>NC_066581.1:282775778-283100538 GCF_024323335.1 Lathyrus oleraceus
GAGTGGATTGCAATGACCATTTGGGTCTGAACACATGCGCATGCACCCATGCACATGAACTTACTATTTTTGGTTCAAATTTTAAATGGTGTAGAAATGAATTCCTTTGCCCATATAATAAAGTTCATTGCCCCAGATTGAAGAGGATCCTTGCCCAAGCTCTGCCAAACAATACCATAGCCACACTTGAGAGAATACCTTGAGGATCCCTTTGAAATCGAGTTCTTGATTCAACTTTTATTTGTGAATAAGAACTCCAGGGATTCATCACCTTTTTCACTTCATTCAACTCCTGCAAGCAAGAGGAAGAAGAACCAAGTGGAATTGCATCAGGATCAAGCTCCAAAGCTGCTACCTAAAGGTGAATTTCTTCAAATATCAACTCTTTAATTCTCTCTCATTTCTTAACATCCTGGCTTGATTTGTGTATGACTGAAGTCCTACCAATGTAGGCATCGATACTGAGTTGCTTTGAGGTGAACCGGAGCAATTCAGTTTTGGTACCTCAACTTTCAAATCCGCATTTATCATTATAGAGTGAGAGTTGAAAGATTTAGAGGTAATATTTGGAACTTCATCTGATACAAGACTTTGAATTTCCTTGGGTTCCTCTGCTATTTGGTCTCTGTGCCTAATTGTTACTTTGTTATGATCTTTGTCTGATGTTTTGTTCTGAGTTGATCAAGGAATATTTCATCTGATACATGGGAAGACAATGAAGATTGCTAGCTATTGGAAGGCTTTCTTGGATGTGGCTATCTTTATTTGATGCCCTGATCTTTATGATGTTTTTATATTGCTCATTGCTTATGCTTATTGCTTAATCAAAGTCCAAGGGAAAATGAGTTTCTATATGACATTCTTGTATGTTGGATTGCATCCCATTGGTCAGATCTTTTCAACTTTTAACTTTTAATTTTTGCTTAGGGTAGTCTCTTCATCTCCTCCTGTAGCGGTGTATTCGTCGCTATATGATTTATTGGTTAAACCATAAGCAAAGTATACAATGAATCGAGTCGCCACCGCACTTTTATATATCCTAAGGACTGGTTAAAAAGCGAACAAAAACCTAAGAAGTTTTACACGTAGAAAACCAATAAAAGATCAGAGAGTCTGGATAAGGGGTAAATTACGCAATGGGAAGGTGTTAGGCACCCATCACGTCCTAGGTACTCCTAGGGAGCCCTTTTCACACTTGTTGTATAAAATGTTTATTTGTTTTGACATATTGTGCAAACATGAATGGGATGGTGAGAAAAGAATGTACAAGTTAGTTATTTTTGTGTTCGAACGGATGAACCCGTTGCCTACGTACCTTCCATCAAAGGTAAGGATCAAAACGCCGTAGTTCGGCTAAAAGATTTCCAAAATATTTGTGAGTTCATTTTAAAACAATAGCACTAAGGCTTTACGTTATCCACGGGAGAAAACTCAACCTTATGAAACAACAAGTCCACCATGTGAGAAAAGCTTCCACTTGCTAGTGAGGGGTTAACCCTATAATAAGCAAGGAAGACTTACAATTCAATCAACTAAGGACAAATAGGTGAGACTAACATCAACCAACTAGGATAAATCAAACCTATGGCTAATGTATGAAAACTTAATAAGCATGGACAAAGCCACAAAACAATTGAATGAGTTGGATTAACTGATTATGATTATTCACAAAAGGGTGGTCAAAGTATGATTAAGATTGATTCAAAGAAGTGTTATTGAAAAGTCAAGGACTTAGGGTCCAAGTTTCTAATTTGAAAAGAGGATGAGAATGTTTGCACAACATGCATTTACAAGTTTTAAAAATCAACAAGTGAAAAGGGGTTTTGAAACAAAAAGGGTGCGGATGAAGGAATGTAAGACTTCTTAGAAGTTCACCTCTTGAAATCATATAGAAGATGATTCAAGTGTGTCCTTAGGAATGACAACAAAGTAAGTAAGCAAAATAAAAGCAAGGTGATACCGGATGCCATCAATGGTCTTATACCAATCTCACAAACAAAAGCGGATATCGGATACCAATAACTGGGTTTACACCAATCTCCTAAAATAAAACAATGATACCGGATGCCATCAATGGTCTTATACCAATCTCACAAAGCAAAAGCGGATGTGGATACCAATGACTGGGTTTACACCAACCTCCTAAAGTAAACAAAACTCGGATGTCGGATGCCAATCTATCTGGACTTATACCAACCTCCAAAGGATGATCATAGGAATACAAGAGCCAACAACATGGTCTTACACTTGCATCCTCACATACAACAAACAAATAAGCATTTAAGCAATGGACATGAGTGACCAATGAGGTCTTACACTCTATCCTTCCATATCATGGGAACAAAAGCCAATCAACATGGACTTACAATTGTCCTCAATGGGCAAACAGACATAGATCACAAGGATATGCAATAATGATCATACAAGAATTAACAATCAATAATGATGAATGCACAATGGCAAGTAAGCAATCATGTTCAAATGAATCAAATAATCAATCAAACAAGTTCAAGTAGCACACACTATAACCACACAATTGGGCTCAAACAAAGGTTGGACTTTAAAAGTCCACTGGAATAGGGTAGATGGCGCTCTTAACCTTGACATTGAGAGCCAAGGTGAAGCAGATGAAAGGATATGAGGGGTGTGCCTCATCACTCTTATCTCTGGTCAGAGAGTATTGAATATCAGAAGGTGTGGGAGTTCAGAAAGATGGAACTCTCTCCACAAGTTAGACTCGATAGATCTTGGGTATTTACTCACTATGCGTCAACACATGTGGTGTGAGCAAGGTGAGTGACTCACAGAATAGTAGGAGATAGGTTACATATCTCTTTTGTCTACCAATTGCCTCACATGAGGTCTTTACCTGCTTGGGGACAAATTTAAACAATCACAAACATCGCCTCTTAAGGAGGACTTCAGATAGTTGCCTGGCTAAATAACAAGCCAGGTCTTCCAGACTACATGGAGACAAGAGAGTCTACCTCAATGCTTAAGCAAAGCAAAGCAATATCTAGTTCTCAAGGAACTAAAGCGACTATGGTACCTGAAATCAATCAAATATAATCAGTATTCAAGTCATAAAGTCAAAACAGACAAATTATGAACCAACAGACAACACAATCAATCATATGTGCGAAGCACAAACTCAAATGAAATGAGTTAGCATCCTACAAAACAAACCAAGTTAGTTCATGATAATCAAATAAACCAAAATCAATCAACTTGAATTAAACTCTTCAAAGCATTTTGCTTCTTAACCTGAAAAAACAACTCAAATGTGAGAAGTAAGACCACTAGGACAAGCCTAGGGTCAAAAGGAGGTGAAAAATTCAAAACAGCAAGTGAAAATTGATCAAAGTCAAGATTTAACAAATAAGAAGAACTTCCAGTTGGTCCCACATCAAAAACATTCACCAATTCCATTTCATAAGCTAAACATGTCAAACTATGCATTTTGGAATCACATTGGAGCAAATAGAATGATCACAACCAAACCAATACCAAAACAGCTCAATAAATTCCACAAAAATTCCAGCTTAAACAGAACACATTCAATGAGCACCATATCAAATTTCATGCTATTTGGACCAGTGGAAGTAGGGAAATTAAATCCAAGAAGTCAGGGTATGCAAATACAACTTCAAACAAGACCACAAATCATATGCCAACTTCAAATGAATGCCAAACAGTAATGGTGCAAGATAAATGAACCACTCCAAAGCCAAATTGACATTAAACATGTTAAGATTCAATCCACAAAATTTCAGCTTCATGTGATAAGGTATGAGAATTTCACAAGCTATGTAAGTTGATCACTCAAGAAAAGTTCACAAAATGGTAAACAGAAAACAAAAATACCAATCAAATAGGAAATGTATCAACAAATCCTACAAAAAATCATGGTTAAACTAGACATACAGATGTAATCACATGCAAAAATCCAGGGCAAAAGACATAGCATAGGCATGGAAACAAAATTCATGAACATGGCATAACATAGTGTGACACACATTGTCACACTCAAAAAGATCACATCATATCTCCTAATCCAGAAACTCAAAATTAGCAAACTATACATCAAAATCACCAGGAAAGAGTCTAGATCATGCCTATAAAATTTCATGCATTTTGGATAAGGCATCATTATTTTATGAATGAAATGGCAAAACATACATCAAAAGCATACATGTCCAAAATCATTAGGCAAAGTTTAAAATCAGCCAGGCACAACTTTGATTATCATACCTAAAAAAACTATAGAAAATTTGGAGATCAACACAAAAATCCTCACTCAAATTGGATAAACCATGAATTAATTATGATTTTTAGAAGTTTGGATGCACAATGAAATAATTATTTAACATTTAAATGAATTAACATGGCGCGGATGGCATTTTCGTAAATATTGATAGCCAGGGCGAAACGCGCCTGTTTCATTAAAAACGCTGGCCTCACGTGATTGGCCAGAAGCGGCGGGAAACATGAAATTTGAAATGAAGCCAGGCCAACACGGATCAAATCGCGTTCTGAAGCGAAAATATGCGTGTTCATCGCGTTTTCGCACTGTTCATCATCAACATTCACAAAACTTCATGGAAATGTACAAACCATATATCGATGGAATCAGCATGCAACGTACATTACGACTATCACAGTGAAATCGTCCAGAAATTAACACACAAGAAGATTCGATCGAAAGATGTTTTGACATGCAAACTTAAAATCCAGATTTCTTGATGATTAATGGATGAAATCGCGCGATTCAACTTTCAGATTACTCTATGTTCGATGCTCTACCTAAACCACATGTCAATTGCGAGAATTAAAGGAGTTGAAATTTTACCTTCTTGATGTGCAGCTGTGGAAATCGTGTGAGTTTGGTCCCAATTAATGAAAACAGATCGTGTATGATGTTGTAGGAGGTGGATGCAAGGTGCAACTCAGCTCAACAGTGCTTGGATCAATGGAATTTTGCAACTGCCATGGAAGCTCAAGCTTTGCAACAGTGGATGAATTTGCACGATTCTTCAATCAATCACCAAAAACAGCTCCTCTAAATCACCTGCAAATGATGATCACAGCAAAAAATAGCACACAGAACAATGGATTCTTGATGAATTGGTGAAAAAAAGTGTATGTGAAAAATGGAGAAAATTGAGAGAATCTTGAGATTTTGTGAATTTGATCTGAAATGTGATTGTTGATTCTGAGCATTCTGTTAGGATTAGGCCTTTATAGTTCCTCTTAATCCATGCCTTAATCATGATTAGCATAATTGGAGTGATTAGCAAATTTGCACATTATGTCCTTTTGGCCAATTTTGCCCTTTTGCACTTAAGACCAATGGAACAGTGATTTTCCTCTTGAAGCAAGTCACAAATTGCATTTGGAAGTGAATAGAATTGGTTTGGCATCAAAATCCCTTGTATTTTGAAATTTGACTTTTCTTCCCACCAAAAATTAAATGGTTCACTTGAAAAATGACCTTTTTATGTGAAGGTTTTTGATGAAATGTGATGATGGATTTGGATAGTACACATCAAATGGGATTTGCTCAAAAAAAGAATCACCCAATTTGGCCTAATGGTTTGAAAGATATGCCACTTTAAAATTCCAAAATTCTTGAAAATGATTTGATCATAACTTGCCAACCATAAATGAGAAATGAGTGTTCTTGGACTTTTTGGAAAGGCAAGAACAAGATCTTCAACTTTCATGTTGGACAAATTTTGATTTGAAGCTTTATTGGACATGTAATTTTGAAGAGCATGACTTTCCATTTTTGGCAGGTGAAAATTACAGGTCATTTCCATTTTGGGAAACTTTTTGTTTGACCTCAAATCCTTCAACCTTGATCTTTGAAATGTTAATTGAGGCTTGTATGGACATGAATGAGACATTTCCAACCATCTCACACCTTCCAATCCCTGATTAAATGCACAGTTGACCACAGTTGACTTTGCTAGGGTTTTGGTTGACTAAGCCATGTTCTGATGAATTTCAAGCCTCTATCACTTGCAATCTTGATACCAAATGATGTCATAAGTCATATGAACTCTTATGAATGATCATGGTGCCCAAATTCTTCAAGAATGGCCATCATCCATTGCTCAATGAATGATTTGACTATTTTGACCTAGTTTGCTTCATCTGCAAGAAACAAGGTTAGATGACCATATTTTTGTACTTTTGGTTAGTAAAGAAATGAAAAGCAATGATATACAAATGCAATACATGCTTGGTGATCAAGAATCACACTCATAAGGTAACCACCCACTAGGAGGGAAGCAAAGGTGCACAATGATCCTTGAGGCAATGATATGATATGATATGATGCCATGAGGGATCTTAGGGCAAAAATTGGGGTCTTACACCTCCCACTTCTTAAATTTCAAAATCTCTCCCTCTTTTCAAAACTTTTCTTTGCTTGTGATTTCAAACTTAGACATGTCTTAATGGTTAGAAGCTTTGGCCTTATGCCATTGAATTTTCAAACTTTTTTCTTAAATCAAATTTGTAAATAAACTTAATCATATTGACTTAAATTTCAAAATACAAAAAGAACTAACAACCTCATTCAAACTTTTGGCCCTTTATGCCTTTTCTTATTAAACTTTTGTTAAAAATAATTCACCAACTCATTTGAAATTTTTACCACAAAGTACAAGGTTTTGATCCCTCATTTATGTTGGTACGTAGGCCCAAGACCAAAGGTCTTGTCAAACAAAAAAATATAAAAAATGAATTCTTCTCTCATCCCTACACTCCATTTTTTCTCAAACATCTTTTATACCAAAACATATGCATACATAAAAAGGGCTCCCTAGGAGTACCTAGGACACTTTGGGTGTTAACACCTTCCCTCTATGTAACCAACCCCCTTACTTTTAATCTCTGGAATTTTATTAGTTTTTATTTGAAAACTTCTCATCCTTGGGTTTTGTTCGTACTTTTCCCTTTTCCTTTGGAAACAATAAAGGCGCGGTGGCGACTCTGGTTTTATTGACGTCAAGTTTATCCATAGCTTGATGATCATGAATTTATTGCTACAATATGCAATGCATGCTTATGAAATACGAATGCATGGAATTTTTGTCATGTTTAGATATGCAAGGAAATGTAATACAATATTCAGGATCACAAGAATAAGTAAGTTCACAGGTTGGTGTTAGCTCCTAAGTTTGATGCCCATATGAATTAAGAGAATAAAGTTTCTTATGAAGATGTTTCGACAAATTATGCATTGGAAGTGCTTGTCGAAGATTCCTTGGTACAAAGGTAACAATGCTGCATGGACATAGAAATATTTATAAGTAGTTTAAGGTGTTTTTTCGACAGAGGCGTCACCAGTTGGGGTTCGACGAGAGATTCAAATTCAAATAAATGAGGGAACTTTTGTTCTTATCTAAATTGTTGAAAATACACGTGGAGCATAGTGGATAATTGCATCCATGCAAAGCGTCATTTATCTCGATATGGTAGAAAGGTTGTTAGAAGCGGTTATTTCGATTAGTATAAATAAAAGGTCTTAGTGCTAGGATCAGAGTGTGTTCAAAGTGTGTACAAAATCTGTTAAATTTACCAAGTATCTGTGTGTTGAGAAACAGTAAATTGAGAAATGTACGTTTAATTTACACCATTGTCATCTAATTTGAAGTAATTCAATTTTTCTTTTATTTACGGACATATCTCTTTATTTAAAGGATTTATCTTTGTTGTCATTTATCTTCGTTTTACAACATTCTCTTTACTTTATGTTGTTCGTTTCCTTTTTTGAGTATCTTCACAAATCCTTATTATTATAAACACTGCCGAAGTGTTTATGTTCATTAGAATTCACTTTAACAAATAATTAGTACATGTCCTAAGATCAATCTGATCGATCTTGTAAGTAACCAAATTTAGTAATTTGGATGATCAGCGGTTGTTTAACAATTTTCACAGTAAACAGATTGACACACCTAGCGGGACAGTGTTAACGATTTTGAAAAGTGAAATTGACTTCATTTTATAATTCTGGTTGTTCGGTCATCTTCTCCCTTTTGAAAGAATTCGTTGTATGTTATTAAGAAGTGGTAAAGTAGCCACAACCAACAAACACATACCAAAGAGAAGATCAACTAGGAGAATGGAGAATTTAAATGCGCCAAATAACCAAATTTCTCAAAACCCACCAACCAACAATGTACCACCCCCTTCTTCTTCGACAAGGGCGAACACGACCATAATGCATGTGTCTGAATCGGTACCATATATGGCAAGTTGGATGCCTACGCATTCGATTTCCTATATTGAACCTATTTTAACTTACATTGGGCCTAGAGGGCCTCATAACACCACCCCTCCCCACCGATTGGGAATATTCTAAACATGCCTTCAATACCCCTTGGTTTCTCTATACACTTTGGTGGTCGAGAACAACCATATGGAATGCCAACTTCAGTGATGGCAGATTTACATAACGTTGCTTCGACATTTTCAGAACCAGTGGTTAACATAACTTCCCCATTACAAGGGTCAGGATTTGGGGTTAACGTGGGTCAAAATAACTAATCTTTAGGATTGGGATACCAAACACAAATACCCAGCCTTACCAATAATTTCGCAGTAGTGTGGAGACAACAGATGGATGAAAGCAACCATGATATTGTCCAAATACTTACCCAAACATTGACCACCGTACCGAATCCTTTGATTCAAAATATGGCATAATTGAATCAGCATATGACATCACAGATGGAACGAATGTATGGCTTCTTGGGTGTACCACAACCTCATTGACGCCCTCTGAGGGATTGGATAAGGGGAAACCAGGGGGTAAACTTCGAAGAAGACCCTACTATTAACCAAATTTCACAAAATCATCTGCCACCAGAGATGGTAAATCAGGGAGTAGGAATCGAACTTCCTAGGGGTGAACCTCAAATCCCCAGGGAGGGAGAGCTAAGGGTAGTAATGGTAAATAGAAGCCAAAATGTTGATAATGTCATACAACAGATTTGACATGATGATATGGCAGCAGATAACAATCTGGCAACCATGGTCGAAAGGATTATGGTTCGGAATGGGGTAAACTTTGGCCTTCGAAGTCCAAATTATACATCACCTTTGTCGGAATATATCCTACAGACAGAAACACTCCCTAGAACAAAAATCCCCAAATTCACTCAGTTTTTCGGGGATACTACTGAATCCACTGCCGAACATGTGGCTAGATATTTAATAGAGGTAGGAGACATTTAGAACATTGAAAAACTTAGGATAAAATATTTCCAAAGTTCTCTCACAAAGAATGCCTTCACGTGGCTTACCACCTTGCCACAAAATTCGATTCATACTTGGAATCAGTTAGAAAGAATGTTTTATGAGCATTTTTACATGGGGCAAACAAAGATAAGTCTGAAGGAATTGGACAATATTAAACGAAAGTTCATGGATCCAATTGATGACTATCTAAATAGATTTCGATTACTTAAAGCTAGGTGTTTTACATAAGTACCAGAGCATGAATTGGTTTAAATGGCCGTGGCGGGCCTTGACTATTCTATTAGGAAAAAGTTAGACACCAAGTATTTGAGAGACATGGCCCAACTAGATGATAGGGTTCGATAGTTAGAACGCTTGAAGGAAAAAAAGGCTAGAGAAAACAAGAATAAAATAGTAGCCTACGTCAAATTCAATAATGATGATGAAGGGTCCTATAATGGGCCTTTAGACTTCGACAAAAATGAAATCGACCTTCCTGAGTTGAAACAAGGGTCACCTTACGCTTGTAAGGTCTTGGTCGCGTCGAATGGAAAAAACCCTATTGAACCAGAAAAGATTGATAAATTTCCTAAGAAAACTTACACTTTTGACGTTATAAAATGTGACAAAATCTTTGATTTATTAGTTAAGGATGGTCAAATAATAGTACCTCCTGGTGCTAAAGTGCCTCATTTAGAAAAACAAAAGAAAAGAGGGTTTTTCAAGTACCATAATTTTCTGGGTCATAAAACATCTCAATGTTTTCTTTTCAGGGATCTTGTTCAGAATGCTATCAAAGAAGGGAGACTCAAAGTTGGAGACAAACCTAGGAGCCAGATGAAGAATGACTTCAATCCTCTACAAATGGTTAATGCCCACTACACAGAACCAGAGGAAGTAAACATGGTCGAAGTCACTGATGATTTCGACATGACCGAAGTTACTAAGGACTTCGTCAACGAACCTGTCATGGTTAGGGTCTCTGAGCACCTTGATCAGAGATTCTTCAAGAATTTCGTTCAGGAAGCTGTTGGAAATGCCACCAATGGAAACACTGATGATTTTGACACCGGAATCACTGAAGATTCCAACCTGATAATAGTAACAAAAGAAATTGTTGATGGTTTTGTGCAAATAGATAAGGCTACCGAGGGACTTCAATTGAAATTCCATAATTTGGACATCCCTGAAGATGTCTACATGGAGGTTAATATGGTCGAAATCTCCCAAGAAACCTCCATGGAAGTTGACAATGAGTGTCAACAAGAAGAGTACAATAAAGTAACCTTCCCTAAAGAAGACGAAACTCTGGTTGATTTCCTTCGGAGGTGCCAGAAGAAACAATCAGAGGTTATGATATGCCCCGACACAGCACCGTGTTCGACAAGAAAACGACCTAAAACCTCGAGGGAGTAAGGAGGGTTAAAAGCAAAGGGTTCCAGAGAGCCCCTAAAGATCAACAGACTTTCCATACCATAAGGGCTTTCGACCCAAGAAGGTATTATGCTCCAAGGAGGCCTATGGTGAAGCTCGATGAAACAAAATTAAGGGGTCATGCTGCCAAACCCATCTCCTTCAAACCCAACGCTGAGGCTTCAAACGGAAAATGGGTGAAGCCAGTCAATGGAAGAAAACGTGGCCATGGAAGATGGCAGAACTTCGAGGTAGATAGAGGTTCGTCATTAACATACCGTAAGGAGTTCCAGGCTGATAGAAAAACATCCCACATCTCTGAAAACTACAAAGGAAAAAATCCCATGACAAGATCCCAGTGAAGAAGGGAACAGAGATGGAGGAAAGCACATAGGGGTGCTAGGGAAAAGGAAAAAGCTGAATCCAACACCAATATTCCTGCAAGAAAAAAGGAGGACTTAAGCTTTGACAAAGAAAAGTTTAATACTGAAATGCTGACGGATGACTTCGACTCTAGGTCAGAAGCTTCATTGGATATCTTAGTTGGTGTGGTATCAGTAATGCCCAGGGAGTTCGACTAAATAACAGAAGTCGAAGACACTGACAATAATACAGAAAGAGAAATGGTTGCTCACAAGCCAATATGCTATTATGTGATGAACAATGGTTGTGTGGAGGAGCAAAATGCCTTCTTCGAGAGACACGATGGGGCTATGAAGGGTCATCTTAAGCCTTTCTTTATTACTGGGAAGATCGAATATGTCTCAATTAATAAAATCTTAGTGGATTGCGGTGCAACGGTGAATTTGATGCCGCATCATATGTTAAGGAAAATTGGCAAATATGATACAGATGTCAAACCCCCACAACATGGTGCTTTCCAATTACGAAGGAAAGGTGGGTTCCACTCTTGGTGTAATCCAGGTTGAGTTAATGTAGG
Organism: Lathyrus oleraceus; assembly: GCF_024323335.1. NCBI lineage: Eukaryota > Viridiplantae > Streptophyta > Magnoliopsida > Fabales > Fabaceae > Lathyrus > Lathyrus oleraceus. Next base: position 282,787,384 of record NC_066581.1, read on the forward strand.
AACTGTCACCAGATCAACAATGTTTATGATTGTGGAGACAAAGGCCAACTATAACTTGTTACTTGGAAGAGAATGGATACATGGGTAGGGTCGTGCCATCTTCCATGCACCAAAGAATCATCATATGGCATCCAAACGGTATTGTGGAGAACAAGAAGCATACCAAGGTTACTTCAAGACTCCTATCAACCATGTCGACAGACGCCAGTTCGACAAACATTTGGCCAATATCGCTCCGTGTGATCCAACCAATTTTGCATTTACTCCAGACGACAATGCCTACTATTCCCTGTATTTACACCCCAACAATGGCTTTCACTGGGATAAAGAGGTGGTGAGCGAAGACGACTTTGGATATCTAGGAGCGTCAGAAGTCGACCCCATAGGTTGGGGAAGCGAATTCAGTGCGGATAACTGAGTTTGAAGCTCTAAAAAGGATTTCAGCTTACATAGCCGAAAATAAACAATTATCGGCCTTGGAGGCTAAAGTCAAAAACATGGAAAGGACTTCGATCCAGAGCCACTTGATAAGGTTCAGGATGAAGATCAAGGCCAGAGGCTCGACGCCATCTATGATGAAGAGCCTTTGGGATTCGAGAAGGATCCGCTGGCAACAAATATTAAGACGCTGGCTCAAGATCCACTTGAGGAAATAGACTTGGGAGAAGGATTGGCAAAAATGCCAACTTACATTAGCGCCAATATCAACCCTTAACTCAAAGTTGAAGTGATCCAGTTGTTGGAGGAGTTCAAGGACTGTTTCGCATGGGATTACAGTGAGATGCTTTGTTTGAGCAGAGATCTGGTCGAATTGAAGCTGCCAATAAAGCCTGGAAAAAAGCCTATCAAACAGAACCCAAGGCGATTTGCTCCTGCAATTCTCTCGAAGATCAAAAAGGAGGTCGAAAGGCTTCTTCGTTGTAACTTCATTCGTACAACTAGGTATGTCGAATGGTTAGCCAATATTGTACCTGTCATTAAGAAGAATGGTACTTTGAGGATGTGTGTAGATTTTAGAGACTTAAATATTGCAACCCCAAAGGATGAATATTCAATGCTTGTGGCGGAGATGCTAGTCGATTCTGCCGTAGGCCATGAGTATCTTATCATGCTCGATGGATATTCTAGATATAATCAGATATTCATTGTAGAAGAGGATGTCCCAAAAACGGAATTTCGATATCCTGGAGCCTTAGGCGCCTATGAATGGGTGGTGATGCTTTTTGGTTTGAAGAATGCTTGGGAAACATACCAAAGAGCAATGAATTCGATCTTCCATGATTTCATAGAGACTTTTATGAAAATTTACATAGATGATATTATTGTTAAGTCTGTTTCAGGGAAGAGCCATATAGACCATATTTGACTGTCGTTTGAAAGGATGAGAAGACATGGTCTAAAAATGAACCCTCTCAAATGTGCTTTTTGTGTGCAGGCAAGGGACTTCTTAGACTTTGTGGTCCATAAAAAGGGAATCGAAATAAACCAAAATAAGACCAAGGCCATAATGGAGGCGAAAGCGCCATCAACGAAGAAGGGATTGTAGTCACTGCTGTCAAGATCAATTTCCTGAGGAGATTCATCTCAAACCTTAGTGGAAACACACAAGCTTTTTCGCCTTTGCTTTGACTCAACAAGGAAGGATTCAAATTGGGGCAGGCTTAGCAAGAAGCGTTCGATAAAATTAAAGAGTACCTCAGTCATCCACCAATTCTGACACCACCTTGTAGGAATAGGAGTATGAGATTATACATATTTGCATCTAACAAGACTTTAGGGAGCATGTTGGCTCAAGAGGATGATAATGGCGTCGAAAGAGCCATTTACTACCTCAGTAGGGTCTTAAATGATGTAGAAACTAGGTATAGCATAGTTGAAAAATTGTGTTTATGCTTGTATTTTTCTTGTACGAAGTTGAAGCATTATATAAAACCTGTTGATGTTTATGTTTCATATCACTTTAATGTCATTAAACATATGTTGTCTAAACCAATTTTGCACAGTCGAATTGGAAAATGGGCACTAGCTTTAACTGAATATTCCTTAACGTATATGCCATTAAAAGTTGTTAAGGGACAAGTGGTAGCAGACTTTATAGTCGACCACTCCATAGTTGAGAATGCATTGGACTATCTTGAGTTAGAACCCTGGAAGTTGTATTTCGATGGGTCTAGTCATAAGGACGAAACACGTATATGAGTTCTAATTATTTCTCCTAATAAAATTCCAACAAAACTCAAGTACAAAATGGAGGGCCTCTACTCGAACAATGAGGTTGAATATGAATCTCTCATAGCCGTACTTGAGATATTGTTGGAATTGGGGGCAACTCGAGTCGAAATAATGGGTGACTCAGAGTGAGTTATAAAACAGACCACAAAAGAGTACAGGTGTGTTAAAGAGAATCTCATTATGTACTTCATAATAGCCAGTCGATTGCTAAAAAGATTCGAGATGGCTAATATTCGACACATACCTCGATTGGAAAATCAAGTGGCTAATGACTTGGCTCAAATTGCATCCGGGTATAAAATTTCAAAAGAAAAATTGCAAAAAGTCATTGAAGTCAGAGGAAAAGTTGTGTCGACCAGATTAGCCCCATCAGACTCGGAAAAGACGAAGGTGGGACACGCTGATAGAGAAAACTTTAAAATATTGGCAATAGATAACCTGACAGACAAAGATTAGAGGAAACCAATAGTGGAATATTTACAAAATCCAATGGCGTCTGCCGATCGAAAAATCAGGTATCGAGCTTTAAGTTATTTTCTTTTGGGGATGGAATTGTTCAAAAAGACTCCTGAGGGAGTTTTGCTTAAATGCCTTAGTGAGTCAGAGGCATATTTAGCCTTTTCCGATTGTCCATAGTGGGGCATGTGGGGCACATCAAGTTGGCCATAAGATGAAATGGTTATTATTTTGCCAAGGGATGTATTGGCCCACCATGCTAAAAGACAACATCGAATTCGCCAAAGGATGCCAAGAGTGTCAGGTACATGCAAAAGCATACAACATGTCCTTGCGAGCGAATTTCACTCTATAGTCAAACCTTGGCCTTTTAGAGGTTGGGCTTTGGATTTGATTGGGGAAATTCGACCACCATCATCTAAGAATCAGAGGTATATCTTGGTTGGCATTGATTATTTTACAAAATGGATCGAAGTTATACCTTTGCCAAATATGGGCCAAGAAGATGTGATCGAATTTATCCAGAAACACATCATTTATAGATTTGAAATCCCAGAGACCGTCACAAAAGATCAAGGATCAGTATTTACTGGTCGAAAGATGCAAGAATTTGCGAAGGAATGGGTTTCAAATTGTTAACGTCTACGTCATATTATGCTCAGGCTAATGGTAAAGTCAAAGCAGCTAATAAGGTGATAATTGGCTTGATTAAGAAGTATGTGGGGAAGAAACCTAGAAATTGGCAAAAAACTTTAAATCAGATTTTGTGGGCATGTCAGACCTCTCCCAAGGAAGCCACTAATTCGAACCCTTTTCGACTGACCTTTGGCCATCATGTAATTTTACCAGTAGAAATTTATCTACAATCCACAAGAATTCAGAGGCATCATGAAATTCCATCAGAATCATATTGGACCATGATGCCGGACGAGCTAGTCGATCTAGATGAAGAGAGACTAAATGACTTGGAATTATTAAAAAGGCAGAAGAATAGAGTAGAGAACTCTTAAAATAAGAAGTTCAAAATTAAGACATTTTCGCTTGAAGACTTGGTATGTAAAGTTGTCCTTCTAATGGATCGAAAGGATAGGGCCCTAGGGAAATGGTCTCCCAAGTGGGAAGGTCCTTTTCAAATTTTTCAAGTATTCTCTAACGGTGCCTATGAGATTGAGGAACTTAGTGAAGACAAAAGAATATTGAGAGTAAGTGGAAAATGTTTGAAAAACTATAAGCCAACACTCCAAGAAATAAAAATAATAAATAAGTAATTGTATGCAAGTTAAAGAAAGCCAATATGGTAAAGGGTGCCAAAATGGCTTAAATCTGCTTTAAAGGCCCAAAGGGCTAATATTCATTACAGGAAAAATTTCTCAATAGGCAAATGGAAAAGGAGATTAAAACTAAAAAGGAAGATTAGCCTTTATGTGGAGGTATTTTGTCTTGAGAAGTTCCAGGTGTTTCTCACATAAGGATCATTTCGACCGGAGAATTATGAGCTCTGACTCAAGTTTGCGTGCTTTTTCAATGAACTCCATACCAAACTCTAGATATTTAGCCATCAAAGCATCAACAAGCTTCAGAAGTTCGTTTTTGCGCTTTTCGGCTTCAGAGATTTTGGCTTGGAGTTCCCTCATCTACTTTCTACATGAAGCAATGTTACAGTCGTGGCCTTCGATCTCCTCTTTGTTCTTTTGTTTCGTATGTTCCAATTCCATGGCCTTGTTAGTAGACTCAGTGGCAGCATCCCAAGCAGCTGCTCTAGAACCAGCCTTTTGTTCGATCTCCTTGGTTATTTGGGGTAGTAGCTTATGATCTTCGACAGCTTGGTCGATTATAATTCCTAACTCTATGATGATGTTGGCAACTTCAGGAGAAGCTTCTAATAGATTGACTTGGTTGAGTAGAGCCTTCAATGTTAGAGGCGCAGAAGGATCATCTAGTAGGGGCAGGAACAAATCACCCTTGAAGACCTTTTCCTTGATTTTTGAAAGCACTCCATCCACAAGTGTACTCGAAGGTTGGTCATCAGATATCGTAGTAGTGCTAAGGCTTTTCTCATATGAGCTTTCTATTATGCTTAGCATAGATTTTAGGTACTCAAGAGGTTGGTTTCGTTTCAGAGTTGCTAGTTCTTCTGAAGAAAAACCCCTAGTGCTTCCTGTTGAAACTCTGCCTTCAAGAATAGCCACAACTGTTGGAGTGGCAAGAGTTTGACTCTGAGTCTGTCCTTCAACTATGTCCTGGTTCCCCACACCATTGTTTTCCTCTTCTTCGTATTCTCCATCATCATCACCGTCACTTCCATCGTGTCCAGCATTGAGTGGGGTCTGGTTGCCTTCGTCTTCCTCCCCCATTGTCGCATCTTCACCATCGTTACCCTCTTGGTTGGCATGGATTGTGCCTTCTACGTTAGGCGACCCATCTTCAGGGTTATCTCCAGCTTAAATATCTTCATCCACCACTATAATATCCTTGTTCACTTCAGCTTGGTCTTCTTCGCCCGAATTAGCTTTGTGATCAGAATCGCTGGTATGTGAATGTTGGGTAGTGGTTTTTGGTGGCGAAGTCTCATGCTCACCAGGAATGGGTTGATTGATTTCACTAATGAATATTTTCTATGATGACGGTCGATATGTAGGTTCACCAGCGATGTTGAGGACATCTGCTATGGAAATTGGCATGGAGGAAGTTGGAGTTGTTGTTCGCACAATAGTACTTGCACCATCCTAAAACTAGAAAATCGAAAGATAAGCAGTAGAAGACAATAAATCAAATAATAAAGGCAAAGTAAGGTATGCTTTTACCTTGTTCCCTTTGACCACGGGGCTGGAGTTGTCACTTCGCTCTAAGTCGCTGCTATCTTCGCCATAGCCTCAGGAGTAGACTCTTGAATAGTTAGGGCGGTAGGCCTTTTCTTGGAAGTTTTTGTTTGAGGATGGCTCAGGGCTTCAGTGATTTTTTGTTGTTGTTTTCTTTTCCTGGAAGCGAGGTCAAGAACAGGTGGCAGGTCTTCTTCATCAAAATCTACTATAACAGGAGCTTCTGTTGTTTTAGTTTGGATTTCTGATGGAGTAAGAGGAGGTTTTCGAGCAACCTGAATGAAAATACTGAAGTATTAATACCATTATACATAACAAAGAGTAATGGGTAAGACAAAGGTGTACCTTTGTGGGCTTACTGTCTCCCATTGTCTTCGTTTCGATTGGCCTTTTGATTATTGGCTTCTTGGGTGGAACCTTGGTGGCTAAAAGAAAAACAACACAGAGTAGTTATTATAAGCTAAAGGGTGAATATCCTAATAGAGGGGTATGATTAAAAAAACCTCATATGTCACACCTTCATATATGTCTGATTCGATGTGAACATCTTTGATCCCTATATGAAGATGATTTTTGAAACTATCTAGAGTATGCTTAGTCACAATCACCCGCTGGGCTTTTTTCTGTGACTGTCGTCGAAGGATTTTAATGGAGTCCCCGGAGATAAACCAATATGGAAATGGAGGGGCAAGGGCCACTCCAAAGTCAGTATTTGGCAGTCGAGGAAGTTTTGGAGGAAACAATTCGAAAGCCATTTCGTAGCGTTTCTCAGGAGGAACGTAAGAAGGGATTTTTAAAGTTTCCATTTTCTTTGAAAAAATTTCCTTTAGTGTGATAGCTGCTTCGCAGATGGTTCGACTAAGATCATCGGGCCTATAGGCAGTTTCAAAGTAATTTTGGAATGCTTGAATTTCTTTGATGAACGTGTAAGTACCTTTCTTGGTTCTTTCCTGCACAGAAAGGAAAGCTTTATCAACGTGTTGGATAAAAGAGGGAACGTCATAAAATTCTTCAGTATAACATTCGTTCCACCATCTCCCAAATTCTTGAGTACAGAGAAAGCTAGTCTCGAAGTTAACAAGGGTAAGCTGTGTCCTGCCAGTATATCTAGCCATCTGTTTGAGAGTGGTGACTTTATTATGAATTACGTTGTAGAGGAGAAGGATGCCCTTTTTTGGTCATACATGCACTTTGGGAGAGCCTGAATTAATCCAAACTGTCGAGCCACAAGATTGGGCTGATAACCAATCAAAGTGACCTGGATCTTTGAAGGGTTTAATCGAAGGGTTAAGATTTTGGGAGTAAAAAATGCCTCCTAAATTAGAAGAGATTATGTCTCTCGTTTTTTGGAAGGAGATGGAAAGGGCCTTGTGAATCATTCTGGACAATACTTCTTGGCTGTGAAGGGGGCCATGCTCGACGTGAATACATGGCGCTTGGCGTACATCATTACATAGCTCATGAAGGTTGGTCTAAGAGCTTTCCCTTCGTCATTGGGGGTTAGTTGGGCCAATCGAATTCCTTCGACCCCTTTATTCTTCACTTCTTCAACTTCATCATCAACGAGGCCTTTGTTGGGAAGACTTGCCTCAAAAGTGGCATTGAGCCAGAGTTGTAGTAGCCATAAGGGACCAGAGATAAGGAGGTTTCCTTTTCCTCCCAAGTTCTTTAGTTGAGTGACTCCATCACTCAGTGATTCATAAAGACTTTATATGATCATTTTGCTTAAGCAAACGTCACATCTAGCATGCAGTTGGTTCTCCAGAGTAAGATACTTCTTGGCGACCTATATGGATTTCGAGCAAAAAACAGAGTGGGATAACCACAAGGCTAAGAAGGATATGTGTTCGACATCAGAAACAATGTCGGTATCCTTTCATGGTAGTGTGCGATATGGGTCGAATATGCTGCCCTGGAGGTGGAAAAGGCTATAGTGTCCTCAGAATCAATATCGGGGTCATATATGTTTCCAGTAAGTATTAGCCCTGTGATAACGGCTAGGTCGAAGAGAGTTGGTGTGATTATACCACATGGAAGGTGGAAGGTGTAATGTGTGATATCCCAAAAGTACAACAAAGAGACTAACAGGGATGAGCTATACTCCAAGCCTACTTTCGACAGCATTATCAGGTCATAAATCCCTATATCTTTCCAATTTAGGGCTTTGGTTTTTTCTATTTTGTTTAGTCATTCTATATAATTAGTTGGGTCTTTAAATGAGGGAGTGGAACGAAAAACCCTAAATTCGTTGTTCATAAATCTTAAATCTATGGTTTCATCTGATTTGGGTTCTTCAACAGTGGTTGGTTCAACCTTAGGTTTCTTGGCTTGCCCTATGGGTTTACATTTGTGATAAGTAGGGAAGTATTCCTTAGGCTTACTAAAATAAGTATCTAAATCAGGCAGAGGTCCAAATAACGCATGAGTTTTACCAGAAACAGATATGGGAATAAGTACCTGGGAGGCGTAAATTTTGTGTTGTTCTTCAGTTTTTGGTTCTGGGATATATTGTTGGTTGCCCACCATTACTGAACCAGGTAATGTAGCGATAGGAGGTGGTTCTGAAATCTTCTTGGGGTTTTTTGATTTGACAGACATCTTGGCGACTTTACTTATGTCCTTGGAGGTTTTGCTTAAGGTTGCCATTGTTGTTAAGTTTGGAAGGAAAGGAGAAAATCAGGGTTTACTTGAGGGTTGTTTGAGAAGATGAAAAGTTAGAGTGTTTGGAGATTTCAGAAAGTGTGAAAAATGGAATTGGTATGAGGTGTGTCTTTTATATAAGCGTTTTGGAAGGAAAAACAGTTCAAATCAACATTAATGGTTGACAAGTTAGTGGGACACGTATCTTTCCTGGGTTATGCGTTGAAGAGGTGGTAATTAATACCTAATCCCATTATCTCCTAGGGTCTAGGAAACATGATGATTAAAGATATTTGGGTATGGGCTGAAAATACATTGTTAGGAAAAGGGTAATGATGACTCTAACGTCACAAGATATCTAGGAGAAACTGAAATGTTTTTTCGTAGCATTGGGACATTAGTGACATGCAAGAATTGTCCAAGGCGTCAAAGCATGTTCTTAAAAAATGTCTTTTTCTTCGATGTATCGAAAATGACATTTTTGGGGGGCAATTTGTTGGCTCCTAATTTCGGCGCCCATATGAATTAAGAGAATAAAGTTTTCTATGAAGATGTTTTGACAAATTATGCATTGAAGTGCTTGTCGAAGATGCCTTGGTACAAAGGTAATAATGTTGCATGGACTTAGAAATATTTATAAGTAGTTTAAGGTGTTTTTTCAATAGAGGTGTGTCGCATCCTGCGAAAAATCAACCGGCGAGCCTAAAAATAAAACACACAGAGCCGCCACTGCGCGTTATTTATCCCAAGATAGGGAAAGGAAACGCTCAGAGAAACCTGGAAAGACATGGTCTCGCGACCAGAGAGAAAAGGTTCGGGAGTCGGTTACGCGAGGGGAAGGTATTAGCACCCCTCACGTCCGTCGTACTCGACGGGATCCACGTTCTAGAAAGATAAGGTTGCTATAAACATACATCACACACACACACAGGGAACGCAGGTGGGGTTAAGAGAAACGGGCTCGATAAGGTATCGCACCTTATGCCTACATATCTTGTCTGGAACAAGAATCAGAGCCACTGTAGTTCGGCTTACGCACGCCAAACAACACAAAACAACACAAACAAACAAGAGTGGCAAACATGGAGCCCGACAACCACTGGATGGAATTATGTCGGCATCCGAACCAAAACACACTCAAAAGGGCAAACGTGGAGCCCAACTGCCAATCAATGGGCTTACGTCAGCATCCGAACCCAAACATACAAACAAAAAGAAAAAGGTTGCCCGGAGTGGTCTCGCACGACCACCTGCCTACATACCTCGTCTGGCACGAGGATCAGGGCGATGTAGTTCCCCTAAACAGGGACTAAATTGCTAACCAGAAACCGGGGAAAGACACACAACTAAGGGAGCTGAGACTCGAGCCTAATGTTGTCATGCATCGTTAACCCTAAGTTCGGTTTTCTATCCTACTTGCATAAGCAAACTAACCTAACCAGGAAAGAAGCTAGCACACAAGCATACAGTCATATCATACATCAAATGAGAACAGGCATCTCAAACAAGCATGTCAATCAGATATCCACATAGCACGCACTATAACCACACAAGGGGCTCAATCAATCAGGTTTGACTGCCTAAGCAAGTCGTCTGTACGGGCTGTGTTTGCTCTTAACCTTGCCATTACGAGGCTAAGGTGAAGCAGATGAAAGGATGAAGTGAGGATCAGACCTCACAGCTCTTATCCCTAACCAGGGAGAGCTGACAAATGAGCATGGGTCCAGAATAGGGGAACCCTTCTATACTCGATGACTCTGACACAACAGATCTTGGGCTTTTGATCTCAATGCTACAACCATGTAATGGGAGCAAGGAGAAGACTCACTGAATAGTGGGGGGTAGGCTGCATACCCCTACCTTCCACCAATTGCCTTACTTGAAGGACTTTTCCTGCTTGGCTTAAAAAATAAACATACACAAGCATTGCCTCTTAAGGAGGACTTCAGACAATTTGCCCGGCTCGGTAACAGCCGGGTCTCCAGACTACATGAAGTCAAGAGGACTTACCTCAATGCAAGTTGCTTAAGCAACGCAAAGCAAAAGTTCACAAGGAACTGAGCAACTAAAGTACCTGGAAACAATCCAACACAGTCAGTATTCAATCAGACAAATTGTACAGCAAACAATCAAACAGTTTAAACAATACAACACAAAGCAAGCTCAAGGCTTAAGCCCAAGCTTCAACACCTACAAAACAATGTTATGTTAGTGTACAAACATCCACAACATCAATTAAAATTAACTTGTATCATTCTCCATGTACATTATGCTTTTGATCCTGAAAAACCAAGCAAACATTAGTAACTAGACCACTAGGCCAAGCCTAGGGTCCAAAAGCAAGAAAAAAGTTAAAACAGCAAGGTATCCACCATCCGACATCAAATTAACATCAAACAAGAGCAAACATCATTGGTCTCATGTTTATATCACTCATCAAGTTCAATTCATGCACAAAACAATCCATATTGGTTCAAATGAACCACCAAACATACAAACAGAAGTATTGCATTCAAATCCCTATCAAAATAAATCCAAAAATTCTCAAATTAAATACACCTAAACAGGGGTCAACCAAGGTCTACCATGTCAAATTTGAGCTTAATTGGGCAAATGAAACCATGTCAATGAAAATCATCAAAAACAGACACAATTATAGGCTCCAAATCACAACATCAACACATATATCCACTTCAAAAATTCATAACTCAATGAAAACAAAATAGAAATGGATGGGACCAAAACAGGGATGTCACATTATGTGTCTATTACATGCATATCAAATTTCATGATCATACAGTACCATATGAGGATTTCTCAATCAATCTACCAACCTAGGTCACATGAGCTTGCAATTTCAACAACCAGAAATGAAAAATCAAGATTAAATTGAAAATGCAGTGTAAAATTCCACAAAAATTCATCAAGCATCCTAACATGTCAACAAGTCATCATGCAAAATTTCAGCCAATTCTAACATGCATAGGTTATCCAATTAAATTCAACAAGTTGACATCAAGAGGTGTGACACAAATTGTCACACCTAAGTTCCAGAATTTGCTGCTCTCTAACCAGGTATCAAAAATTCATGAAATTTACATATAAATAATCCTCAATGAGTCAAGAACCACCACAAAAATTTTCAGCCATTTACTTTATGATATGAGCATTTCATGATCAAATTGCCAAAATGTATCAAAATGTGACATACATTAGAAAAGCCTATGCCAAATAAAATATTTGCCAAGCACAACTTTGACCAATAGGTCAAAAAAAATCCTAAACTCAACAAGAAAGTCAAAGAAACAATCCACACATTTTTCTGAATTTTCTACAATTTTTTATGAATTTTCTAACATTTGTATGATTTTAAGGATTAATTAAATTAATTGAAATTTGACAATGGCATTTCTGTAATTAATGCGCGGGGGAGGGAAACAAGTTATTTGAATTTTCAAATGAAAATGAAGATCAAACAGTAACAGGCCAGCAAACTCCATCGTCTTCCTCGCACAACTCAACCTCCAAGTCCAAAATCGGTTTTGCTCAAAACTCAACCAAATCTCACAAATGAATAACCGTTGGAAAGGTCTCACTCTCAGGATCTCAATTATGTCTATGATTTAACCTACAAGTTCCTAAATCTCACGGATCGATCGACTAAAGTTTCACATTCAAAGCTTCGAGTTCAGATTTCTCCACCTACGGTTATCCATTTCTAAAACCAACAGCACCACTACGATCTATGATAAACAAGCTACAAAACGCCTATAACCAATTGAAAAATCGTGTTACTCGAATACTAACCTCAATTCGAAGGCAGTCGCGATTCGTGGAGTTTCGATGCTTAATTCCTTGAAACAGATGGCCTAGAAGCTACAAGAAGTTGCATACAAAGCTCAGGTTCGAGAGAGATTGCTCCTACCGCGCCAAATCTTGATTCACCATGGATGAGGCTATGTTGGACAGTCACGATTCCGAGCTTTTTCCAATCCAAACTCCACAAACAGTTTGAGAAGATGATGAGAGGAGTTCAATGCAAGAAGAATTCTCAAGATTGGTTGAGAATTGAGGAAGATTGAAGGATTTGAGGGTTTGGTGTTCTTGATGAAAATTGAGAGAATGTGAGAGGTTTTGATCTGGTTTTGGCAATTGTGAATTCTGTTATGATTAGATGATGATTATGAATATATACTTCAACTTAATCCACACTTAATCACCTTAATTAACCAAACCAAATGTAATTAGCATAATATGGTTTAACTTAAGCAAGGGCAAAATGGCCTTTTCACTCAATCCCTGTGACAGCTCATTGACAGCTCATACATTCTCAATTGATATTTGGAGTGTGTTGGCTCAAATGAGATTTTCACTCTTGTGCATGAAGGTGGTGCATGAAGTAATATGGACATGAACAGTACTGTATGAGAGCTCAAAATAGAGTTATGTATTGATACATAACACTTTTTAACAGTGTGCATCGATACATAACTTGTTTGTATCAATACAAGGCATTTTTTAACAGTATGCATCGATACATAACTTGTTTGCATCGATACATGGCACTTTTTAACAGTGTGCATCGACACATAACTCGTGTGCATCGATACATGGCCCTTTTTTGCCTTGCACGCATCGATACGAAATTCGTGTGCATCGATACATGGAAAATTTTGCCATGCACGCCCGGTGGTAATTTGACCATATCTCCTCAACCGTTCATCCGATTCTCACGATCTTGGACTTTTTGAAAATGGGAGAGAAAGATCTACAACTTTCATGTTCAACAAAATTCCATTTGAAGCTTTTTTTGATGGTGGAAAATTGGGTTGAAGTCGTTCCAAAAACTTGCCATCCTTTTGGAAACTTGAAACCATAGGTCATTTTTCCTTTTGGAAACCTTTGCTATGACCTCAAATGCTTCAATGTGAGTATTTGAAATGTCAAATGAGACTTGTTTGAACATGAATGGAGTATCTCTTGCCCTCTCCCTCCTCCAAATCCATCAATCCAGGCACAGTTGACCACAATTGACTTTTCTGACAGATAGATGAATTTGGCTACGCACTGATCAAATTGATCCCCAAACTCCTGATGAAATGGCTCAACCATGAAACCCTAGCATCCATGAGCTCAATATAATCACATTATGATCCTCAGATACATCATAGCCCCCATCTCCTGATTATGCCCTGATTGGCCCAATGCAGATGATTAAGGTTGACCAGTGGCCAAAACCCTAATCTCAAGAAATATGCTCCAACACTTGATGATGATGATGTATTATTGTAATCAAGATGAAGACCAACATCCTTGAGAATCATAAAACCCTAATTCACAGCCCAATCCTCAGATGGCCATGATCAGTCAATAAACCCTAGGCTTGCACTTGACTTCCTCATCTCCTGATCAAGACTTGGAAAGATGGCTTGCACAATGTAACCACATGATATGCAACATGAAATGCCTAATGTCCTAAAATAAAAATGCAAATATGTTAATGCTAGTCCCAAGAGAGGAGGGCAAATTTTGAGGTGTTACAGCTGCCCCTATTCAATCCACTGTGAACCTGTCGATACGAAATAGCCTCGGCTTTCGGATGATCAGGATGAAGAGTGATTGAATACCAAGAACAGACGAACAATTTGCACTCTGATGGGATGATATTAACAGCGCCTGTCAGGATCGGCGAAGAAACAAACTCTTGAAAACATCGACCTGGATACCAAAATAAATGGTAACTCAGGGATAACCATGGTCTGAAGACCACACATCCACGCGGGATTATCAACCTCTTTTTATGCTTATTTCCTTGACCCCGGAAATTTTCTCTTCTCTTTTTCCTGGTCCGAAAACCACTTCGGTCTGAACTCCAAAAAACTGACCTGAATACCATAAGTGCTTCAACCTGATAGTCGGAAACTTCACTAATCACCACTCTAAGGGCAACACGTCAGAGGGTACACCTTCAACCAGACACTGACTGATGAGTGGGAAGAAACTCGACGTTTACTGAACATCGGACGATGAAGTTTACTGACACCAAAAAAAGCTCGACCAGACATTAACCAATGACCGGGAGGAAACTCGATGTTTACAGGCACCGAACAATGATGTTGACATGACATCAAACAATGATGCGGACAGACATCAAACAATGATGCGGACAGACATCAAACAATGATGCGGACAGACATCAAACAATGATGCGGACAGACATCAAACAATGATGCGGACAGACATCAAACAATGATGCGGACAGACATCAAACAATGATGCGGACAGACATCAAACAATGATGCGGACAGACATCAAACAATGATGCGGACAGACATCAAACAATGATGCGGACAGACATCAAACAATGATGCGGACAGACATCAAACAATGATGCGGACAGACATCAAACAATGATGCGGACAGACATCAAACAATGATGCGGACAGACATCAAACAATGATGCGGACAGACATCAATCAATGATCGACCAAACACTTACTGATGTCTGGGAAGAAACGGTGGTTCCAAACTCACAATGCTGAACTCCTCGGAGCATCGTCTTCGCTGTCAGACAAAACCAAACCTCAAGCGGTAATCACGGCTTGAATCGCGCTGATCGCGTAACGTCTTCTGACTGTATCCCCATCTCTGTCCGACGGGAACATTTCCTCCAATATCGCACTACTGGGGAACATTGCTGATCTGACGTTGTGATGCTAATCTCCTCAGAGTAACATCTTCACCTTTGGTGAACCCCAAATCTTCAAGCGGTAACCACAGTTTGGGTTGCGTTGAATACATCCCTTTTCCATCTCCGTCCGACGGAAGGAGTCTTCTCCAGTGTCGTACCACTGGGACAATACCTGTGATCCAATCATGAGGCTATACTACTCGGAGCAACACTTTCATTTTCTGGCAAAATACCTCTCAAACAGTAACCACGGCTTGAGACTAGCTCTATGCTCGCGACAATGATGCATGATTGATTTCTTCTGCGTAATGCTCCATAATTATGGAAATGCTACGCGATTATTTATTTTTCTATGCAATATGCAATGCTTATTCTACATGATGAATGCATAAAAATATCCCCCTCAAGGGAATTTTCTGGGGAAAACGAGACTCTCTGCTGAGGAACTCGCCACTGCTCCGATTTCCACCCTGCCGGGGATAGCACTGCTGCTAGGAAATAGACAACCCTTGCTGGGGATACAGATCCTTTGCACCTAACCCTCTCGAGGACATGCTGGGGATACAGATCCTTCACTGCACTCTGTGGGAATACCACAGTCTTTGACTTGCTGGGGATATAGATCCCAACTCTGCTTTGGGAACCCTCACAGATACTCCCGCTGGGGAAATGAGCAATCTTCAACCTGCTGGGGGAGTACCATCCAGACCCTGCTAGGGGAACGACAACTACTCCGCTGGGGAGGACCCAATCAATCCACATGTAGGATACCCTCGGCTAGGGATGCAAATATCCGTCCGCTACGGAAACCTGTCCAATCCACTAGTAGGATGGACATTGTTGGAGAGATATGTCATTGAAAAAACCCGCTCCACTCGGGGAACTGCTGGAGATATATTTCTTTGAACCCGCTCCACTCGGGGAACTGCTGGAGATATATTTCTTTGAACCCGCTCCACTCGGGGAACTGCTGGAGATATATTTCTTTGAAAAAGACCCGCTCCACTCAGGGAACTGCAACCTTCTGGCCTGGCTGCTGAGGAAACAACATTGTAACCTGTCCGGGATAACCATCCCGACTCGGCTGGAGAAGTTCACAGACCTTGAATCTGCTGGGGAGCTAATCCTATAACTCTGCTTGGGGACTTAGCTGGGAAATGAGAAAAGTTGGTATAAAAACACCCGTCAACTCGTCGAACCACGGTATCTACCTTCCAGTCTCGTATCAGCTTTCCACTTTTGAGAACTCCAGACTCGTCTGGACCTTTTCTGCTCCATCATCTTGTATCCCAAATCGCTCCGCGCTCGACGAGAGACGTACTCCTGGGATTTATACAGAAATTTCAATTTTCCGACTTTGAAGAGTCTTCTTGATTAATTCCAAAGGTCGTCGGACGTCTCGTCGTCTCTCCGTCCTTTCTTCATGCATTCGTCCCTGAGCGGACTCTGCGGGGATTACACACTCTCAAGTCTTCCGACTTTGAAGAGTCTTCTTGATTAACGTCAAGGATCATCGTACGCCGCAACATTTTCGCCATCCTTTCATTCATTCGTTCCTGAGCGAACTCTCTGGGGATCCGTTACAAAGCTTCCACATCACAACCTGCAAGTGAGTGAGGAATATCCAACAGTTCCTGCAAAACAGACCGTTAGATAAAACCGTGCCCCAGGCATGTCAAGATTTCAACACTTGGGTCACTCCGCCTTCCAAATAAGATTTCAAGCCTTCAATCTTATGAACATGCATTGGAAGGAAACCTGTATGTTTTAAAATGCAAGATTCTTTATCAAAAATATCCGGATGTTTTTGCAATCAAAGCGGTAATGAAAACAAAAAACAAAATTATTTGACTGAATATGCATTTTATCGACTGGAAAAGTGTGGCTCAAGTGAGCAATACAAAAGGAAGCAATTCCTGAAAAGAGGTAATTGCGCTCAAAAGGAAAAATCTATCCTAATGGCAATGTGAAACCCGTGATCTCATCGAGTTCCAACTCGGTTACACCCCATATGTCCTCAGACTCTCCGCGCTTTCTGCCTTCTGAACAAGACGCTTCCAACTGATCCCTACCGGGTATTATCCATGATGCTTTAACTGAAGCGCAAACGATCATGCTAGACGCAGTTGTTCGTTTCAATCCCTCTTTTGCCTGGACCGCCCTTTCGGGTTTTCAGTCCACCGGGATACCCCTTTTTGCCCAAGTCGCCCTTTCAGGTTTTCGACTTGCCGGGTGTACAATTTTCATTTTTATCCCTAATTTTTGCCCGAACCTTTCTTTCTGTTTTTGGTTCGCCGGGATGCCCATTTTTGCCTGGACTATTTTGTTCTTTTCGTCCAGCGGGTCAATTCATACGAAGTATTTTTTAACTGCGTCCGCATTCGCAGGGGATGGAAAATCCTCACCATCCCTGGTCGTCAACAACAAGGCTCCGCCAGAGAAAACCTTCTTGACCACGAATGGACCTTCATAATTCGGTGTCCACTTGCCCCTTCGATCGTTTTGAGAAGGAAGGATCCTTTTCAGCACCATATCACCCACGTGATACACCCGAGGTCGTACCTTCTTGTCAAAAGCACGCTTCATCCTCTGCTGGTACAACTGCCCATGACAAATGGCTGCTAGCCTCTTTTCCTCTATCAGGCTCAACTCTTCGTACCGGGTCCTTACCCATTCAGCCTCTTGCAATTTCACGTCCATCAGGGCTCTCAAAGAGGGAATCTGAACCTCAACGGGTAATACAGCCTCCATCCCATATACCAATGAGAAGGGAGTTGCCCCAGTAGATGTGCGTACCATGGTACAGTACCCAGGATATCAGCTTCGTACTCGGTCACCATTATTGATGCATTCCATCGTGCCCCAGGAAGCACTACCTTATTCACCTTATCCTCCCCCATCAGACATCAGAACCCGTGCGGATTCAGGGTCAGGCCCCTCCTCCGGGATCGGTCACCCTCAATCTTTCGATTAGAGTACCTCGAGATGTCCTCATCAGGGAATTCAAACTTCATCGGTTGATAAGCCTTAATGGGTTGTTGGGCAATGTAATCGGACAATACACTCCTCCCTTGATTGCTTTCTGAGAGCATCACAAATCAGTAAACATTATTTTGCTCCTCTCGCAACCCGTCCGGTCAATGCTGGCTTTTCAGATATGTACTTGATCAGATCCATCTTGGAAATCCACAAAGTGGTATGAATCAGCATATTGTCTCAGTCGGCGAGCAGCCTATGCCAAAGTACATCAAGTTTTTTTCGAACAGTGAATGTATTGTTTCACAGTCGGTAAACTTTTTGCTTAGGTAAATTGCATGCTCTTTTCGACAAGACTCGTCATGCTGACCCAATACACCTCGTAGACCCCTCGAAGGCCGTTAAGTACAGATTAACAATTGCTCCTTCCACAGGAGACATCGGAATCAGAGGTTCCTGCAACTTATTCTTTTTTAATCTTCAATGCCCCTTGGCAATCATTAATTCGCCTGACCGTTTGATCTTTCTTTTTTCAACATCTCGAATGTGGGTTCGCACGTGGCTGTTAGATGAAATGTGAACCATGACAGGTAGTTCAATCCTTCTAAGAAACCATGAACCTCTCTTTTCTTTTTCTCGATTCAGGCATTTCTCGTTTTTTTTTTTTTTTTTTTAGCAGGATCAACCTCGATTCCTCCCTTACAATGAACCCCAACATCTTACCGGACCGCACTCTGATAGTGCACTCGCTTGAATTCAACCTCAGTTTGAATTGTCTCAACCGGTCAAACGGCTTGGCCAGATCTGCCAGATGCCCCTCTTCCGTTTGGGACTTTGCTATCATGTCATAGCATTGCATTTGGTTTCATGATGAATCATGTCATGAAACAAAGTCACCATGGCTCTCTAATGCAGGCACTGGCGTTCTGCTTCTTTAGATGACAGTCTTCTCTCCATGGTAGCTTGTGTACAACGATATCGGTGTTCAACCCTGGCATATTCTGGCATGACCAGGTGAAGGCATCCACATGCTCTTTCAACAAGGCTACCATTCAGCTCTCAATTCGCCTCTGAAGCGGCTCTAATTTCACTTCCTTCCTGACCTCGGCGGTGCTTGGAATAACAATCTCAACCCGCTCTTCATGCGGCTGAATCACCTTCTCCTCTTGTTTTGACAACCTGGCTAATTCCAGCAGATCACAATCTTCTTCACCTTTTTCTTCGGCATGATTGCTCGGATTGTCGAAGTCATATGAGGGGTAACCAAATTATTATCAACGAGATCCGGAGAATTATTTTTGAATTCGGAACGAGACAAATCAAAAAGGAAAAATGAAAATAAACATTGCCATTTTTATTTGTTTTTAAACTGTAAAAATAAATGAAAAACAGGGAACACCGCTTTTTGACTGAAAAACATCCATTTATTAATGATGCAGAAAATGCAAATTTATGAACATGAGGTGGCCCTTACAATGAACCATTACGTGTCGGGCAACACGTATGGCTTTCATGCAAATAAAACTGAAAGCAAGAAATTATTACTCTTCAAGTAGAGTGACCGTGATGATCTTTTTAAGCCTTCCAGCTTCCTGGTGCGCACGATCTTATCCATTGATCAATCTCCCAGCCACTGTCAGTTTCTTTACCCACTGCATAGGCATGATCTGAATCTAGCATTCCAGTACTAACAAAGGTGAACGATGGACGACGTCCTCTATTTCGCTCAGACGAGTCTTGATCTGGCTGATATCTAACCCCAAACATTTCCAATCTTTCGGCCATGGATTCCTGCCCCAAGGCGAACTCTTGCATAACACTGAACAAATCCCTCACCATCTCTTTCAGTTCGAGGATGTCGGCTTTGGGAGGATCCATCAGTTTGGATTTGTTGCCCCTAGCAGGATATCTGAGCAAACAAGCTATGCGTACCGATCGACACCTACAAAATAGCAAATGGGTTAGTATGCATGAATGCAACGTCTGTCCATATGAGGAAGATTCTGTCCTTTGATTCTGGTTTCATCGAGACAGCTAATATTTTGACATCCACATTCTGAAATTCAAGATGTCTCTCAACCAGATTCTCAATCAATAATACTCCCCATATG
The DNA here is from genome assembly GCF_024323335.1 of Lathyrus oleraceus. Lineage (NCBI taxonomy): Eukaryota > Viridiplantae > Streptophyta > Magnoliopsida > Fabales > Fabaceae > Lathyrus > Lathyrus oleraceus. Next base: position 282,807,309 of record NC_066581.1, read on the forward strand.
GCTAGACGTGAGTTTGATGCAGATGAATGCAAAATGATAATGATGTATGAATGCAATGCACTGTGCCATCCTCCAAGTCATCTGATCATTTGTTGCTCTGAGTCACAACCCTGATCTCTGAACCGATCACAACCACCTGAGGTACTGATTAACCATAAGTCCGACTCAAGGGTTCCGAAATAAACGGAAGACAGATACATCATCATCATCACCAGTCTCTGAGCAGACACTCACAACCATCTGAATCGGCCCGGGGAATCCTGAAATAAACGGATCCCCACTGATAAATATCTCGGCCCGGGGAATCCTGAAATAAACGGATCCCCACTGATAAATCACGGACAGCACTCCGGCGTCACGGCAATAAATAACCATAAATCCGACTTATAAATATGACTCTGATCCACGGAACAAAACGTCACCATCTGAATCTACATCTGAACATGCATCTGAAAGAATCACCCTCCCCTCACAGGTAAATTCTAAACAAGTCATCCTAAGGCGGATAATAGTCTCGACAATCGGGCGGAGATACTCAATGGGTTTGCCCTTTCGGGTGTGCCATTGTAGCTCTCTTAAAATCGTCTAAACCAAAGATCCGGGAAATGATCGGTCACCAGAGTCAACAACTCAGATGGAGTGACTCAAACAAAGTGGATACTCCACAAAGATGAGCACTATCAACTGAGCCTCGTCCGGCTTGTGGCACATCACGCCGCCAGGCACATGTTGATCTAACATGAAAGAGGCAACGTGAGACCACACTAGTCCTAGGTGTATACTCGGGCTTGGGTTTTAGCCCCACTCAGAACACCCACCCCAAACAACAGAACCACCTGCATAGAGGACGGCAACAACATGATAGTATGATGCATGCAAGCATTAATGCAAATATATACACAGTGGTTAGAATAATAAATGCAATAAATAATACAAAACAAGCAACCTAACCTAATCCCAGAACGCTAGGAAGGACTTGCTTAGGGACGATGGACCAGCACAGGTCTACATCGAGCGTCCCCAGCAGAGTCGCCAGCTGTCGCATCCTGCGAAAAATCAACCGGCGAGCCTAAAAATAAAACACACAGAGCCGCCACTGCGCGTTATTTATCCCAAGATAGGGAAAGGAAACGCTCAGAGAAACCTGGAAAGACATGGTCTCGCGACCAGAGAGAAAAGGTTCGGGAGTCGGTTACGCGAGGGGAAGGTATTAGCACCCCTCACGTCCGTCGTACTCGACGGGATCCACGTTCTAGAAAGATAAGGTTGCTATAAACATACATCACACACACACACAGGGAACGCAGGTGGGGTTAAGAGAAACGGGCTCGATAAGGTATCGCACCTTATGCCTACATATCTTGTCTGGAACAAGAATCAGAGCCACTGTAGTTCGGCTTACGCACGCCAAACAACACAAAACAACACAAACAAACAAGAGTGGCAAACATGGAGCCCGACAACCACTGGATGGAATTATGTCGGCATCCGAACCAAAACACACTCAAAAGGGCAAACGTGGAGCCCAACTGCCAATCAATGGGCTTACGTCAGCATCCGAACCCAAACATACAAACAAAAAGAAAAAGGTTGCCCGGAGTGGTCTCGCACGACCACCTGCCTACATACCTCGTCTGGCACGAGGATCAGGGCGATGTAGTTCCCCTAAACAGGGACTAAATTGCTAACCAGAAACCGGGGAAAGACACACAACTAAGGGAGCTGAGACTCGAGCCTAATGTTGTCATGCATCGTTAACCCTAAGTTCGGTTTTCTATCCTACTTGCATAAGCAAACTAACCTAACCAGGAAAGAAGCTAGCACACAAGCATACAGTCATATCATACATCAAATGAGAACAGGCATCTCAAACAAGCATGTCAATCAGATATCCACATAGCACGCACTATAACCACACAAGGGGCTCAATCAATCAGGTTTGACTGCCTAAGCAAGTCGTCTGTACGGGCTGTGTTTGCTCTTAACCTTGCCATTACGAGGCTAAGGTGAAGCAGATGAAAGGATGAAGTGAGGATCAGACCTCACAGCTCTTATCCCTAACCAGGGAGAGCTGACAAATGAGCATGGGTCCAGAATAGGGGAACCCTTCTATACTCGATGACTCTGACACAACAGATCTTGGGCTTTTGATCTCAATGCTACAACCATGTAATGGGAGCAAGGAGAAGACTCACTGAATAGTGGGGGGTAGGCTGCATACCCCTACCTTCCACCAATTGCCTTACTTGAAGGACTTTTCCTGCTTGGCTTAAAAAATAAACATACACAAGCATTGCCTCTTAAGGAGGACTTCAGACAATTTGCCCGGCTCGGTAACAGCCGGGTCTCCAGACTACATGAAGTCAAGAGGACTTACCTCAATGCAAGTTGCTTAAGCAACGCAAAGCAAAAGTTCACAAGGAACTGAGCAACTAAAGTACCTGGAAACAATCCAACACAGTCAGTATTCAATCAGACAAATTGTACAGCAAACAATCAAACAGTTTAAACAATACAACACAAAGCAAGCTCAAGGCTTAAGCCCAAGCTTCAACACCTACAAAACAATGTTATGTTAGTGTACAAACATCCACAACATCAATTAAAATTAACTTGTATCATTCTCCATGTACATTATGCTTTTGATCCTGAAAAACCAAGCAAACATTAGTAACTAGACCACTAGGCCAAGCCTAGGGTCCAAAAGCAAGAAAAAAGTTAAAACAGCAAGGTATCCACCATCCGACATCAAATTAACATCAAACAAGAGCAAACATCATTGGTCTCATGTTTATATCACTCATCAAGTTCAATTCATGCACAAAACAATCCATATTGGTTCAAATGAACCACCAAACATACAAACAGAAGTATTGCATTCAAATCCCTATCAAAATAAATCCAAAAATTCTCAAATTAAATACACCTAAACAGGGGTCAACCAAGGTCTACCATGTCAAATTTGAGCTTAATTGGGCAAATGAAACCATGTCAATGAAAATCATCAAAAACAGACACAATTATAGGCTCCAAATCACAACATCAACACATATATCCACTTCAAAAATTCATAACTCAATGAAAACAAAATAGAAATGGATGGGACCAAAACAGGGATGTCACATTATGTGTCTATTACATGCATATCAAATTTCATGATCATACAGTACCATATGAGGATTTCTCAATCAATCTACCAACCTAGGTCACATGAGCTTGCAATTTCAACAACCAGAAATGAAAAATCAAGATTAAATTGAAAATGCAGTGTAAAATTCCACAAAAATTCATCAAGCATCCTAACATGTCATCAAGTCATCATGCAAAATTTCAGCCAATTCTAACATGCATAGGTTATGCAATTAAATTCAACAAGTTGACATCAAGAGGTGTGACACAAATTGTCACACCTAAGTTCCAGAATTTGCTGCTCTCTAACCAGGTATCAAAAATTCATGAAATTTACATATAAATAATCCTCAATGAGTCAAGAACCACCACAAAAATTTTCAGCCATTTACTTTATGATATGAGCATTTCATGATCAAATTGCCAAAATGTATCAAAATGTGACATACATTAGAAAAGCCTATGCCAAATAAAATATTTGCCAAGCACAACTTTGACCAATAGGTCAAAAAAAATCCTAAACTCAACAAGGAAGTCAAAGAAACAATCCACACATTTTTCTGAATTTTCTACAATTTTTTATGAATTTTCTAACATTTGTATGATTTTAAGGATTAATTAAATTAATTGAAATTTGACAATGGCATTTCTGTAATTAATGCGCGGGGGAGGGAAACAAGTTATTTGAATTTTCAAATGAAAATGAAGATCAAACAGTAACAGGCCAGCAAACTCCATCGTCTTCCTCGCACAACTCAACCTCCAAGTCCAAAATCGGTTTTGCTCAAAACTCAACCAAATCTCACAAATGAATAACCGTTGGAAAGGTCTCACTCTCAGGATCTCAATTATGTCTATGATTTAACCTACAAGTTCCTAAATCTCACGGATCGATCGACTAAAGTTTCACATTCAAAGCTTCGAGTTCAGATTTCTCCACCTACGGTTATCCATTTCTAAAACCAACAGCACCACTACGATCTATGATAAACAAGCTACAAAACGCCTATAACCAATTGAAAAATCGTGTTACTCGAATACTAACCTCAATTCGAAGGCAGTCGCGATTCGTGGAGTTTCGATGCTTAATTCCTTGAAACAGATGGCCTAGAAGCTACAAGAAGTTGCATACAAAGCTCAGGTTCGAGAGAGATTGCTCCTACCGCGCCAAATCTTGATTCACCATGGATGAGGCTATGTTGGACAGTCACGATTCCGAGCTTTTTCCAATCCAAACTCCACAAACAGTTTGAGAAGATGATGAGAGGAGTTCAATGCAAGAAGAATTCTCAAGATTGGTTGAGAATTGAGGAAGATTGAAGGATTTGAGGGTTTGGTGTTCTTGATGAAAATTGAGAGAATGTGAGAGGTTTTGATCTGGTTTTGGCAATTGTGAATTCTGTTATGATTAGATGATGATTATGAATATATACTTCAACTTAATCCACACTTAATCACCTTAATTAACCAAACCAAATGTAATTAGCATAATATGGTTTAACTTAAGCAAGGGCAAAATGGCCTTTTCACTCAATCCCTGTGACAGCTCATTGACAGCTCATACATTCTCAATTGATATTTGGAGTGTGTTGGCTCAAATGAGATTTTCACTCTTGTGCATGAAGGTGGTGCATGAAGTAATATGGACATGAACAGTACTGTATGAGAGCTCAAAATAGAGTTATGTATTGATACATAACACTTTTTAACAGTGTGCATCGATACATAACTTGTTTGTATCAATACAAGGCATTTTTTAACAGTATGCATCGATACATAACTTGTTTGCATCGATACATGGCACTTTTTAACAGTGTGCATCGACACATAACTCGTGTGCATCGATACATGGCCCTTTTTTGCCTTGCACGCATCGATACGAAATTCGTGTGCATCGATACATGGAAAATTTTGCCATGCACGCCCGGTGGTAATTTGACCATATCTCCTCAACCGTTCATCCGATTCTCACGATCTTGGACTTTTTGAAAATGGGAGAGAAAGATCTACAACTTTCATGTTCAACAAAATTCCATTTGAAGCTTTTTTTGATGGTGGAAAATTGGGTTGAAGTCGTTCCAAAAACTTGCCATCCTTTTGGAAACTTGAAACCATAGGTCATTTTTCCTTTTGGAAACCTTTGCTATGACCTCAAATGCTTCAATGTGAGTATTTGAAATGTCAAATGAGACTTGTTTGAACATGAATGGAGTATCTCTTGCCCTCTCCCTCCTCCAAATCCATCAATCCAGGCACAGTTGACCACAATTGACTTTTCTGACAGATAGATGAATTTGGCTACGCACTGATCAAATTGATCCCCAAACTCCTGATGAAATGGCTCAACCATGAAACCCTAGCATCCATGAGCTCAATATAATCACATTATGATCCTCAGATACATCATAGCCCCCATCTCCTGATTATGCCCTGATTGGCCCAATGCAGATGATTAAGGTTGACCAGTGGTCAAAACCCTAATCTCAAGAAATATGCTCCAACACTTGATGATGATGATGTATTATTGTAATCAAGATGAAGACCAACATCCTTGAGAATCATAAAACCCTAATTCACAGCCCAATCCTCAGATGGCCATGATCAGTCAATAAACCCTAGGCTTGCACTTGACTTCCTCATCTCCTGATCAAGACTTGGAAAGATGGCTTGCACAATGTAACCACATGATATGCAACATGAAATGCCTAATGTCCTAAAATAAAAATGCAAATATGTTAATGCTAGTCCCAAGAGAGGAGGGCAAATTTTGAGGTGTTACAAGGTGTCACCAGTTGGGGTTCGACGAGAGATTCAAATTCAAATAAAGGAGGGAGATTTGTTCTTATCTGAATTGTTGAAGATACACGTGGAACATAGTGGATAGTTGCATCCATGCAAAGCGCCATTTGTCTCGATATGGTAGAAAGACCTTTAGAAGCGGTTATTTCGATTAGTATAAATAAAAGGTCTTAGTGTTAGGATCGGGGTGTGTTCAAAGTGTGTACAAAATATGTAAAATTTACCAAGTATCCGTGTTTAGAGAAACGGTAAATTGAGAAATGTACGTTTGATTTACACCGTTGTCATTTACTTTGAAGTAATTCAATTCATCTTTTATTTCTATAAATGTATTTTTATTTAAAGGATTTATCTTTGTTGCCATTTATCTTCATTTTACAACATTCTCTTTACTTTATGTTGTTCGTTTCCTTTTTTGAGTATCTTCACGAATGACTATTATTATAAACATTGTCGAAGTGTTTATGTTCATTAGAATTCATTTTAATAAATAATTAGCACATGTCTTAGGATCAATCTGATCGATCTTGTAAGTAACCAAATTTAGTAATTTGGAAGATCAATTATTGTTTACCAATTTTCACGGTAAACAGTTGGTCAGAATAACGAGTAAATAACTAGTATCTCTGATTAATGGAACCCCATAGGTAGGCTCTATAGTTGGTAGGTTCCTAGAGTCATGGATCCTTCTTGAGAACATCACTTCTGTAACGAAGGCTCATCGAACAGTAATACCCTTAAAATGATCTTGTTTAGGCGAGGTCTTCATATTATCCCCAAAAGGAAGGCTCCTTGTAGGCATCTACTACACAACCATTGAGTCCAAGGTTCTACAAAGGTTCTCAAAGTCATAGATCGAGGTTGAAAATATTACTATAAGGTAATAATACGTCTAAGGGATCTCATCTGATTGGGGCTTTCGTATTAACCCAACAAGTTCTAAGTATGGTAGGTTAATACTACACAACCACCATGGATGGAACTGGTTAAAAGGTCCCAAGAGTCATGGATCCAACTTGAAAATATTATCGCCACGATGAAGGCGCGTTGGATAATAACATCTCCAAGAGAATCTACTATAGGCGGGGTTTTCGTGTCGTCCCAACAAGGAAGGCTCCTTATGGGCCTCTACTACACAACCACCATCTTAATCCTATGGTTTTTCTCAGACTCGGGTAGAGAGCTTATCTCACAAAGTGCCAATAATCATAGAGTCCCAATAGAAAAATAAGAACCAACAACCAATTACCAATAGCAATAATACAATGAGATAAAGAAAAAATGATAAAAGAAAGAAAGTGAACAAAGCTAATGAAATTCTGGAAAGAAGATCCATGATGTCGTACAGGATGTCACGATCTCAGGGTCTGCACATTATCACACCATAAACAATAGCAGGATAAATATAACAGTATAACAGTAAATAACACAATCAGTTGTTAACCCAGTTCGGTGCAATGTCACCTACATCTAGGGGCTACCAAGTCAGGAAGGAAATCCACAATCACAAAATTAGTTTGAAGTCCTGAACAACCTCGGGTTTTACAGACTTCTCACCTAATCTCCACTTGTGGAAGTTTTTATCTAGGACACACCTAGATATGAGACCCCTCTCACTTCCATCAACCACACGACAACTAACAACTGAAAAACACAATCTATTATTGCTTAAAAGCTTTTGAGGGATTGTTAGTTACAACTCGATATAACATGTCCAATTCAAGTATCAAGGTGATACTCGAATGACTCACACAAAGCATACACACGAAACCCTAATGATAACAAGATACTGCACTACTTCGATACATTCTTAGGTTTAAAACTTATCTATAAATAGAAGTGAAAGAGCATGGGTTTCGGTCTTGATTTTCAACAGATCCAAGATCTCTTCACAATCTTCTAAAGATATGATTTCAATCAAATCAGATGTTTCCTAAAATGTATTAACATTGTTACTTCGTAAATAAGTCAAGATACAATATTCTTCAGGTACAAGGAAAACGCTCAATAATATACTCGAGCTAAATCTTCAGAGAATCTTTAGATAAAATATTAAAGAGTCTAAATCTCACAAACAACTTTAACTCGGTTACGCTTAATGTTGAAACAACATGTCGAGACATCTTGTTCAACATTTGTCAAATATACTTGTTTTTCCAAAATGCAGCCAATCATAATGTGTCGGACCTAACAATCTCCCCCCTTTGGAAAAATTTGGATAAAACAATCTTTGCAATGATCAATAGTTAAGAGGGATAGAAACAAGGATATACATCAACAAGAAAACATACAACATCCTTTTCATACAGTCTTCAGAGGCAGGCGCAACGAACAACATGCCTCATACTGTAAAACACACCAGAAAAAAATTCCTTTTTAAACAGGATGTCAGGACATTGATTCTTTGATATCATGAACACAAGTATCATGCGCTCCCCTTGAGTATCATGCACTCCCCCTGAGTATTAGAACCACGGACTGAGTTACCCTAAGTGTTACTCCCCATCCATACCTGCACATGCTCCCCCTCAAAGAGCAAAAGGGAAAAGAAGTAAAGCGCAAAGCACACTACTAGCATTACACATTCATACACACCTACTCCCCCTTTTTAGCCATAAAGTTGACAAACAAACCACATTAACCAAAACATCATTGTAAGTCACACAAGGTTAAGAGAGTTTACAAGCCAAAGAACACTTATAAAGTGCACAAAATAGAACCCAGGGCACAACCCATAAAAGAAACAAAAGACGAATCAACACACAAAACAACTAGAGATCATTAATATTCATCATTGCTGGTAACGTCTTCCTCGTCATTTGCATCAGACCTGTCTTCATTTTCTTCTTCTTCATCTGTTACATCACTTTTCAAACCACCTTCTTCTTTAGATAGAGCTTTAATCAACATTTCAATCTTGCTTTTCCTTTAAGTACAACTTTTTATAGTTTCATCCAAGGTCTTGCAGGTGTCTTTCAACTCAGATAAGATGCATGTTTTGTTAGTAGACCTTAAAGGAGTCTGTCTAGATGTCATGACAATGCATGGGACATGTTTCCCAATAAACTGCATATAATGCAATGAGAGAGAAGGGTCCCTTTTGCATGTACTGTCAGAATTGATTAATATAATAGGGTGTTGACTTAGGATAACCCCACAGATCAAAGAAGGAAAAGCTATTGACATTTTCATAACATAAGAGGCAACATGTTTCATAGTCTGATCAAAAACATAGGATACAAAATCAAAATTTGACTTGGTCCCAACAATATAGATAAACTTACCTATACCAGTAGCTATATTGGAGGTTTGATTGGTTGGAACCTAATTTGCAGCTCCAATTCTGTGGAGAACAACATACTTGACACTCAATGCACTAGCAGACGATTTCCCTTTCCTTGTCCATTCCTTCACTTGCTTAGCAGTAATCTCTCTATAGATGACATTATCAGAGAATTGAATTCCAACTTGTTCTTCTTCATTTCTAACCAAGAATCTGTTGATTATTTCAGGAGAAAAATCCACATATCTTCCTCTGACATACACTTTTCTGAACTCCTTGCTCCTTTTATTGTCACACTCCTTGGAGATGTTCATAATAAATTCTTTGACAAACATTTCATAGCATTTTCCAAAACCTGTTACAGCTTTCATTAAACCAGCTTCTTGAATCAAACTCAACACCTCTTTACATTCAAACGCATCTTTCCCTAATTCCCGCTCCAGTGCTAACCTTTTTTGATAAATGAATTTCCATTTTTTAACATTTTCAACAGAGTGACAAGAAATGTTGTCAATTGGAACTTTAGGAATATTAGTTGTTATCTTCTTCCCAGAGGCTTGCTTTATAGAAGTAGAGATGATGTCTTGAATATTATGTTCAACGCCATGATCGATTCACTAGATTCAGAGGGAACTTCCTTCCTTTTCAGGGACTTCTTCTTAGATACAAAAGTCACCACCTCGCTCCATATTTTTGTGGGATCAACACTAGCTTTGTTCCTGAGAGATTTGGAGGGAGTGCTGGAGGATCTAACAACTTGCCCTTTTCTGTTATTCAATCTTTTAGCTATTGCAGGAGCCAGTATTTTTCCAATAGGAACATCATCAGAGTCCAGTTCCTCAATATTAACAATGTCAGTGGACTGAATCGCAACACATGATAATGAATTCATTGACCATCGATTCACTCACTAACTAACTACTGTAAACAATCACAAACATTTTTGGAAAAAAATCTAAAATCAATCACAATGAACTAAAGCATATTTTAAGACAAGAAGGCAACAAACTCGAATTTGAGCCAAAATCCACGAACAACCCACATTCTAAAAAAAAAACTAAAATCCTTTAGCGGACTAGAGACAACTAAATCTTAAAAGCTGCAAATCTCAATTGATTTGGAATCAACCATAGAGTTTGTTTGTCAAAAAAGTCAACCTTACCTCGCATGGAGAAGATGGGGCTACAAGCACTAAAGCCATTAGAGAGCAATGATGATGATGCAAAACAAAAATGTAATGAAAACCATTTCAAATTTGATGGAAATTGGTGCCGAAAGAGTCCCTTAACCACCCTCAACTGAAACCCATAAACCCCGTCAAACCATTGTAGGACACAAATCTAAATATAACAAGAAAAATCACACACTAGGAATATATATTGGGGTTCTCATATTTTCTACATCAACTTGTACACCCCTATAAGAAGCGGTTTTTTCACGTCCCTATAGCTTGTCATTAGTAGAATACTATTTTTGATTAACTTCCACGTCAACATATATACTTTAAACATCGTGATTTTGTTAAGTAATTTGATTTGATCTTCAAGCATAAAAGATGATATGGCATCCATCTTTAATTGAGTAGTCAGAGTCTTGATAAAGGTAAACCTCCCACTAATCAATAAAATTATTTTACAAAATAATAGTATCCAAAGACATTTTTCCACATATTTTCCTCATCCAAGTTAACACAATGTTATATGCACCTTTAATACCAACACTATCCCATATTTTGTTGCTAAAACCTTATACCATAAATCATGCTAGACAACATCCAACCTCTCCCACCATTTGACTATCAACCCTAAATTAAACTATTTTATCCTTCACACTCCCAACCTACCTATTTCTCTACTTGGATATAATTTGTCCCAATTAATCCAATAAATTTTACGCACACCTCGCGTGCATAAAAGCTTCTATTTAAACCTAGTTTTTTTAAAATTTCTATTTAAACTTTTAAAAACTAGTTTTTGCGACACGTCTTTAAAAAAAGCTTCTTAAACCTACTACAATGACAAATTTAAAAAATATAAATTATATTTTTTACTCACAATGTTATCATTGAATCTTTTTATTTAGTTTTAAAATATTTTCTTTCTTTAAAAAAAATATTTTTATTAACTTTAAGTATATTAATCTTTTTAAAATTTAAATATGTTATTATAAAGAATTTAATCGAAATACACTGATAGTATAAAAGGATTTTACACCGTCGGTTAATCGTGATCGTTGGATATTGAAACAAATTTGATTTTTATTTTAAAAATCTATTATAAAATATAATTGAAATAAATATGTCATACAACTCGTTTAACTATCTCAATTGGTACCTCTATAACGACAAATTTAAAGGGTAAATTCTAGTCAATAAGCTATTAGACAAAAAAAAAATCATATTAAAAGTAAAAAATGTTAATCTCTATAACTTATTAAAACTGAATTTTTACATCATTGGATCGCAAGGCTAAATAAATTTTTAAAAAATATATATATTCTAAAGTTCAGTTAACACAATGAGGTATTTGCATGTTGTTCATCAATAAATTAACAACAAAATTTAAACTCGTCTTTGTGAGATTTTAAATGAAACCCTATTAATTTAATCAACTTATGTTGGCATAGAGAGAGGTTATTAATTTAATCAATTTATGTCGGTGTAGTTCTGAAGTCATTTGAAAAATGATTAAAGATTCAGAACCGCAATATTTTGAGCTGAATTGAGAATGGGAATCCTTCTCGGGTCCAAATTACTCCAATTAACAAGCAACAACCACCACCACCACAAAGAAATGTAAAATCGAGTTTAAATCTTGTGTTTTCCCTAATGCATAGGTTAACCTGATTGATGAGCAATTTATTGTTTTGATAACTAAAATCAACGTGATTGGTGAATCTAATGGTTGGTGGGTAGACATTGACTCTTTTCGTCGTGTCTGTTATGATCGTGAAATGTTCAAAACATACACGAATAAGAAAGTGTTTTGGGGAGTTTCTCACACTACTAAATGTTGCTGATATTGGAGAAGTGTAGTTGAATTTCACCTCCAAAAAAACTTTAATATTTAAGAATGTCATGCATACTTCTGAGATTATAAAGAATCTTGTTTATGATTTTCTCCTGCATAAGGCAAGGTTTTGTCAGTCTATTGTGGTAGATTTGTAGACAATCATTAAAAATGATATTTTTGTGAAATTGCTACATTTAAGACTTTTGTGAATGAGATTGAAAATTAATTTAGTAAGAATATTAAGAGACTTCGTAGTGATAGAGGAACTGATATGATTCTAGGTTATTTAATGAATTTTATAAAAAAAAAACAATGAATTGTACGTGAAACGACTGCGTCATACTCTCCTAAAATGAAAGGTAACACATAAAGAAAGAATATAACTCTTACTGAACTTTTTGTTGCAATTATGTTGAGTTTTGGTGCGTTTCGTCACTGGTGGGGGGAAATTTTGTTGACTATTTAATATGTCATAAATAAAGTTCCCGAGTCAAAAAGTAAGATCTTTCCTTATGATATATTAAATAAAAGACAATCAAACTTGTATTTTTTAAGAACTTGGGGTTGTTTGGCTTATGTTAGAATCTCGGATCTGAAGCGAGTCAAACTCGCTAGTAGAGCCTATGAATGTGTATCCATTGGGTATGTAGCAAAAAATAAAGCATATAAGTTTTATGGCCAAAATGCTAAAATGATCATATAATCAAATGATGCTGAGTTCTATGAAGACAAATTTCCTTTCAAATCGAGAAATAGTGGGGGAGCTGAATCAAATTGCATTCTTGTGATAACAAGCATTGAAAGCAACAACGGAGTATAAACAAAACTTCATGAAGTAAACGAGTAAGAATTGATAAAGACTATGAACCCAAGGCCTATACTGTAGAGGAAGATCTATCAAATCTTCAAGAAGCCTTGACATCTCTGGATGCAGATTTATGGTAAGAAGCTATTAACGATAAGATAGATTCTCTAGAATCTAATAAGACCTGAAACTTTGAAGATTTTCCTCCTGGTTGCAAACCAATCAGTTGTAAATGGGTTTTGAAAAAGAAACTAAAACCTGATGGAAGTGTTAGAAGTACAAGTTTCTCCTTGTAGCCAAAGGTTTTAGGCAAAGAGAAAATATAAATTTCTTCGACACTTTTTCTCCAATCACTAGAATTGCATACATTAGGGGTACTTATTTCAATTGTTGATATTTATAACTTAATAGTACACCAAATGGATGTCACGACAACCTTTTTAAATGGTGACTTAGAAGAAGAAATCTATATAGACAAACCAGAATGGTTTGTGATTCATGGGCAAGAAAATAAGGTCTATAAGTTAGACAAGTCTCTGTATGATCTAAGACAAGCTCCTAGGCAATGGCATGAAAAGTTTGATAACTTGCTTTAAACTTTTCTAGCTCACAGTGCCACCATTTGAGCAAAACACATAACCATTGGAATCATTCATATTAAAGCGTCTCAGCACTTTGTCTATGTACTCTGACTTGGGCCAAGCATTTTGTGATCTATCTCTATAGATTCTGATTCCTAATATATAGGCTGGTTCACCTAGGTCCTTCATACAAAAGCATTTCTCCAACCAAGACTTTATTGTTTCAGGGTAGGGATATCGTTTCCAATGAGTAATATGTCATCTACATATGATACCAGGAAAACGATAATGCTCCCACTAACCTTCTTGTAGACACAAGGCTCATCTTCGTTCTTGATGAATCCATACTGATTTACTGTTTCATCAAAACGAAGATTCCATGAGTAGGTCACAGGCTCATCTTGATCCATGAGTAATACATCACCTTGATCTGTTATGAGATATCCATATCTCTCAGGTAGGTGACGTATCCTGCTTGACCTACGCTGGTCTTGTTCTACTTGAGCAGGTTGCTCTTACACAACTACTTGTGTTTTCTGCTCTAATTCCTCCATAGGTGTATCGATGCTTTGTGATTCTTGAATTTCTTCAAGATCTACTTTCCTCCCACTGATTCCTTTGGAAATAAAATCCTTTTCTAGGAAAACTCCAGTTCGAGCGACAAACACTTTGCCCTCAGAAGGATTGTAGAAGTGATACCCTCTTGTTTCTTTAAGATACCTCACAAATAAGCATTTGTCAGATTTGGGCTCAAGCTTAGTTGAAATTTTTCGTTTCACATAAACTTCGCAACCCCAAATCTTCATGTAAGACATATGTGGTTTCTTACCACTCCATATCTCATATGGTGTCTTTTCAACCTTTTGGATGGAACACGGTTAAGTGTATAAGCTGATATCAATAGTGCATGTGCTCAAAAGGAGTATGGAAGATCGGCGTGACTCATCATGGATCGGACCATGTCCAACAGGGTTCGATTTCTTCTCTCAGATACACCATTCCATTGGGGTGTTCCAGGAGGAGTAAGTTGGGATAGGATCCCACACTTTTTCAGATGGTCATCAAACTCTAGGCTTAAATACTCACCACCTTGATCTGATCGAAGAGTTTTAATATTCTTACCTAGTTGGTTTTGTACTTCATTCTTGAATTCCTTGAACTCTTCAAAGGACTATGATTTGTGTTTCATTAAATACACATAACCATATCTACTGAAATCATCAGTAAATGTGATAAAGTACTGAAAACCTCCTCTGGCTGGCATGTTCAGTGGTCCACATACATCAGTATGTATGAGGGCCAAAAGATCATTAGCTCTTTCACCTTTTCCTGTGAATGGAGACTTTGTCATCTTTCCAATTAAACAAGATCTTGCTGTCTCACATGATTCATAATCAAAAGAGTCCAACAGTCCATCTTTATGGAGTTTGGAAATGTGTTTCTCATTTATATGGCCTAATCGACAATGCCAAAGGTAAGTTGGATTTAACTCATTAGGTTTCATCCTTTTAGTATTAATGTTATAAATAGGCATTTCAAGATCAAGGACATATAATCCATTGTTCATTTGTGCAGTAGCATAGAATATATCATTCAAATAAATTGAGCAACAATTGTTCTTTATTATGAATGAAAAACCAAACTTGTCAAACAAGAAACGGAAATAATATTTGTGCTAATTGCAGGTACATAATAACAGTTCTCTAAATGAATTATTAAACCACTAGGTAAAGTCAATACATAAGTCCCTACGGCTAAAGCAGCAACCTTTGCTTCATTGCCAACTCGTAGGTCAACTTCACCTTTTGCCAAATCTCTACTTTTTTTCATCCCCTGCACATTTGTATAAATGTGAGAACCGCATCCAGTATCTAATACCCATGATGCAGAAGTAGATAAATTAATAACAAAAATACCTGAAGTTAAAGTCTCTACTCCATTCTTCTTATCTTCCAGGTATTTTGGGCAGTTTCTCTTCTAGTGTCCGGTCTTACCGCAATGGAAGCAGGTGCCTTCTTTTGTTATGCCTCCACTAGGCTTTAAAGCAGCAACGGTGGGTTTGGGTTTGACAACTTCCTTGCATTTCCCTTTATCACCCTGCTTAGTGGGCCTTTTGTTCTGTCTTTTTCCATTTTCGATCATCAGAATGGACTTCCCTTTTGACTTCAGATTCTGCTCGGCAGTTCTTAACATGGCGAGCAGTTCAGGAAGAGATTTGTCCATATCAATCATATTGAAATTTAGGACAAATTGACTGAAACTATCTGGCAACGATTGCAAGATCAAATCAGTCGCAAGTTCCTTTTCGAGGGGAAACCCCAATCTCTCAAGGTTTTCCACATACCCAATCATCTTGAGTACATGGGGACCTACGGGGGCTCCCTCAGCTAACTTGCCTTGAAAAAGAGCTTTTGAAACTTCAAACCTCTCATGCCTTGCTTTCTCTTGATAGAGCATCTTCAGGTGTTCGATCATATCGAACGCTGACATGTTCTCATGTTGCTTTTGCAATTCTGAGTTCATGGTAGCTAGCATGAGACAAGCAGTTTCATTGGCATCATCGACATACTTCTTATAAGCATCTCTTTCTGCCTTAGGTGCAGAACTAGGAGGTTCCTCTTCAGGAACAGGTGTCTTCAAGACATACAGCTTTTTATCATGTTTGAGGACAATCCTCAGGTTTCGGTGCCAATCCAGAAAATTTGTCCCAGACAATTTTTCCTTATTAAGGATTGATCGCAAGATGTTGTTAGAGGTGTTTGCTGTCATGGTAATCTACACAAGGATTAATGAAAATATAAGTATCATTAACATATTTAATTAGGCCTTTAATTAAATATGCTCCCACTATTTTACTCAAAACAAATGACCCTCATCATTTGATTCGGAAAATCCCGTTGGAAGATTTTCTAGTGTGTCGAGATCCATATTTCACTTCGTTCTAAGTCCGCGTAGGCGGATTACACAAAACTAGGTTATTTAGGTAGGAACTCCTTCCAATTGTATCTCATACAACTCTCGAAAATTTCAGTTGGGTGAATAACTCCTTATTCCAATCCATCATATGGATCATTCCCAACTCTTGCTTCTAAACATATATATAATCTTATTATAATTTGTTTAGTTAAGTTTGACCCATTGTTTTAACAGTTGGATATTACAATTATCCCATCGCACCTTACTAATATAGAACATGCACATCGCGTAGGCGAAACCTACATTATTCGATACTAGTCTTGATGAGTGTTAAAACTTGGAAAGCATAAACTTAATATTTAATTTGAGGAAATTGCAATTTTTCTGATCTCACCGGCTTGTTTATCATATAAACCGTCTCTCACATGCATCAACATACATTCACATGCATCAACATACATACATACATAATGAAACAGTTTTGGCCCCTAGCGCAATTGTTCTCCCAAGCCAATGAGAGAACCTAAGCTAACCTAACAACGATCTAAGCTTCTCCAAGCAAGATCTTCAAGGTTGTCCTCCTTTGGCACTGACTTCTTTGCTTTCTTCATTTCATTACATTACATAAAAGAAACTCGTTTTACATACGAGGGAGAAAGATGAGAAAAGAAGTTACATTTGGGAGATTAAGAGAGAGGCACGACACGCAGGTCGTATTTTAAAACTCAAATCAAAATAAAGGAAAACTAAGGCCATAACCGATCACCACAAGACAATAATAAACACTTTATTATTATTATTAATTCCTTTAATTAATTAAAACCAAATTAAATTTCGACGACCGATCACCACATTTTAATGAACAATTCATTTAAAATCGATTTCGCTTTTCGTATCAACACTTGATACTTTTAAAGCACTGAGTTAGCCGAACGGGTGAATTTTGTCTTGCGTTAACCGGTTAACCAAATGCGTTAACCGGTTAACACTGTTTGAAATCTGTTCAAAAAACTGTTTTCTGCCTTGCGTTAACCGGTTAACCAAATGCGTTAACCGGTTAACACTGTTTGAAAATGTCTTGGAAAACTGTTTTCTGCCTTGCGTTAACCGGTTAACCAAAAGCGTTAACCGGTTAACACTGTTTGAAAAACTCAAAATTTTATTTCGTATTGCGTTAACCGGTTAACCATACGCGTTAACCGGCTAAGACTGTTCCAAAAAGTGTTTAGAAAGCACAACTCTTGTGCAGTCAAACCCCAATCGCATAACTCTCTGACAACACAACCCTTGTGCCGTCACTAACCCTGATGCACCAATTTCAGACCGTCAAACACATCTCGATTGTTAACTCAGTATGATTGATCAACACGTCATTGCTTCACCATACTAATGTCGGATCAAGAAGCAAACGACCATTGATCGCTCAAAGGAAAACAATCATTAAGTGTTTGAATGAACGAAACGAGAACACTATATCATATATAATGTATTTTGCATCAGGATTACATATATCATATATATGTAACTTGATCGATCTCAATTTAATCTTTGATTCATTCTGTCTTTAATCATATTAATACAGAATAAAAACAGTTATCAGATTCATGGTTTCGTAAGTGGCTCTGATACCACTGAAGGAGAATTGCCATCCAAGGCGCAGCGGAATTTAAAAATTTTCTCCTTTAATGATCCTTACGAATGGGCATGATCAATGATAGAATCGTTACCTCTTGTGGCGATTCAAACCTTTGGTGCAGATCTCTTGTAACGATCAAAACCTTGGATACAAATCCACTGAGCGATCACGAACATTGAACGATGACAACGTCTCTACTCAGTCCACACGAACGGGTTCCTTCAATCTCAGTGCTAGCTGGTACGAATGAAGGCTTTGAGTGAGAGAAAGAGAAATACGAAATTCCAACTCTTCAGTTGTGTTGTATTCCCATACAATGCTTCTGCACAAGAGTTCTATTTATAGAACCACTTGTGTGGGCTTCAAGCCAAAAAGCCCACTTAAGTGTATTTTGGCCCATATCTCATAATATGCCAAAATCACTTAAGTATTTGGTACCTTACCATACTTCGTATTCTTCTTAAGTACACCGTACCTTACGATGTTCCTTAGTTACTCTATCTCTCATCAATCTGTCCTTTGTGTGTGACCCTGTAGGTTTTCGCGACATTGGCAATTATATTAAATTATGCATTTAACATAATAAACAGTGAACGGTATCTAGCAACACATCACTGCTACCCAAGACACGAAAATGTCATGTGATCTGACAAAACCTCCTGTGATAATAATTATGTGTATAATTACCCCTTTGCCCTTATGTCTATATTGAACACAAGGTATAGACCGTGTCACCCTTGTCCAGTTCAATATTGGGCCCATAGACATTTATCCTGTTATGCAGGATGGGCAAATTCCATCTAGGTCACTCATGTCCCTCAGCATGCTTTGTGGAGTACCCATCAACTGTCTTTATGGTTATCCAGTTACGGACAACGTTGGATCAGCAATAAAGCACTCGACTCTACATCTAGGATCCATAGTGGTTTCAGGTCGAAGAGTGGTATACACTATTATCACCATGAGAATAACTTATGACACTTTGCATAACTTTCTATATAGTATTCTCATAGCGGGTGAATCCGGTATAAATATTACTCCTAATATTCATACCTATGTTTAAGACTTGATAACTCTTTATCCATGATCCATGAGATGTGATCATCAGCCTACAAACATAATAGTCTTAATGCTTTAATGTTATCCCACTTCACACTAAAGCTCGACTACGGATACTTTAAGAATAGTGTCCTTATGTTTAATGTGTTCTCATGATTAAGTCACACTTAATACATTAAACAGACTATCTATTCCAGGGACTTTATTAATCAACCGTAACAAAGAAAATGCCTTTTATTATTAATAAATAATTCGATACAAGTACCAAAAGTATTGGCCTCTAGGGCTTACACCAACATTGTCATCAACAAAAAATAAGGAAATAGAAAATATAGTGAAACAAATATTCAATTAACCAAAGAAGAAGAAAGTCAGAGTGCAAAAACATGTTCAAAATAATTTAGAAGACAAAACAAAAAGGTTTGCTAAATCCTAAAGCCTAGGGTTTATGCTTCATAATCTCTAGGGTAGCTTTGAGAGCAAATCCCATGTCATCTTGTCTAGCAATCATTGTCTTCATCTGAACATCCATCTCTTCTTACTTAGCAGTCATGACCTCTTGAGTGGCAGCTACAGAAGTCAATTTCTCCTCTAAGTGCTCATGCTTCTGACTGGAAGAAGCTATAGACTCAAATGAAAAATACTTGAGATTTTGCAGAACTGTATCCACAAAAAATTTGAGAGTGTCCCATTTAGTTGCATAAGTTATGGGATCAGATGCAAAGAGCCTCTTGGTAACCAAATTTTGAACTCTATCAAAGATAACAGTCCTAAAATATTCTATTTGGTATTTTATATGAGGTGGGAGGTTTAGATTTTGAGTGGGTGAGGTGTAGAGGGAATAGATAGATTTATTGTGTCAGATTCTAACAAAACATATGTGTCTCTAGAAAGATAAAGGTGATAATCAGAGGGTTGAGGTTATTGGTTAAGTTGTATTCTAGTACAACTTGGACTTTTTGTGGTCTCTGGTTGAGGTTGGTCCTGAATGACTTATTCAATTTTAGGTTGGGTTTAGGGTTCTGGCATATATTGCTCTTCTATTAACACTTATTCAGTTTCACATTGAACTTGATTTTCAGGCTGAACAAGGTCGGTTAGGCCAGGTTCAATAGAACTGGTTTGGACATTTTGTTGAGTTTTAGAGGGTGTGGTTTTAAGAGGAACATATTAGAGAGGAATGACTTTAAGAGGACTAAAGTTTGATTCATCAAAATAAGAACTTGAGCTTGAGCTTGTAGACTTAGAACTGGACACCTCAATAGAGGGTTCAAACATAATGTTTAAGGGTTTGGGTTGGTTAGAATGAGATAGACATGTTATCTGGT
This sequence comes from Lathyrus oleraceus, assembly GCF_024323335.1. NCBI lineage: Eukaryota > Viridiplantae > Streptophyta > Magnoliopsida > Fabales > Fabaceae > Lathyrus > Lathyrus oleraceus. The sequence continues at coordinate 282,827,856 of NC_066581.1, forward strand.
TTTGTTCATAAGGTAACTCACTAGCTAGGTGACTTGTTAGTTCCTCTAGGACAGATGCTCTAGGGACAATTTCTTGTAGAGTAAAGTCCTTAAGCATCTGACCAATGTTATGAGAATTTGATGCAACAATTTATGATTCATATGTTAGTTTGGGAAAGGGCGTCACAGGACCTATAGATAGGTTTTGGTCATGTTTAGGTAAGGGTGTGTGTTCTAATGATTGTGTAGGAAATTTAGGTGGTGTTGGAATTGGTGATTTGGTCATAAGTGGTGAAATAGAAGAATTTAAGACATTATCAGAGACATAATTCAGAGAATTACCTGTGTGGACAGTCTCTGCAACATCTGAAGCAACTTGCTTTTTTTCCACAATAGTTTCAAGAGCCTTAGTAGTCTCTTTTTTTGGCACATGAGAAGCTTTAACTTCAGAAGTACCTTCAACCTCCTTCAACACAACTTTTGCTTCAACTTCAACTTTCATTTGCTTTTGCATAACTTCAGCAATAGAAGGTTGTTCCATAGCCTAATTGATCAATGCATATGCTATCAATCTAGGTCCTTCTTAAATAGCCTCTGTAGAGAGGTTTTGAGCTACTTTTTTAACAAATTTGGCCCTCTAGATCGGAGGTTGATCATCCTCTTCTTCTTTTTCTTCTTGCAGGACCATCTTCCTTAGCTTCTTCTTTTTCACAGACACATTCAAATTAGAAGAGGTTGTCTTCTAAGGAGTTTTGCAAGTGGCTCCATTTCTTGTCTTTGTAGGCATCAAGACAGTTGTAAAGGACTTTTCATGTACCTCTTTCTAAACTTCCTTCTAGTGTACATTCTTCTCCTTAGGTGGCTTTTGAACCACCTTGTCAGATTCAGAAGTAGCATGCTTCCTTTTACTTGAAGGCGTGTACACACTTCCTTATGGGGGTTTCTGGAATGTCATACATGGTCAGAACAACTCCAGATAACTTCAGGATTGTCCAACTTGGAGATGGTTCAGAAATCATAAATGTACGCAATTTTGACATTTCTAATCCTTAGGCCAGTTGCAGGTTGCACCACATCTTTCTCCTTAATTATCTTCATATTCCCCAACATAGCAGCTGAAAGAATATTTCCATATATTTCTTCCAAATCTTATGTAGCACCATAATTCATCAGAGCCTCAATCAGCCTACTCTGATGAAGCAACTAAAAAACAAGCCTTACATAAGGAACATTTTTTATCATGTTTGGTGCTTTCCTTGATTGCTTCACATAAATGGTTGAAGATGTATGCAGTTAAGTTGATTTTCTCCATATTGATTTAAAAACTAGATAAAAATTTTGTGATCCTAAGAGATTTTATCAGTACTCCCTTCTTTTGGAATCAAACAACCAATCGAAATTTTTAACAGAATACTAGGCTCAATCTTCATGTTCTTCACTTTACCAAAATCATCAGATTTGAGGAACAAAAGTTGCTTGATCACATTTGGTTCTTTGTTGTTGTCTTTTATGATCATAGCACATCTTCATTTGTTGTCCATACCCAGAAGTTTGGAAATGTGATTCTTAGTGATGGTCACTTTTATCCCCATCACAACAGACCTAATTTCCACCTCCTTGAACTCATTCATACGCATTTCATCCATAGATTTCCATTTGAAATCTTTATTCTCAGTAATATTTTTACTTTCTTCAATAGAAATAACACCTTCATCAAAGACCTCAGCCCTAACCCAAAAAATATGTAACCAGGTATGGGATACTTTAGTCCATTAAGCATATCAAAGAAATTCATCCATCCTTTAGCTTCAAAATGTTCTTTTAAAGGTTACCCATTAACCCTAAAAGATTTGAAGTCAACAAACTATTCTACAATCAGCTTTAGATCCTTCCCTCTAAGCTTCATAGTTATAGGCTTGATACAAATATTCTTTTTAGAATCCATAACCATGGGAGCTTGATTTGAGGTAGATGCCATTGAAATGTACTTTTAGGGTTCTAAAGGGGTTTATAGAAAAATGGGTATTTTTCGGAGAAAGTTTAAAAATGAAAGTGTGGGTTGTGAAGTGAGAGGGTGTGTGTGAAATGTTGAAACATTTAAGTGCCTTGAGTGAAAAAAGGTTTTTGTTTTGAATAAAACAAAATTTAATGACAAATAGGCTCGAGACACAGTATTCAAAAATAATTTCATCATTATCCAACAATTATTACTCAATAGCTAACATCCATGTCAAAAGACTTCTCAAATACGTGGAATTTAAGTGGGACAGATGTCACTAGAAGTTAAAAAGTTTTCTACTTAAATGCTATCATAGAAAAACAATCAGATTTTCAGCATCAGAGGTTGAGATGCTTCAGAGGATACCATTCATTAGAGGCTGAGACAGACTCTGGTCATAGTGGCTTCAGATCATCATCAGAACTTGGTCCTTCATTCAAAAGAAAGCATTACTCTTTTACAAAATGCATGTTCAGATTCTTTTTAATAAAATCAAACCATTCCATAGCAAGAGGTTTGGTAAATATATCATCCCATTGATGATCGGTATCAATGAAATGTATATCTAATACTCCCTTCTGAACATATTCTCTGATAAAATGGTGTTTGATTTCTATGTGCTTGGTTCTAGAATATTGAACATAATTTTTGTTAAATATATAGCAACAGTATTATCATAGAAAATAAGAATGTTGCTTCAACTTATCTGATAATCTTCTAACTGATATTTCATCCATACTAGTTGTGTGCAACAACTTGCAGTTGAGATGTATTCTGCTTCTATTGTAGATAGAGCAATAGTTGCTTATCTTTTACTAGCCTAGGATATACGGTTTTCACCTATGAATTGATAGTTATCACTAATTTATTTTCTCTCAATTCTATCCTCAGCATAATCATGATAATAGAACCCAACTAGCTTGTAATATAGGATTTTTTATAAAGAAAACCTAGATTGGTTGTTCCCTTCAGATACCTAAATATCCTTTTAACATCAGTTAAGTGAGTCTCTCTAGGATCTGACTGAAATCTTGCACACAAGCAGACACAAAACAAAATGTTTGGTCTATAAGTTGTTAAGTAAAGTAACAAACCTATCATACCTATGTACAACTTCTGACAGACTTTGGTGTTGCTTTCCTCTTTTCTCAGATTGCGGGTTAAATGCATTGGAGTTGTCATGATCTTGCAGTCATCTAGCTTGAATTTCTTCAGAACCTCCTTTGTACATTTTGACTGATGAACATAAACTCCATCTTCGCATTGATTGATTTGAATACCAAGGAAGAACGTCACCTCTTCCATCATACTCATCTCAAACTCAGCTTGCATTGACTTTGAAAATTCTTTGCAAAGAAAATCATTAATAGAACCAAATATAATGTCATCTACATATAGTTGGACAATTAAGATGTCATTTTTAAGTGTCTTTTCTGAAGAGTGTGGTGTCTACTTTCCCTTTTTGAAAACCATTTTCTTAAAAAAAATACTCAGTCTCTCATACCAAGCTGAAGAGTGTCTTTTCTGAAGAGTGTCTTTTATGAAGAATGTGGTGTCTACTTTCCCTTAAGTTTGAAAATATGATTTGGGTGGACTGAATCTTCAAACATGGGTGGTTGTTTGACATACAGTTATTCAGAAATAACTCCATTTAAGAAAGAACTCTTAACATCCATTTGGTATAAAATAATATTATGATTAATAGCATAGGAGATAAGTAATCGGATTGCCTCTAACTTGGAAACATGTGCAAAGGTTTCGTAGAAATTTATACCTTCTTGTTGATTATAGTCTTGAGCTACAAATCTAGCTTTATTTATTACCATTTCTCTTTGATCATTAAACTTGTTTCTGAATTCTCATTTTGTTCCAATGATGTTCTTCTGATAAGTTTTGGGTACCATATCTCATACAACATTCCTTTGGAACTGATTGATCTCTTCTTACAATGCCACAATTTAGCCATCATCAGAAAGTGCTTCATCAACAGAAGTAGGCTAAGTCATGGAGAGTAGTCCTAGCATTGAGTGTTCTTCTCTAAAAGTCGACCTTGTATTTCTAGAGCCATCTTTATTTCCAAGAATTAACTCTTCTGGATGTGAAGACTTATACTTGAAGATCTTTTTGGATTGTGATGCTTCTGAAGAGCCGTCTTGAGCTTCTTCTGAATCATCTTCTGGACCACCAGCTTCTGAAGTTTATATAGCTTTTGAACATCCATCTTCTGATGGATTGTTAGCTCCTAAACTTCCAGCTTATGGACCTCTAGCTTCTGAGGTGTCCTCAGACACATAAATTTTTGAAAAAGCTTTGAACTAGCTCTAACATTTTATTGTCACGCTCTTTGTCATCAAATTTGATGTGTATCTACTCTTTAACCATTTTGGTTTTAGAGTTATACACCTTATATGCATTTGAGCGTTCAGAGTATCCTAAAAAGATACATGTTTAATCTTTGGCATCGGATTTCTTTATATAGACCTTATTGTTCAAGATGTAACATGTACATCCAAACTGATGAAAATAAGAAATGTTTGTCTTTCTTCCTTTGAACAACTCATATGAAGTTTTGTTCAGAATAGGTCTTATATACATTATGTTCTCAACATAACATGTTGTGTTTACACCTTCTTCCCACAAGTTCTTAGGTAAATTATTTTCATGGATCATAGTTCTTGCTATTTCTTGTCAAATTTGTTCTCTCTCTAAAACTTCATTTTGTTGTGGAGTTATAGGTGAAGAGAACTCATAAAGAATTCCATGTTTTTCCCAAAAAGTTTCAAATGGCTCATTTTCAAATTCTCCTCCATGATCACTTCTTACTTTTAAATTTTTTTTATTTTTTTTCATTTTGTACTTGTATGCAGAAGATATTGAACATGTCATGTGATTCATCCTTATTTCTAAGGAATTTAACCCAAGTCTATCTGTTGTAGTCATCAATTATGATTAATCCATTATTCTTCTTATTGATTGATGCAGTACTTACTGGACCAAATAAATCAATGTGAAGTAATTTTAAGGGTCTGGAGGTAGATACAATGTTCTTAGTTTTAAAAGAAGTTTATTATTTTTTCGTTAATTGGCATGCTCCACAAAGATCATTTGAGTGATAATTAAGTTCTGGAAATCCTTTAACAAGTTTTAACTTGCGAAATTTAGAGATTAATCTCCAGTTAACATGATGTAACCTTCTGTGTCAGAGCCATTTTTTATCACTCGCTAATAGAAGGCAAAGTACCTTCAGATAACCCGATTCAGAAAAATTAATTTTATAAACATTGCCTTTTCTCCTACCTTTGAACACTATAGAGTTGTTCTTATAAACATGATTGCATAACCATTGTCACAAAATTAACTAATGCTCAGTAGGTTATGTTTTAGTCCATCTACTAACCAAACATTATTAATATAGATAGTGGAATTACCAATAGTACATGTACCCATGACCTTTCCTTTCTGTTTTTTCAAAATCCCACAGTTCCTTCCTCTTTCAAAGTTAGGGTTTGGAACATATGCTTTTCTCCTGTCATATGTCGTGAGCAGCCAATGTTCAGGTATCACGATTGTTGCTTTGCTTCTCCATTGAAGCCTATTTGTTGCAAAAACAATTTCAAATTTAGGTACCGATAGTCTTATGGATCCTTTGGGGTTAGTTCTGACAGGCTTCTTCTTACTTTGTCCCCTAGCTCTCATATAGTAAGGCTTACGACCATTCAAGACTTTTTATTTAAAACTTTGATATCTTTAATGTATCTTGGCCTTTGGTTTTGAACCTTTCAAAACCTTATATCCTGATGTCTTAGGTTCTGGTTTCTTCAAAACCTTTGACTTTGGAGTCTTAGGTTTTGGTTTCTTCAGAATCTTTGACTCAACAATTTTAGGTTCTAACTGGTTCAGAACCTTTGCTTTGTCAGCAGCAGGTGCAAAATAGGAATCTAGTCCTTTCTCAACAGAGTTTGAAGAAGAAGGTTATGTTGGTTTAATCAAGGTTTCAAACCTTGAATTAAAATGTTTTTGAGAATAACCAAGACCTTCTCTTTTGCTTCTACTTACACCATAAATCATGGATGCAAGCTTTGTTATGTTAAAGCTAGTTATGATAAACTCCTAAAGATCCACTTCATTCTCATCAAGGGGCTTATCAGACATTTCTTTTACTAAAGCAATATGATCTCTTTCTAAAGCTTCATTTTTTTAGAGTATTTTAATGCATCTTTCAGTAGATCATATTGTTTTTTTCAAGATTTTCATATGTCTGGTTTTTCTTGACACCGACCCATGAGGTCTTGCATAAAAGTAATCAAATTAGAACGAAATAGTTTATAAAATACCTCATCCTCTTCTTCAGAATCTGGACCATAATTTGAGTCATATTGTGTGTTGAAGATGTAAGATCCATCAAAGCTATATTGGCTTCTTCCTCATCTTTTTCTGATTATCCTCTTTGTCAAGTTCATCCCATGTTGCCATAAGACTCTTCTTGAAATTGTTTTTTAAGTTGTCCTTATGATAGTTTCCTTTCTTTGACTTGTCCTTTTGAAACTCTGGATAGTCAGTTATGAAGTGACCAGGCCTCTTTCTGTTTAAACATCCTTTATGATCATCTTTGTTATCTCTTGAACTTGATCCTCTGAAGCCACTACTTCTTCTTGGTAATATTTTGTTCTTCTTTTCCATATATTAAAATCTTTGGATAATAAAAGTCATATCCTCATCATGTGAATCTTCTTCAAAACCTTCTACGTTAAAAGCTTTTTTAGACTCCTAGACTTGAGGAGCCTTAGTATATTTAGCAACAGATTTCAAAGAAAGATACTTTGACTTCTTGGCAGGTTCATCTCCATTGAGCTCCATCTCATGGCTTTTGAGGTTACTTATTAGGCTTTCAAGATTTATTATGTTTAAGTCTTTGGCTTCCTGAATAGTTGATACCTTTGGTCTATATCTAACAGGAAGACTCCTAAGAATCTTCTTGACATGATCAGAGATTGTGTAGATTTTTTTTAGAACCTGAAGTCCAAACACCAGAACTTGAAACCTTGAGAACATGGTTTCAATATCTTCATATTCCTAATTCTGAACAGTTTATATTGTTGAACCAAGAGATTATCCTTTGCTTCCTTTACTTGTTGATTTCCTTCTTATGTAGCACATAGGGATTCAAAAATAGTTTTTAGCAGTAGATTTATCAATAATATTGATGTACTCAGAGTGAGGTAGAGCATCTACCAAAATGCCTCTAACTCTATGATGTTTCCTATAAATATTCTTCTGAGTAGGTGTGGGACTTTTTTTTAAGCTATTGTTCCTACTCCATTAACTGGAATATCAATGTCATCTTCAAGAGTGTCCCACAACTCATCATCAAGACTTATGATATGAGTGTACATCTTTCTCTTCCACCATTCGAACTCTTCAGAGTCTCCACTGAAAATTAGAGGTCTAGATGTATAGTTATTCTTTTTCTAAAGTACTATAATCAGGATTAACAGTAACATATGGGTTAGTAGTACCATTACCAGTCCCAGATATTTCAGACATAATTTAATATGTTTTTATCTTAGGATCGTTTGTGTACAACTGTTAAGTGTTCAGCACAAATTATGCTCTGATGCCAACTGAAGGTGAGAAAAACACTAGAAGGGGGTTGAATTATGTTAGACTTTTTCTTTCTTTTGAAAACTTTAATCAGATTCTAAACACAAAGTCTAGAGTCTGAATCAGAGGTGAGTGATAAGCAGCAGATAAGGAATGAAAGAAATGAGGAGACACACAAAGTAATCTTGGTTCCTCTCCCAAACCGATAGTAGTCTAGTACCCTTGCACTTCCAAGGATTTCACTATAATCACATAAGATTTTAATTTGTTCAAGAACACAAGCAAGAGACTTCCAATGCTCAAACATAAAGTAAGAAACTTTTAATGCTCAGGCACACAAGCAATAGACTTCATATGCTTAAGCATACAAGCAAGAGACTTCAAATGCTCAAGCATACAAATAAGACACATATAATGCTCACACACTATGTAAGAGACTTATAACAATTCACCTAACAGATAAAAGATTATTTGGAGTAATAAACTAGATATACAATCAGAGGTGTATACAAAATATAGTACAAGACGACTCTTTAAGACTTAGGGATTTCTAAGATAGACAAAGATAATAAATCCTAAGTTAAACTTGTGCTTATATTTTGACAGAGTAACAACTCTTTGAATGTCAATATCTAGTTATTTCTCTTCAAGTCTTCAGCTCCTTATATAGAGAAGGAACGGAGTCATTGGAGAGTTTGCACAAGAGAATCTTAGAGAAGCTTGATTTCAGAGACATTGAGATGTTTCTTGATATGGTTAATGTTATTGAAAGCTCTTTTGAAATCCCTTTGCTACAAAAGGAATTACATGGTGCATCCTGTCATACCCTCAAATCTTCCCTACCTCACATCATCTTCTTAATCCCTAATCCATGAGCATACATACCACACATGTCATCTCATATGCATCAATCCACAATAATCCATAAATTTAAGGCATGGGATTCATCTATGAAGGTTCAAGTTCCCCAAGCCATGTTGAGGTGTGCCCAAGCCACATTAACCCTAATCTCATCCTCAAGCATACCACAAATATTAGGGGATCACTCAAAGCATCTCACTCACTCCCCAAACCTGATTTGGATGGTGAGTCCCCTTTGGAGAAGTTTCAAGATTCATCTGGTCACCCAAGGACCAAACCCTAGTTCTTAACCCTCATTTGGCTCGTACAAGTCATGGTTCGCCATGGATTTTGACCATTCCATTGAGGAACCCTTAAATCCAAAGTTTGTACATGCCTCATACCCTTTAAACATCTCAACTTGACCCTTGCACCTCAAACCCTAATACATCTGACATTGGTTCTTGATGAAACTTATGGCTCAAGAAACCCTAATTTAAGGATCCATTTATCATTGACCTTGCTCATTTTTTATCATCCAATCACCATATCATTCATCCAACATCATTATATGTCCATTATAACCAAATTCCACCATTTAAACATCCATTCAATCCATGTTACAAGTAGTTGGTTTGTTCATGATTTTTCAACTTTCAATGCTTTGATCCACCCATCACCTTGACCTAAAATCATACCACAAAGGTCCAAATATTATTTTTGGTATGATCATATGAACTTAAAACATTCACCATTGTGCCTTGGAAATCAAGAAATCACAAAATCCCATTTTTAGGTCATTGTTGGTCACATTTTTGCAAGAATGGCCTATGGGAAGTTCCAAAGACCATAACTTTCTCATTTTTCAATATTTTTAAATTCCACTTCAAGCCAAATGTCCTAAATAACTTCCTCTCCAAATTTATTTCAAGTTCAAAGACCTAATTCATTAAGGAAAAGCTTCAATTTTGCTATTGGCCAAGCTGGTCCAACATGCCCACCATGCCCTAAAATCATGTCATGACCACTACTTTGACACGTTTCCATTTCCAAACCATAAACCCTTTTGATCTTGTTCTTTTTGCATTCAATCAAGACCATGGAAAGGAAAAAATGTAACAAAGTTGAGACAAAATGCACGAGCCAATTTCATTTGGCCTTGGTTCAAACATGGGGTTTCATCCTAATGTGCAAGCCAGATCACAACCAGTCAGAATTTGCAAACGGATACACCAAGTCACCAAATCAATCCCTTATGATCCCAATGGTCTTCAAACACTTTTCATATGGTATTGTGATGTAGAAGGAAGTCAACTTGGATGCCAAAGCTCCTCATAATCCCAAAGCCGATCCCATGTGCAAAAATCAGATTTTGCCCAAAAGTGTAAAAAGCAAAATCCATAGCAGCCTATCTCTTTGCCCTTGTTTGTTCCAAATTGATGATAAGGACCAAGGCAAAGTCGTATGAGGTGCAAATAAGCTCAAACAACAACCATACTTGTCCCTCGTGATCCAACCTCAACCATGCCTCGAGCCACTTCCCTTTTCTGAGTAAACCTTCACATTCTCCCTCCAAAATCATCCAGACACCTTCCCCATAAATAGAGGAAGGTGTTCCATTCATTCTCCAAGCTTGAAAGCCCCTTAAACGTCTACTGAACATTCGAGTTGAACCATCCAAAATAGAGATCGTGTTTTTGAGTTTCAAAGTGTTTTAACTCTAAAAAACCATCCAGAAACCTTCACTAACCTTCATTCAAGATTTCCAAACTCCTAACTCACCTTCCCCAAGCTTCATCTAAGATAAGCCAAGTCATCGAAAAACGTCCCTGAGTTGTTTCTGACCGGGTAGTTCTCTCCACCCCCATCATCCAAACAAGTCATTGTTCACCTCGAAATGATCTTCTGATCATTTCCCCTAGGTTTCCAACTTTGATTACTCAATGTAGTATTTAATTTTTAGATTAGGTCAAGTTCATCCTTCTGGTTTGTAGCAGAATACTCCACACTCGGAGTCAATCAATGGCTCATGAGTGTGGATGACAGTTTGTTTATGATCATGCAATGTGATTCCACATAAAAAATCGGGTTGAAAATGTGTATTTCCAAGTTTTAATTTCTGAAGTTTCAAGGTTGAAGACGACACCAAATTCGTTGCTTTGCGCAAAATTTGAATTTGAAAGTAAATTATGTCGTGTCCTGGTTGGTTGACTAGCGTGCGAATTCCATTTATTCATTTTGTTTGTTATTTAATTACTTCGGTGTTTTTGTTATCACCACCGAGCCATTGGCCCAATGGTTGAGGGGGTTGATCCCCCCATGATCCTAAGGTCAAGGGTTCAACCCCCAGTGTGTGCATTCTCATTTGTTTCTTTTTCACTTATCTCATTTTATTTATTGTATTTCACCATTTATTTCCATTTTCATTTTATTTTTTATATCACTTATTTTATTTATTCTGAGAATAGTCCAACATAGACCCCATTATTTTTGCCTCTAGTGTTTGACTTTGTTTCATTTCAAGTCATTTGGATAATTTTTTAGGGACTTATGGAGTCTTGAACTTATGGACTAATGAAATCCACCTAGGTCATGATTTGTTTGTTTTTAGGGTTGATTAAACCTTCCATACTTCAAACTTACCATTGGATGATCAAGTATTAATCCATGGTACTTTGAAGCATGGATAGGTTTCCCCTATTTCAAATAACTTGGGTCATTTTACTTATGGGTGAAGTCTTACTTGTACTTGTTGATTGGTGGATTCATCTGATATATTATTATTCCTCTTAGTTTATACTAATCCACTAACATTTTACACTTACTTGTTTATATCATACAATAACTCTTATTACCTTGTTAATATTATACCTTGTCCTTATAACTTGCTAAGTTAACAACTTAATCAATCATAATCTTTCAAACTTGGGTTTGTTATAGTCTTCCTTTTGTCAATCTATTGATAGATGGACTTGGGGTTGAATAACTTTCATTGTTACAAATCTATGGTAAGTTGATCCATTGATCATCTTCTATACTTTGCATCAGTGATAAGTTATTCCCTGATGCGCCATATTTTGAATCTATTGACCTAAGAATAGATAATCCTCAAGTGTTGGTCCATTGTTCATAATCATAACTTAACCTAACTCTACTATTTTTTTATTACAACTAGCCTTTTGTTATTCTTATTATCATTGTTATATTCATTTTTATTTACTTTTATGTCATTTACATTTAAGTACTCATTATCAATATCATTGTACAAACTTATCATACATATTTTATCATTTGTCTTTACTTTATTGTTATCATTAAGAACAACAAAAATATGATAAAATTATAAGACCAAAAACAACTCATTTCATTTAATCCACTTGGACTTAGAGGATCTCATCCTTGGACATTTTTGCTTGGAGGCCTTTTCCATTACCTTTGTGATACTTTGTGAACTTTGGATTTCATCTGTACTTACATTTTGTTTGTAAGAATGGCATCATGGCACCACCTTAGAGGGACATATTTGTAAGACCATTATCCTTTGTTTAGCTTAAGTAACTTTTTCACACACAAGGCTTTCTCTTGGGCTACCTTACAATGAGACCCTTTACTTTCTTGTTGGTTACTTTGCATTCATGTTGCATAAGCCGAATTTCTCAATCATATAAGCAAATCCTTGATCTAATGTCAAGTGGCATTTTTTTAATCAAAGTTAAAACACTTAATAACTACGATTAGTATTGTACTCCACGAGCCTTAAGTGGTGAAGAATGAGTGAGAACGGAGCATTCCTACCCTCACTCTGATTATTTTGGAAGCAAGACGATTGACTTGTTGTTTAGAATATTCATCTCTGTTCCTAGACTTTAGTGCAATCTAATCACAAACAGTCTTTTTTCATTAACCCTTATTCAAGGTAAAACCAACACAACCCATCAAACCTAATTTTTTGTGCCTTAGGACACCCATCCCGAAAACCCTTTTTTTGAAAGGTAAAATCAATCAACACACAAACATTTTCTACTTTGAACTATGGAACTCTGATTCCTCATCCCCGATGAGTGATACGTGAGCACAAGGGCCACAATCCTTGGTGAGCACCATAATAAAAAACCAAAACCTTCTCTTTAACACACATTTTTTAGAAAAATAAACAATAATGAGATAAATCCCTGCATACGTAAACAACCTAAATGGTTCCCATGGAGTACCATGGACGTGAGGTGTGTTAATACCTTCCCCTTGCGTAATCAACTTCCAAACCCAAATCTCGATTGTGATACCGATTCATTATCCCTTTTTAGCGCTTCCTGTGCGCGTCTCTTTTTGAGGGTTTTATCGAATATTTTTCCTCTTACCTCTCCGATAGAGGCATACAAATAAAATTCGGTGATGACTCTTCTAATTTTTCCTTTCTTTGGCATTTCTATTTAGAAGTCTCGGTTCCTTGTTATCGATCGAAACCCCGATAGCGACACATCCCAGTTGTTTATATGAAAAAATTCTTAGGTCTTCATGTGATCAAAAGAAGACAAAATAGCCTTCGATTCTGATAGTGACCTATCAAAGCCACCTTGATCTTTGCGCTTTGACTGGCTTTAGATTCTGATATTCATAAGTGGACTTCTTCAAAGTCTGGTCATCATAGGCTGACTTCTTCAGAGTTTGGTCTTCAGATTTTGATCCTTCATATTCTGATCTTTTAGCTTCTCTTAGATGTTTACTAACATAACCAATACTTAGTTTATTCTTGAAATTTTAGTTTGTGGTCCTACACACTTTAACAAATATTAGTATACTCAGTTGTACTCTAAATACTTTATTATCATCAAAACTTAAGAGATACAATACATACCAATTTTAATCCAACACTCAAATCTGAAAACACCAATCAGGAGAATAAATAGATCCAGGACAATTAGAGAAGAAATAGAGAGTTCAACAAGAGGAGAGTGCACCAGTAGAGGCACCTTCATAACAGCAAGCATCTGACTTCTAATCAAAGTAGTAGAAGAAAGCAAGAGATTTAAAATAAGAGCAACAGGAGGAATGGTACAGAAATTTACATCAACAATGAGAGAGACAAAGATGAGGTAGATGGAAGATGTGAAACTCATACCTATATGCACAACACCAAAAGAAATTATGAGAAGAATCAAATGAGAAACAAAACTAAAGATAAATTCAATATGGAAATAGACACTGAAGAGAATACGTATGCTCATAAAGGCTGCAAAAGCTTGAGACTGCATCATAAAAACAACAATTGGGTTAGAAGGCATGTGTACAAAGGTGAGTCCTCTGGGATTCCGAAAAAAGAAGATATCATTGACAAGGATAGAACCCTGCAGGTTGACAAAAACCATAATTAGTAGCATATAAATAAGGTTGGATCATTTTCTTGTGTATGATTCTTTATGGGTCTTCAACACTTTGATAATATCTTGGTAGACAAGTGTATGATTCTCCTCTCCCTTATCCAACAAACATGAAACAATGTTATAATTGCAATTATTGTCACTTTTAACATCTAAAATCATGTTTATGTATTTGTGCATAAAAACAAACATCTTTATTGTATCATTTTTTACAACGGTGGTGAAGGCAGTGGTTTGCTAATGCAAGGATCTTTAATAGAACCTTATTTGGATTGTGACATTGGCGAGTCCAAAAAAAGTGAGTCAACATGTTCAAAATAGGATAGAGGTCTATTGGTTGAATTGTTTCTCAATATTGCCTTGGCCTTCTTAGGAGCATCCTTTGTTTTTAGTAGTTCCCCTGGTGGTTTCATATCTATGATTTTTAGATAGGTTATCTTCCTTAATTACTCTTTGATGTGCAGTTTCATGTTATAATCAAATTTCATAAATCTCAATTGAATCACTCCCATTTTTTCATAATAGATATATTTGATTTACTTTTCTTGACCACGTCATCATCATCAAAATAGAGTCATTTCTAGTGCGTGTAAACTTCATCAATGCGTACATGTCTATAAATTTTCATTTTTTTCGAAATTAAACAAGCACATAGAAAACCATATGTTCTTCTAAGTGTACAACCCCACTGGGAGGTATTTTGACATGTTTTCGACGCGCATATGACCTCGTAATAAATAAAGACCAATCCCGCTTGAAACATGTTATCGGTCGACTGTGAATATACAATTTGTCTCTAAAATTATGTTCTAACATTGTGGTGTTGCTGGAAAATGATGTTTGAATCTCATTATGTTGATTTTTAATCATATGGTTCACAAATTCTCAACCCTTATAAAAATCCCCTTTTACTATTTTTCAGTTAGTTTTTCAATGTGGCATTAACATATGCAACTCTATTAGTTGTAGTATTTTCAAACTATCTAACATGATTAGTCCAAACACAAACAATCTTCTCTTTCACCTGATCTAAAATTATGCTTTCAACATATTTCCAAAAACCTAGATATTTCAAGCATCCATTATGCTTTCCGATATCACACTAAGCTTGACCATTTTCTTGCCTTCGCCCTTTATTTGTGTGGTCCCTACCGCGGACTTAAGTCTACCTTTCACATTTTTTTATATGATACCTACACAATAAAGCATATGATATAGGAAACACTTTTGCAATCGAATTCATTAGTGAGGTTTCGTGATAGGTGACAACCACATATGGCATATTCTATTGGTCTTTCAACATAGTCGGACATACTTCCGAAGTCCACGTAACAATTATCTCTTTTTTACTTTCCAAAAATATAAACTTAGCTGTAAAAGTCACCTCTGTAGAAGTAACACCAACAATTCTCATACGTTAAAGCATATATTTAATCTTATATGTTGAATCAATTATCAACACGGTGAAAAACGTGTTAAACAATTTGATAGAATTAGGATGAGTCTAAAATACATCTCGAAGCATTTTTTTCATCCTCACACACTCAGTATATATATACATAATGATCATCATCATCCGACAACTTCAACAATTATTGCATTTCAGACCTAGAACATCTTATTGCCATGTTGTTTCGAGTGCGAATATAGTACACATGTATAATATTTGAGACACTTTAAGGGTTTTTACTTTTCAAAATTGCAAATACTTTTTTTGGATTAAACCATGTTTAATGTCATGTCATAAACAAGTTTGTTCTTTTCAGAATTCAAACAAAAAAACAATGGAATGATCGATTAACTTGTAACACAAAATATGATTACGTATATCACAAATCACATCAAATATTCATGTATTTGCCTTGGTGTCATCATGTTTCAATTTTCTGATAGGTTCTTTATACTTGTTACTTCTTTCAAATTTAATTGTAACAAATGTGTGTTTTCTATTAGAACCATAATCCGACATTTTGATAATGTTGAATCCTAATTTAACAACCTTTGTGCGGACTCATTGAAGCATATTCACGTTTAACAAATTTGTATTTATTGATATAATTTTTCTAACATCAACCATGACAGCATCCGGTTTAATATCCTTAAACGCATATCACCCGATTTAAGATCCTTATATGCAATAGCTTTGGTAATAACGTTAGGCTGTGCCATAACTACAACCAACAAAAACACAAGACAATTTAAATTCACCATCAAAATAGTTTAAATTTCAATTTCCAGAACATTCAGACGCAACATTTATATTTCAGACAAAAATAAACCAAATTTATCATAATGGTCAATAAAATACATGTCCATTACTCTTTTGATATCAAAACACACTAGAATGTTGCATACAGGTTAACGAAAACACCCACATCCAACTTTCAATCTCCGACGATGCTGAGGATGTATCAGAATATTGAAATCCTGACTCTTTTTTTTGTGGCAAAAATAGGTCTTTGATAAATTGACTTGTTGTACACTAAGTGCATTCAGATTTTAATCTCCAGACATTGCAAAGGGTATTTTCAGCACTTCCATAAAATGTGTAATCACATTCAGATTTCAATCTCCAAATGTTGCGGAGGGTGTTTTCAGCACTTCCATAAAATATATAATCACTACATGAGATGTAGTGAATACCACTCAAACGAGTACACGTCTATGCCACAGCCCGAAACAGTTGATCGTACTTCTATTAAAAAAATTCATTCAACTTCAATCATGTGTAATTATGTGTATATTATATAAAATTGATGTCCTCAGCCAAATCATGGGAGCATTATGATTGTCTGTTTGACAAAAAGAAGGCAGCAAGTTGAAATGTCATGAAGATGAAAATTGAAGATAATTCATTAATTACAACAAAGTGATTTCTTCTAAAAGAAAAACAACACAGTAAATCGATCTTTCATGCAGGAGTTACAGATCAACATTTGGAGAATACAATCTAGTTAGTATACACATCAACAATGATAATACACTACCTATACCCAAACCCCAAGTCTAGTTCATGAATCCCCCCCTGGTTGTGCCCTGAAGTATGGATTGGCTTTGAGTTTGACCTAAGCTCCATCTCAAAAAGCCTCTGAAGTGCCTCTGGATGATTCCTTCCACCAGCAACCCCGGGAGCTAATAAAATAACCAAAAAATATATTTATCAGGAATTGAACATGTAGAGAGAGAGATTAAAACTGATGATCAATATTCAGTTCTATGATCCTATATGATCAACAACAGTTTGTCAGGCAATTTAGATTTCCACACTAGTGCACTAGGTCAATATATGACATACCCATGACTGAAAGCAATAACTAATTAATACATTATTTGATGAAACTGTGTAACTCTGAGAATGTGCAAAAGGAAATGCGAGATTGATTGAACTAGCTTTGATAGTCCATTGGTCCTCAAGGTCAGTGAAACATGTGCAAGCAGAAAAATATCAAACAACATAGTGATTATGAAAATAAAGCCGCAATCAGAATTGCAAATGACCTGTTGTCAAACTCACAATCCATGTCGTCTTCAACTAGAAGAATAAAAGATTATAAATGCTCAATCTAAAAAACTAAGATCAATCAATCCCAATAAGCATAAAATACAACCACTAAATTCCTTGTCATGAAAAAAAAAACTATAACCACTGAAAACTTATGAACTTTAGAAGGATCAAGTATCCAAAAATGAATTGCAACAGAATTGATATACCAACTAATCCATGCCCAATAACATTTTTCTACAAGTAAATTATTGAAAAACAATTCAGGATTAATATCTCTCTGACTCTGAAGCTATAATAATAAACATAAAAAAAGCAAACATAGTAGCAATGCACATCAAACAATGTTTTACCTTGCAATTGCATTCCAGCACCCCCTAAACTAGGATGCTGCTGGCCACTAAATGGGAAGCCTTGCATTGGGTTTGGTTCCTGCATAATACCAGACATCGGATTACTGGGATGAGGGGGCATAGCTCCACCCCTTGGGAAACCTCGTAAGAGATGAGGTGGAGGAAGGTTCCCTTGCATATGCATCTGTTGTAACAGAGGGTGGTGAGCAGGAGGATCAAACCCAGTTACAACACTGCTTGGTTGGTGGAAAGGAGGACGAAGCATATTTCCTGGAAATTGACGGTTGGATGGAGAGTCATGATGAACCATGCCTTCAGAAGTCGCATGCTTCATATAAGAACTAATATGAGGAGAATGTGAATCCGGTTGATTGAACATTGGACCAATGTGATTCAACTGATGGGGTTGGAGCTGTGAAGGTCGGTGGGCATTGAGATTTTGATATGGAATACCAGGGTATGCTTGACCTTGATTTCTCATCATAAGCCGTTCGTCTCTAAATGCAGAATTTAGAGCTGCCAGTTTTCTAGTAATCTCAGCAGGTGTGTCTTGAGACAAATCTACCTTAGCTGAATTTCCAACAGATAAAAAGGTTTGCAGAGGGTCGCCAACAGAAAAGCTATCTTCTTCAGGGAGACGAAAATCGTGAGATCGATTGAAACCACTAGCCTTGGAAATTCCACTTTGAAGTAGCGATGAATTAACATCTCCATGAGAATCTCCATAACCTAACCACTGCTCTTCCAATCTATTTGATTTGGGTTGATGAGTTTTTTCTGAAGGAAAGGCACCACCACTTCCATGTCTGTTCAGTGTAAGCTCGCCGGTAGGAGGATTGACATTGTCTGAGGTAGGGAAAGGAAACAACTGAGACTCTGAAAAATCAGCACCTATAGATCCAATTGAACTTCTTTGAACAGAAAGGGGTGCTCCAACTGATTGCAGCTCCTTCATAAAAGCTGATCCAAAAAGTGTTTCCAGCGTCAATGTTTTTGATGAATTAGAAGCATCTGCATTTACTTTCTCTGGATTATCAAGAAATTTCCCAGTATTTGCTCTTTCAGTGTTGTCCACCGTGTCAGTAACAGACGATAACTCCACATCTTTATGTACGGGTCCTTTCTGTAACAAAGAAAGAAGGTGCTCGGATGCATGACCATCAATTGAATTGGACTGCCCAGCCTTTGCACCAAAATCTTTGTCCTGCAAGTGCTGCTGAGATGATGAACCATTTTCATTAACTTGTGATAGAATTGACTGTTCAAGATCTTCACATGTAAGAACTGCGGGTAAAATCTCAGGTACATCGCTCTTGTAAGATAGCTCAGAGTTACTAATAGCGGTATGTGTTACATTTGTTGGTATACCCTCACCAGCGGGTTCAGGATTTTGGAAACTAAAATTTGGTGCAACATGATGGGTTGTCTCTACATTGGAAACCTGTAGCCCACCCTTTTCACCGCCAACAATAAGCGAGAGCAGGTCATTTGGCTTAGGTGTCAAATCACCCATCGACTTCTTTTCTGCATTATGGTAAGTGGGTAATGAAGAAAACAAGTTAACATAAAGTTACAAAGTACAATTGTAATGTATAAAAACTTTGAAGCACTTACGAAGTACAACTGTAATGCATAAAAACTTTGAAGCACTTACTAAGTACAACTGTAATGCATAAAAACTTTGAAGCACTTACTAAGTACAACTGTAATGCATAAAAACTTTGAAGCACTTACGCATACCTTCTTCAGCAAACCAATGAGCAAACTTCGAAGATTGGAAGGCATGTGGACTCCATGCCTCATCTGCTTTATGATCAGACTGCTACAAGAGCATAAAAAGTCAACTCATAGTAAAGTAAAACAGAACAAAACTCTGATCCAAATCACAATATATCTAGCCCAATAAATAAAGTAATCGTTTTTAGAAATATATCTGTCAAACTGTCTTGGCGTCACAAGTATAAGAAATTACCTCAACAATACTAGTAGATATGCCACTGGTTAGCATTGAAGCATTACCAAAAAGCTTGTATAGGATAGACTCAGAACTCTCAGGATTGAAAGCTGATCCTATGGCCTCCTTTCCTTTTACTTCAGCCTTAAGTGGAATAAATGTATTGTCATCTGATGCTTCCAAGGCTTCTGAAAGAGCAGATCTCTTTCTTAGTTGATCATTAATTCCAATTTTAATGTTGGGGATATCCACAGAAGATGATAAATTAAAAGTATTTTCTTTCTCATTGTTGATTGAAACATTTATCTCTGCCCTTTGAAGATTCTGTTGATTGTTATCCACTTGCATGGTTGATAAGTTTCCTTCTTTATTTTCAGGATTTATACTGAATACATGGCTACCTCGGGTATCTCCGGGCTCAGGTTTCCCAGCCTGCATAAAAACCAGAGACATCAAAAATGCATACAGGAGCTGTGAATAGTTGCACGTTGCGAAAGTTACTAAAAAACCATTAAGTTTTTCATCTAACTTTAAACTTAGTTCTCAATGCCTAGGCTCCCTGTCTATATATGGGGAAAAGCAGCATGAAAGCAAGAAATAATGCACCAGCATCCTATGATATCTTCCATGTTGATTTGGCATCCAATAAGTAAAATAAAGACCAAAATCATAATCCAGTTTAAGATTAAGACCCTCAATAGAAAACTTTTACCATACGAAATTTAAATGTTGAGATTTGATATTGGAACTTGATTGCTAAACATTTAAATAGAGGGTACTATCAAATACTATATCACAATCTAATTGTTTCCTCCCTTACATTGTTGGTAACAATATGTCAAGTTACAGTTCACGACCATAAACCATCTCTATATGTCCATTTAATTCATATATGGAAGTTGCTATATAAAACCCTAAAAATCCCCTTATAACTTTCTCTTTGATATTAGACAGTAACCCAACATTTGAAGCAAAACATCAGTCAAAACAAGCTGTTCTGTGAGACTATAATTTAATTGTTGACATTAAATTATCAGCACTTTGAAAACTAGTGCCGTGGAATCAAGCTACCCTTTGCTTTCAAACTATTGAACTTTGCATGATTGAGATTTATCTTCAGACACTGAAAATATTATTCTATAAACACACTTTGGAATGACAAAGGCTTTTGAAATTTCAAACTTTCATGCTCCCAGAGAATTCATTGTGAACTGAACTACAAAAATTAATTAATGATTACCATCCCAAAAACATGACATGCTAAGGACTCAGTTCTCCAACACAAAACACCAACATTCCAAACTAACTCTGAACAATAACATAAAGAAATCTCTATCCAGATACATAACATTTATAAAAGACAAA
The DNA here is from genome assembly GCF_024323335.1 of Lathyrus oleraceus. Taxonomy (NCBI): domain Eukaryota; kingdom Viridiplantae; phylum Streptophyta; class Magnoliopsida; order Fabales; family Fabaceae; genus Lathyrus; species Lathyrus oleraceus. Next base: position 282,848,827 of record NC_066581.1, read on the forward strand.
ATCAACATTTACAACTTAAAAAATTAATACCAAATTGTATCCGAGCTGAACACTTCAGGCAATTGATCTTTGAGCTAAACATTCTAAAAATGACGGCATTCAAAGGCCACAAACAAGGTGGATAAAAAGTGTCAACGAGTTACCTCTGTTACATGAGTGTTGGAGGATATTTTGGTACCCATATTCCTTTCCAATATTGTGTTTGCAAAACCAGGGGGTACAAGTGGTCTTGCTGAAGCATGTGAATGGGAAGAAGATTTCTCATCATTGCTTAAAGCTGCTAAAGTCAAAGGAGGCTCCATTGACTCATTGCTTCCAGCAACTAGCCTTTTCGAATCATCGTCAATAAGTGAAGAAAGGTCAAAATCCACTTTATTCTTGTCTGGGTTCATCTTAAGCTTCTCAGTTTGCTCTTTTCTCATCAATTCGAAAGAGGCTGGCAAAAAAGTTGTCATTCATTGAATTTAAATTTATTATACATGATTTTCCAAATGGCCCTAATTACAAAGTTAAACAGAACATTAAAGTAATAATGAGAACAAATACAGTTTACCAAGTACCATTATATCTAGCGGTGGGGCATGAGGCAAGCCTGTCTACGCAAAACAGCCCAGCCCTTTAAAACCTTGTGGCATCTTTTAAAATTCTAATGGATTTTATGTTGTGTACAGCGGCAGACAATGCATTCCACTTAGTGTATGACAGACAATGGGCTTTCTATTTCTATTTTCAAGCCTTGATCAGCCTTCCCAAATTAGAGCGTGCCGCTTTGGGAATTACAGCAGATGTCGTATTTAAGTGAAAAGAATACCCTAAATTGTGTCTGTGAAGTTTCTATATTTGAAATAATTATGAAGCAAAACTCATGGCACCAGAAAATTTCAGTGTTTATTTTAGTGGGATCATATCAGTGGCTTTTCTGTTGCACAAAGGGGTTCAGATTATCTCCTGGAAAACAGCCAGGGAAATTTCTCAATTCACGATTACTAAGTTTGTTTGATGACTTTTGCACTGAGCATTCAGGTCTAATTTAAAATTTCTGTAGACTTGCCTATTATGATCTGACCTACCCAAGCCAGTTATTCAGAGTTGATGAACATGTTCCCAAATCATAAGGTTGGTTCACAACTCAGCACACACTTGAAAAGAAGAACAATTTCTAAATGGATAAAATGACAAAACAGGGTTTTGATATTGCTAGAATGTAAGAAGAAGGGCAGGTTGTGTTCCCTCATTGCAGTTGGATTCAGTTCAGTAGAGCTAGGTTTCAGATTATCAGAGTTGGATTCACTCACCTCATTGTCCTGTTGGGTTCATTGCAAACTTACAATGATGTGTATGTTCATGTTTTCTGGTTTGAGATGGGAACTGTGGGGTTGAAACTGAATGCAACACCATTCGCTTCCTTTGCAAGTTAGGATATTCTGTGCACTAGAGTTTAATATTTCAGTTGTTAGGATATTCTATGCACTACAGAGCTTAATCACTCAGCTAATGCATTTTGGGTCTTTTATTTAGAAAAACAACTAACCACTATGATATAAACTCCCTCAATCGTCCACAAACTTACCTATGAGAAACTGGTGACTGACGAGGCTGAGAGACATGTCTGAGAAAATAACCATTACGATGTAGACTTGCTCAACCATTGTCAAACTTACTATTCTAAATATTGTGCTATGTCTAATATTTGTTTGGAGCATTAGTTAACTTTGCAGCTTATTAGCTAAGCTTGGGTTTACTTACTCAATCTGACACCTATGTCTACTATTTGTTTGGAGCATTAGTTAAATTTGCAGTTTATTAGCTAAGCTTGGGCTAACTTACTCAATCCGACACCTCCCAATTCAGATGATAGTAAGGCTCATCAAACACTATTGATCCAGATTTTCATGAGGACGCCAAAAAATATTGAGGTGTGCAGTGAGCCATCATTCTACACATGATGCTTTTGCCAATCATGTTATCTCTTTTCCATCCATCAACCCTTCAATTTGTCAATTTCTAAAACAAGTACATGCCTCTCGGCCTTGCCAGTCATCAGTTTCTCATAGGCAAATATATGTGAAATCAAGCTAATCAATTTGAAGGGGGTGTTTTAGGGTCATGCAATCACCCTAAATAGGGCTACAGCAACATTGTCTCAGGCCCCATCAAACTTTGTGGAGGTTTTCTAACAGGTTTTATGTGCTGTGTAGTGCCGACGACGATGTACTGCGGAGTACGACATGCATTTTGACATGATTAGCCTTCTTAAAATAGAGCATGTACAGCTTAAGAAACGAGAGAAAATCTCGTCCATAAATGGGAAGAAATGCACAGCTTCTAAGTTTCTGTGCATTTTCTATATATTTCAAGACATCATTCAAACAATTAGACAATATCTTCAATAAAATAACATATACCTCTTCTCTTTTTCTCCTCTTCTGCCCTGTCCTCACTTGTACACTCCAAAGAGCCAAAAGTTTCATCATTGAAAGAGTCGTTAGTTTCTCTACGAGAGTGGGGTGCCTAGCAAGTATCAAAATTAACAAATTATAACAGACTCAAGAGTTAATTGCTTAATATCTCAACACTGTCCATAGCTTCAATACATCAAATAAAAAACATACATGATTGAGATTAGAGAATTTTTTGAAGTAATCAATACTACACTTTGGCTAATATACATCTGTCTGAGAAGTATATAACTTCAGATAAGTGAGATAACCTTATAAGGACGAGGAGGGTGATAGGGCTCATTAGACCGATTTGGCTGGTAATTGTCATTAGCTCGAAATTTAGGAGCAGACAACCCAGGTGCATACCCAGCAGGTCTTGGAAAAGAGCCACTACCTAGAAGTCCATCGTGCTCAGGACCTTGCAAAGATCTACGAGACTGGTTGCCAATACGTTTTCCAGAATCTGTATATTGACAATGAAATAGCAACATAAAACTCAACTTACGTAAAACTTCTACTCCAACATCCATAAAAATGACAGGCACAGAATAATTCCATATTTATCCAAATGTTTGTCACTTGTAGAGGCATTTAGAATTCTTGTATTTTAAAAATTAAAAAGAAATGAAGTATTTTTGTAGATCAAGTGTAAAAACCTGAATCCCATTCTGATTGAGAATCACTGTCTTTGTCTGAACGTCCAGAAGAGCGAGAATCCCATTTTCCATGAGTTGCCCGCGAAAAGTTATTCATATCCCCTCTGGTTGGAGGGGATGAACTGTACTCATTGCGTCTGAAACTATGTGTTGGTAGAGCACCAGTACTTCTATGTCGATCCAGTGAAGCATCTTCAAATTCACTGTTTTCCATGCAGAAAAGCAAGACACATAAGAGATAGAGCTTAAATATATGTATAAAAGATGGTTAAAAGGAAAATGTTAGCACTCCGGCAATATAGATTAATATATACCTTAAAAGTGATTGATCAAACCCACTTGGAAACTCTTTGCATACATCCAATCCACTAACCGATAACAAAAACTCTCTTGTGTATGAAATTTTCAACTTCCTGAGCAAACCTCAACAAATAGGTATTATGACATGCATCACATTTTAAATTATCAACATCATAAAAAATAAATATTATACAATAAGCTAATCATAGAAGATAGAAGATTACTTTTGCAATCCATTATCAGTTGGCAGATCCAACAAGTTCTTATCTTCGTTTTCTAAGCTCATTTTGTTGCCTCCACACAATACTTATGCTAACAGAGTTGATAACCAATGTCAAATATTTTCAACGGATGAACAATGCAGAGTATTATTACAACACACAAAGAGCACTAGCCATCATCAATCATAGAACTCATAACATAGGTTCAACACTCTCCTTGAGAAAACTATATTTGACTAAATATTTCTGCTCCAACACCAGATACAAGATACAGCACAGTACACAGATTAAAAAAACCCAAAATATTAGTATTATTTTTCTAGCTCAACCATAAGGCCAACAATCCCTGCTTTTTCATCATTTATTTCTAAAAAACCTTATACGAAAATCTTCAAAGCTATCAAAAAAAACCAAAACCTAGAACCAATGCACACAAACAATCCCACTCACTGATCCAGCTCAATCAACGAGACTCGTCATCCAAAACCCTCTCAAGCTTCCTCTTTTGCGAAAATCGAGCAATATCACCCCAGAAAAAAGTTGAAAAAACTACTCTCTCCTTCAATGAAATTCCCGAAAGAAACGTAAAGATTGGTATATACAAATCATTACCCCTTCCCCTTGAGCAAAATCCAGAACACGGATTCACGGGAGATACAGATTCAATTCAAAAAAATTGTGGAATACCCATGAAATTTAGCTCCGAGGAAAACTAAGGGACAACAATTATCGAGGGTTTGTGCAATAAAAAAGGGGGGAAAGAACTAGGGTTTGGAATTTCTAAAGATTAGGCATGCGGATCGAAGGTTAGGTACAATATCTATGAATGGAATAGCGTGAAATTGATATTTTGGGGGTGATTTTGCAGAAATGGATCGCGATTGAGGAAGAGGGAGTGAGCGAGAGGAGAAGAGATTTGAAGAGAGAGAATGTAGAGAGAGAATGTTGCTATTACGGAGTTATTATTATTATCTATTTTTCTATTATCTAGAGCAACTAGCAAACAACCTATGGTTTTAACCTAATTATTAGTTAGATAATAATTAGAATTTTTTTCAGTAATTAGAATTTATTTAAAATCTTGTTTTTCTATGAAATCTGAAATATTATGACACTTCATAAAAACTTTTTAAGGAGTCTCAATAATCCAATTCAAATAATAATTTCGAATGTAAGTTATTTTGTTTGTTTATTTTTAAAGAGTAAATTTCAGGCATGATTGAAAAATCTTTTGGATATATACAAGATAATCACTTTTATTTTATCAAACTAGTAAGAGATGAGAGAGTTCGCACAAATAGCATAATATTATATAATTTGGACAAAAAATATTTAATTTAACATAAATAAAATACTTTATTTGATAAGTAAAATAATTTTATTTAAATTATAACTAATTTATATTAATGTTAATGGGATATTTATATAAAATTATAATAAAATGTATTTAGATATAATTATAAATTTGAAATAATTTATTTAATTATAAATAATTATTAAATAAACTCAATTATATTAAATAATCATAAGGACCCGTGAGATATAGAAAGGAAAAAAGAGAATATTTTTATTATTCTAAATTTTAATATTAATATAAAATATACAAAATTTTCATTACTCATAATATTTATTTTAAAAAAATTTAAAATTATTTTTAAAATTTTACTTATTAATAATTGCTTCATAATATTGTCTAATTAAAAAAAATATTTTAACAACAAACTACTTATACATATCATTTGTAAGTTTTATTATTTTCATCCAATGGTCTACTTTATATTTTTATTATTCTAAATTTTAATGTTAATATATAATACACAAATTTCTCATTACTCATATAATACTTATTTTAAAAAAATTAAAATCATTTTTAAAATTTTAGTTATTAGTAATTACTTCATAATATTGTATTAAAAAAATTATTTTAACAATAACAAACTACTGATACATATCATTTGTAAGTTTTATTATTTTCATCTAATGGTCTACATTACATCAATATCTTTAGAAATAACTATCTATAATATTAAGATACAATAATAATTATAGTTCTGATGCAAAAAATTACTCGTATATATAATTAATCAATTTATATAATTGTGGGGAGACATTAATATAAAAACTGTGACGTGAAGAGTAATATTACAATTTTAAACATAATAAAAATAAATAGTATATATTAAAATTTAAATAAAATATATTAGTTCATAATAAAATATTAAATAATTATTTTATAATAAAATATATTAAATGAAATTTATGCAATGCAAATGAATAGTATATATTAAAATAAAATTTATTTAATGCTGTATTAAATAAATTATTCATTTTAAATTTTTACATATAAAGTAGTTATTTATTTATCAAGATTTAAACAATATTGATTAAAATAAATATTTCTTTTTCAAGTACAAGTAAATTGATATCTCAAATTAAAATAATAGTTAATTAAAATAAATTTGGTATTGTGTGATTGGTGAGATAAAATATTGTAGGCTTAACCGGTTATCGGTAATGTTAGTCTCTTTGTTTTTAATTTTATTGGAAATTTTGTGATCTTCCTTCAATTTTGCTAAAGTGTAGACGTCATAAATTTATTTATGAGGTGTTTTAACTATTGTTCCATGTGAATCTGACTTTATTAATAATTTAAAAAAATAATTAAAAAACATTTAAAAGATCCATTTTTTTAAATTAATTTTTATCTTATAATTTTTAATTTTAATTATCATCTAAGTTTTTCTAAAAACCAAGTTATAATTTTTACTTATTTCTTTAAAGATTATTACCTTTAACTGATATTTTTTGACTTTTTGGTGTAGATGGTTTGCACGTGGTATAAATTACAACAGATGTCCAAGACACTGTATTACTCGATATCGCAACCTGTTGGATCACCTTGACCGACAGACGTAAGGAAAATAACTTAATTATTTCGTTCATTTGGCTATAATCATATCTTCTTTCACATTTCAGTTCATTTGGCTTCCATTCCTTAATTTGGACCATGACCATGAGGTCAACGCTGAAGATGCGGCCGTATGTACTGCATGCACACTAATAATACGGTTCACAACTATGGAGATGCACAATAGTGATCGTGTGACACTGCAGTTCGGTATGCCCCAAAATATCTCAGATCCCTCAGTTAGCCTAGGAGAATGGCATCTGCGCAAAGTTAACGACCAATGGAACTTCAATCCATGGCAAAGCTTCACAAGATCGGAGTGTCGCAAATGGAAGCACCGTCATGACCATGTGTTAACTGACGCAGTCATGCCAACCGAAGAAAAACCAAGTCATACTTATATGGCTTGGTACAAATCGGTTGGTTTCCAGTTCATCGCCGAGGATATGTACTTGTACGACCCACGCCAGATGACTTACACACCTGACACCTCAACATCAAACCCCCAACAACAGTGTCAGACCGGATACACATAACCCCTTGTCCATTAAACGTTCCGTTCAACCAACACACAAACATACAACCAAAACATTCCATACACCCAACCCCAATACCAATAGCATACCCCATACTACCACCAACAAATTGACCATCAACCTGAGACTCAACATCGTTTCGCACCCACCACATCACCCTACCAAAGTCGCCTAAGCCAGAACACCCAACGATCATTCAACACCAACTGTCCCTCCTCCTACCGTAGCCAAGAAGCCCAAACCTCACAAAACCAAAACATCCAACAACCCTGTCTCTACCAAACACCCCAACAACATTTCCAACATTTCCTCGACGCATCGTTCACACCCATGTCTCCCTTCAACCGTCCCGGTCACCCATCAATGAGTCAACCACATCCCAACTTCTCTGGCATGGGTCATGAGCTCAGATACGGCGGTACACCATCGATGCATACTAAAGAATATGCCGACTTGTCTGACTACCTCAACAGACATTCTCCTGTAGTTGGTAGTGACGCTCCTGGGCCCTCAGTTGCTCAAACACCGGTACAGAATCGTCAACGTGGGTTAGGGCCACGGGTTAGGGTAGCTAGAGGATGTGGGACCGGAGATCGGTTAGGTGATCCCGGTCATCACCATTAGGTTTCTTTGTGTAAACGACAAATTTTATTAATATCAATTGGTCCTATATCAAATTTATCTATCACGTATACCATTTACCAAAAAAATTGCATTTTAGGAGGAGTCTCCAATTGAATTGGCGCCTCCTCTTAAATCCTACACAGGGGTGCCAATTGGATTGGCTAGGGCACCTGCCTAGCCAATCCAATTGGCGCCTCCATTCAATTTTTAAGAGGAGTCTCCAATTCAATTGGCGACTCCTCCTAAAAGTGGGGTAGTTTGAGATTTTTTTTGAAATCAGGGGTATTTTGGAAATTTCCTTGAAAAAGTGGGTTAGTTTTGTAAAAATTTCTGGATTCAAAATAAAGCGGCCACTTATTAATGAAGATGACATGGATGGGACTACAAAAATGTAAAAGCCAAGAAAATTAAAAGACCATAATAGTCGATTTTGTAATGAAATGGTCAATTATATAAAACGTTCAAATAAGAATAATCAAAAAATGTATTTAAACCAATATTTTATTATTATTAATTTTTTCGCCCCTATTATCCATCAACTATCTAAGATTTAAGAGTTTATAAATAGAGCAATATTAAAGATATCGCTACAACAAAATTGATATATGCCTAAAATTTATTTTATTTTAATCAAATTTTAATTATAATGTTAATAATAGTTAATATACTTTTTTTATATGATAACTAAATATGCAAACAAAATTCTTAAATTAAATTATAAAAAATAATAATTATAAATATTTATTATTAACATTTATTGTTTCTTACTCACAATATTGATATTAATATATTTATATTAATAGTGTATCATTATTATTGTCATATTTTTTACTCACACTTTTTTTAAAATAGAGTAACACTTTATTTGACCACTTAATTTAAATGTATTTAGATGTAGAGTATGTAATACTAAGAATTATGTATTCATTTTTTTCTTTTTTTTTCATTTTTAAAAATAAAAACCTTTTAAAATTGAATATAAATGTCAATTTTTATATCCAAAAAAAAAACAATTTTTAAACTATGTTTTTTAAAAGAGTTTACACATATCTACTTAAGGACAAAATAAACTAATCAAAGACAAATTTTAGAAGAATATTTATTTTATAGGGTAAAATTTATACTTATAAAATAGAATTTTTTTATTTTTTTAAATTATCTCTTTTTAACAGATTGATATTTATTATGAAATGAAAGGAATAATAAATAGTTGTATCAATCATCGATTACAATATTAAATAATAATTTGACCATTATTATTGTAATCATTTAATTGTGTTCAAGATTTAAAAAAATTCAAACATTGAAATTCAAACATAGAAAATTGGATCGTGCATTAAAAAAATTGAAAATTGGAATTCAAACATAATAAATGTGATTATTCATAGCCATGGTAATTTGAATTTATTATTGTTTCAAAAATACTATAATATTAATAAAGTTTTAATAAATACATTTTCTTCAATTTAAAAATAAATAATATTTAATATTTTTATACGTATTTAGAAGTATAGTATTTAATATTAAGAATTATATATTAATTGGGTTTGCTTTAATCACTTCATTATCATATCCCTATTCGACAAACGTACCCCATTCTCATAATGTATAATAATTTTATTGCTTTATTATTGATTGCTTATTATTTAGGTAGTTAATAATATAAGAGTAAAATCAACCCTTTTTCAAAAAGAACAAAAATAAAAACTCGATCCAATATCGAGTATTTTTCTTAAAAACCAAACAATTTCAATTCATTTATACCATCCCCAACACCTTCCTAACTTCAAATTATTTCTCAAACTTGTAAACGCTTTCATAAACGATAATCAAATGCTTGATCCAACGTCAAGCCATTTTTTCAATCAAAAATCAAAACACTTAACCATTATTAAATACCTTTCAATAAAGATGGAAATGGAATGTGGTGGTTACCATGAGCTCTTGAGGCTAGGATTCGAGATGCTTATCTAGTCCATCTAGGTTCTTTCCATCATTCAAAATACATCAAACAAATCAGGCTATTTTTCCACCGTCGTGCGACCCTTCAAACCTTTTCATAAACGTAAGATATTATGTCTTGAGACGATAGAAAACATTGCTTCGTCCACAATCATTTGATTTGAGATAAGTGGTGTTTTTTCCGTGAATGTTGATATTTGGAAATCCATTCAATATGATGCAAACGTCATTTCCTCACATGTTTTGGGTAAAACAATATTTTATGTTGAATACGACTAAATATCTTTCGTTAAAATCGACCAACAAACAAATATTGTTCTACCCAGAATTAAGTAGCCTTGAATTCTCTGTTGTACACAGAGATACGTATGAGCGATATTCAAAGTCTCGTCAAGCACATTAATAAAAAAATCCAGAAAAACTTTTTCTCTTTTCTTTTTGCACCCTAATAAAAATAAACCTTGAAATTCGGATACGCATATACCAGATGTTGCACACGATGTTACGACACCAGGATCAGGACATTGTCATATCAAAAACAATTACAGTGTTAAAGTAAATAACACGTGTCAATTGTTAAAACAGTTCGGTGCAACGTCACCTACATCTGGGGGCATCCAAACCAGGAAGAAAATCCACTATAATAGTCTTAGATTGAATTTCTAAACAACCTATGGATTTATAAACTTCACACCCAATCACTATCCTTATAATTTCTATCTAAGACTCTCCTATATATGAGATCCTTCTCACTTCCCTTCAATCACACAACAATGATAACAACTTTTAACAATAAATAGAAGACACACTTCCAAAGAAACAAAATCAAATCTTGCTTAAAAGCTTATGAGTGATTCACAATTATAATACAAAACTCATTCAAATTCAAGCATCTAAGTGATACTCGAATGGCTCAAAAAAACAATGAACAAACTAAACCCTAACAAAGACTATCTCATGTGCAACTTCATTGTCTTCTTAAGTTTTGAGTTATTCTATAAATAGCACTAGAAAAGCATGGGCTTCGGGCTAAAATAAACAGCAGACCAAATCAAATCGGGTTGTTGCATAATCTTCTACAGAGTCAAATCAAATCTAATGTTTTGATATCCTTTCTTAGGAAGCAAGGCATAATTGGAACCAGTCTTTAAGCTTCTAAATAAGCACTTTGAACCGCATAATGCATGAATTAAATCAACAAAGAATCTTCATTAATCTCACGCTAAAAAACAAATCTTCCAAGAATGTAAAACCACAGTACGCCACGATGTCGTACAAGCATGTTAATGCATATTGTCTAACATCTTGCTATTTCACTTGTTTTAACAAAATGTTTCCAATCACAAAACACATAATCTAACAATCTCCCCTTTTGGAAAATTTTGGCTAAAATAATCTTTGCAAAGCAAAACTTGTCAAAACTAGAAAACACACGAGAACTTCTTTAAAGAAAAACACAATAAACAAACTTGGAACTTCTTCAAAATTCATTAGAGGCATAAGCAGCAGAAACAAGATAAAATCAGCATCACAAAGCACAACAACATAGAGAAATAAGCTCTCATCAAAAAGAACTTTCTTTAGAGAAAAATAAATTCCCACATTCAGGATGTCAAAACATTTGGTCTGACTTCACAGCAACACACATGAACTATCACTAAGAAGTATGTTATCATTAAGCTAAAAGAGAAAATACATATGATCCCCCTAAATAGCATAACAGAGGCAAGAAATACTCCCTTTTAAGGGAAAAAAGGAATAAAATAGCACAAACTACACCACTATCATTACTCCCCCTTTTTAGCCAAAAATTGACAAATACAGAAAAATAATGCATTAGGAAAGTCATTCATTAGAACATATTACAGACCAACAAAAAGGCACACAAGATGCACAAAATATCCAGGGCACAACCCACACAAAAAACTAAAGCAACAACCAAAACATATCAGATGTCAGAACTAGGATTTGTTTCTTCATCAATAGCAGCATCTGAATCAGCATTCTTATCCACCTTATTTTCTTCTTCTTCCACATCATTAAGGAGGGAAAGGCTATAGGCATCTTCACAGCAAAAGAGGTAGCATGCTTCATGGTTTGGTCAAAAACATAAGACCCAAAGTCAAACTTGGTTTTGGTCTATACAATGTAAATGAACTTACCCAACCCCGTAGCAATGTTGGAAGTATGATTTGTTGGAACCCAATTAGTAGCTCTAATTCTATGAAGTATTGCATACTTCACACTCAAGCAATCAACTGACAATTTCCCTTTTCTTGGTCATTCCTTTACCTATTTTGCAATGATTTCCTTGCAAATGACATTGTCAGATACCTCCACTTCAGCTTGTTCCTCTTCACTTCTACCCATGAACCTGTTAATGATTTCTTGACAAACTTTCACACACTTTCCTCTCACATACACTTTTATGAACTCCTTACTCCTCTTGTTGTCACACTCCTTATAAATATTTACAATGAACTCTTTTACAAGCATCTCATAACACTTGCCAAAACCAACCACTTTTCATAAATCCTGCTCCTTTAATCAGATCCATCACTTCTTTGCACTCAAAGGCATCCTTGCCAAGTTCCCTATCCAAATCCAACCTTCTTTGGTACACAAACTTCCATTTTTTAATAGTCTCAATAGAGTGAAAAGAGATGTTGTCAATGGGAAATTCAGGCACATTAGCATAAACCTTTTTCCCACCAAATTTGTTTAAAGGCGTGATGTCTTAAACATTTTGTTCGACATCATACTCATAGTCACTATAACTAGAGGGTACTTCCTTCCTCTTTAGAGATCTTTTCTTGGTGATAGGGGTTACAACCTTGCTCCACCTTTCTGCAGAACCAACACTTGTACTTTTCTTGGGAGCCTTGGAAGACTTGCTTGTAAACTCAACAATCTTCCTTTTTCTACTATTTAACCTATTAGCTATACCTGGAGCTAATCTCTTACAAATGGGCTCATCATCAGAGTCTAGATCTTCTACATTTATAATTTCTGTAGATTGATCCTTCTTCACACCAACATTCTCTTATTTGTCATATATATCAATAAACATGATATTAACATCATCTTTCTCTTAAGATTTTTCAGGGGACTTAACTGGAACATACTCACTATCAGACTTTCCATCAGATTTCTCAAGAGGGGTTTCAATAGAATAATCAGTTTGGGCCAAGAATGTTGTGACATCTGGAACAACATCAAAATTAGATTCAATACCCAAAATTTGAGATATTAACACATGAATACTTTTATCAACAGTATTTTTATCAGCAACATTCATACTAGATTGACCTAGGGTCTTATCAGATCTAGGGTTATCTATACTTATAGTACCAGAGTCAACTCCTACTTTTTCAAAGTCCGGTTTTCAGAAGATTCAACACCACTCACTACTTTTGGAATAACATAACCTTTAGCTGATGCAACAACACCAGGTTTGACATCTGTGGTTTTAATCAGATTAAGATATAAGTTAGTCATGAAGTGAGGTTTCTTGGCAGGAACATAGGGCTCAATATTTGTAATCTGACTAGAAGGAATTTGAACCGACCCAGAGGGGTTAGAGGATTTACTTACAGTTGAAGGCATAGTCTTTTCCCAATAAGTGTTCTAGCCCTCCTTATAGTAAGAACGTGTCTTGGAACCATGGTGAGAGGAACGACATCAATTACAAAATCCGAATAACCCACATTAGCACATGCAATCCTAGGGGGTGATTTATCTATGATGCTTTTGTTTGGTGTTAAGCCAGAAGGTTTAGACATCTTAATGGCAAATTTGGAGTTGAGATTATCATTAGAGAGATAGAGGTAAATAAGAACACTGATGAACAATTTACTGAGGGTAGATAAAATGGAATCGATGGAGTAGGTATGAGAGATATGATAGCGTGTTGGAAGAAAAATAAGGAAAGTTTGTAATGATTTCCCTGGAGTTTCGTGCACCACTAAATGAAGGTAAGAGAAAATATTGATTGCACGCCTCCACATCAATAATTTCTATAATTCTTTAAACATGCAAATTCCCAATTCTCCCCTTAGCTTCTCAAATTTATTTGCATCTAAAGCTTTAGTAAATATATCTTCCAGTTGCTTCTCGGTGGCCACATGCTTAAGAGTAACAATTTTGTCCTCAACAAGATCCTTGATAGAATGATGACGAATATCAGTATGCTTTGTCTTGCTATGTTGAATGGGATTCTTGGATATGTTGATTTCACTCAGATTATCATAATATAATGTCATGACATCCTACTTGACATTATGTTCTTTTATCATTTATTTCATCCAAATCAATTGAGAGCAACTGCTTCTTGCTGCAATATACTCAACTTCAGCAGTAGATAGGGACATACAATTTTGCTTCTTGCTGAATCAAGATATAATATTATTTCCCAAAAAGAAGTATCCTCTAGAAGTAATTTTTCTATCATCAACATTACCTGCCTAGTCTGCATCACAATATCATACAATCATGGAATTATAACTATGAGAATACATCATGCAATACTCACTAGTACCATTGATGTATTTCAAGATCCTATTCACTTGAGCGATGTGACTGATTTTACACTCAGCCTGATATCTAACACATACTCCTACAACAAAAGTGATGTCTGGTCTGCTAGATGTAAGATACAAAAGACTACCAATCATACTCCTGTACAAACTTTGGTCCACATCAACACCTTTTTCATCCTTAATTAATTTCAAGTGAGTTGCTTCATGTGTACTTTTGTGGCTAGCACTTTGTAAGCCAAAAAAATTCACTATATTGTTGACATACTTGCTTTGAGAAATGAAGATAGTAGCATCCATTTGTTTAACTTGAAGGCCAAGAAAATAATTTTATTCACCAACAAGACTCATCTCAAATTCAGATTGCATTTGCTTGACAAAATGTTGAACCATCTGGTTCGACATCCCTCCAAACACAATGTCCTAAACATATATTTGGGCAATCATGAGTTTACCATGATCTTCTTTAACAAACAAAGTTTTGTCTGTTCCCTATTCCAGTAGCCATTGTTGACAAAAAAACTCAGTTAACCTTTCATACCAAGCTCTAGGTGTTTCCTTCAATCCATAAAGGTCTTCCCTTAGTTTGTAAACATGGTTTGGAAAAATAGGATCTATGAACCCCTTTGGTTGTTCAACATACACTTCTTCATTCAAGTACCCACTCAAGAAGGCACTTTTCATATCCATCTGAAATTGCTTGAATTTTAGTATACATGTCATTCCTAAGAGCAATCTTATGGATTCGAGATGAGCAACATGTGTAAAAGTCTCATCAAAATCAAATCGTTCAATTTGAGTGTATCCTTGAGCAACAATCCTAGCCTTATTTCTGGTCACAGTTCCATTTTTATCAGATTTGTTCTGGTAAATCCATTTTGTACCAATAATATTCATCCCTTTAAGTCTAGGAACTAGGTCCCATACTTCATTCCTTCTGAATTGCCCTAGTTCTTCTTGCATAGAATTGATCCAGAATTCATCAATCAAGGCCTCCTTCACATTTTTAGGCTCAAACTTTGAGACAAAAAAACTATTGGATATCACATCTCTGGATCTAGTGGTGATCCTTTCATTAAGATTTCCAATAATAAGTTCCTTTGGATGATCTTTCTGAATTTTTATAGAGGGACCTTTGTTGGCTTAATGGTTATCTCATTCAGTCTTTGCTGGCTCAATGTTGGACTCAATGTCTTCCATATTTTCTAAAGCATTAGTATGTTGAGATGATGTTCCAACATCTTCATCGGCATCAGTATTTTTTACAATGATTGAATCATCAACCACAACATTAATGGATTCCATCATGACATTGGTTTTGGAGTTAAATACCCTATAATCTCTGTTATTTATAGAGTAACCAATAAATATCCCTTCATCACTTTTGGGATCCATCTTTCTCCTCTGATCATGATCAACTAGAATATATCATTTACTCTCAAACACATTAAAATATTTAACAGTAGGTTTCCTTTCTTTCCATATTTCATAGAGATTAGATGAAGTACCAACTCTTAGAGTAACACGATTGTGGATATAGGAAGCAACGTTCATTACTTCATCCCAAAAATGATAAGGAAGATTTTTTGCATGAAACGTGATTTTAACTCATTCTTGTAATGTTTTGTTCTTGCATCCAACAACTCCATTTTGATGAGGAGTAACGGGAGATGAGAACTCATGACTAATACCTTCAGAAGAACAAAATTCATAAAATTTTGCATTTTCAAACTCCTTGCTATGGTCACTTCTGAATTTGGAAATCACATTTTCCTTCTCTCTTTGAAGGCATTGACAAAGATCTTTGAATACCTTAAAAGTGTCTGATTTCTCTCTTGCTAATATTCACCTAAGTAAACCTTGAAAAATCATCAAAACAACCACATAGACGTACCTTTTTCCACCAAGAATTTCAACTTGCATAGGCCCCATTAATTCCATATGAAGAAGTTCTAAAAACGTTTGAAGTTGTTTGATGTTGCAACTTCGAGTGTGACATCTTGGTTTGCTTCCACATTCGACACTCACCACAGACTTTACCCTCCTCAATTTTGAGCTTTGGTATACCTCTAATATCTTCTTCAGACATAATCTTCTTCATACCTTTGAGATTCAGATGTCCAAGCTTTTGGTTCCATAACTTGACTCCCTATTCCTTGGACATTAAGCATGTGGAAGAATATGTAGTTTCTTGTGGTATCCATAAATAGAAATTGTCTTTAGACCTAACTCCTTTCATCATAACATCATTCTTTTCATTTGTAACCAAACATTATGACTTAGTGAAATTGACTTTTAAACCTTGATCTTATAGCTGACTAATACTGATGAGCTTTATAGTCAGTTCTTTCACAAGCAGAACACCATCTAGTATAGGAAGACCAGTGGAACCTCTCTTTCCTATACCATTCATTTCAAATTTAGCTCCATCACCAAACGTGACAAAACTAGAGGAATAATATTTAATGTCCACAAAATACTTCTTGACCCCCGTCATGTGTCTTGAACAACCACCTCATAGTACCATTCTTCTCTAGATGAAGCTCTAAGAGAAGTATGGGCTATAAGACTAGAGATAACAATCTTAAGTTTCCACTACTTTCTAGTTTTAATCATCACAGGATTAGCCCTAGGATATGTTAGATGATTTGGATGACCATACAATTTATAACAGAAGGCTTTATATGTCATATTTACCATAGTAATGGCATTTCCAAGGCAGAAACTTAACTTTAGTTTGAGTTTCCTAATGGCTGGCAGGATGTTGTAACATCATGGACTAATACTTTCTTTTTGGAGGAATACATTTTGTCACAGGGGTTTTTCCTTTCAGAGATTGGTAATCAAAACTTATACCTTTTAAGTTTCCAACCCCTTTTCCAACTTGAAGAATTTCATCTAACATATCAGACTCATTGTTCAACATTCTTACTGGTTTGGTCATGTTTTCAAGTTTAGAATTCAATAGGGTTACTTCATCTTGAAGACCAGAGATAGTATACAAAAGATTCTATTTCTCATCTTGTAGTTGAGCTATGATTCTTTTATGCTTTTCTCCTATCTTACACACCTATTCACCTTTGACACAAAGCTCTTTGTATGAGATATCCAATTATACATAAGAAACATCCTCATCACTGGAATCTTCATCAGATCCATATCTACATGTGAAGGTTGTAACATGCTTAGCAGTTTCATCATCAGTTTCACCTTCAGAATCATCATCAGACTAAGTAATAGACATGCATTTCTTTTGTTTCTTAAGGAATATGGGACATTCTGATCTAATGTGACCAAAGCCCTCACAACCATGACACTGGATACCTTTTCCTTGATTGGGCTTTTCCTCTGTTCTTTCTTTTCTCTGAAAGTCACTGTTCTTACTGGTGTCAAATGAAATGTGCTTGACATTAGGTATTGGCTTCATATCTATACCTTATTGAATTGCCTCCCAAGAAGCACAATAGAATTAGAAATTCCTTCATTAGTATCCATGTCACATTGAGATTATTCATCATCAGTGTTGGAGATTAAATCTATGCTTTTGTTCTTCTTTTTAGATCTATCACTGATAGCCAATTCAAAAGCTTAAAGTGACCCAATAAGTTATTCCACTTTCATGTTGCATATGTCTTGTGCTTCTTCGATAACTGTGACCTTCATATCAAACTTCTTAGGTAAAGAACTGAGGATTTTTCTAACAAGTTTCTCCTCTAACATCTTCTCTCCCAAGGCACTAGATGAATTGGCAATATCAAGGATATTCATGTGAGGATCATGAATACAATCATCATCTTTCATCATGAGATTCTCAAATTTGGTGGTGAGAAGTTAAAGTATTAATATTTTAACTTTTGATGTCCCTTCATTAGTGGTTATGAGGTTTTCCCAAGCATCTTTGGCCATAATACAGGTATTTATTAACCTGAATATGTTTTTGTCAACTCTATTAAACAAGGCATTCAAGGCTTTGGAGTTTCCAATAGCAAGTTTATATTTTTCCTTATACTTGTCCTATTCAAGATTCAAATTAGTTATGTCCTTTCCATCTTTGTTTTGCACCATATGATGTTCCCAACCTTTGATAACTACTTTCCAGGTCTTGCTACCCATAGATGTGGTTGGGTTTGGTTGTTTTGTGGGTGATGAGGTGACTTCTGGTTCAAGTGTGGATTGTGTTGGCTGTTGTGAGGCCAAAGCACGTGTTTGGAGCTGAACCAAAGTTGGAGAGGGAGGGTCAGATGGTTCAGTATCGGTGGAAATGTTATAGTAGAGGGTGATTCTAGAGAAGAAGAAGAAGAGGGTGAGGTTGTTTCATTTAGCATTTCTGCTTCTAAAACGGGTAGGGTTGTGATGGCAAGGTTGAATTTCTGAGATGGTTGGTTAGATGTTTTGGTGGTTGAGTGGGAGTGCCTGAGGTGGTATATATGGGTGTTGGTTGAGGGATAGAGGAAGCAATAGGCTTCAGTTTTACAGAAGGAGCGAGAGAGACAGACTTACCAGAAGATCCAGTCAGAGGTACTAGAGGTCTAGATCCGGAGGATTCTCCCAGCTTCGCTTTCTTCGCTTGCTTTGCCTTCTCAGATGGTCCTCGTGGTTGCTTCATGAAGTTGGGAGGCTCGTCTGGCAGCTGGCTTATGTTGAAGTCTGAGATATCTACTCCTTGTTTTCTCAGATCATCTAGGTAATACAGGATTACCTCTGGAGGGTCGATCTTTCAGAACAGATAGAGTCTGTTTGGGATCTTCCTCTAATCTTTGAGAGCATCCCAAGAGGTGTCCAGAGTGGGTTTGACCTTTACTTTATCCATAATCCCCATGCTCTTTAGATTGCGGGCATTCAGAGCCTTTCCAGTGTCGATCATCACGTCGTCCATGAGTCTGAAGGTAATCAGATGATCTACGAGACCGCTTTCAATAAGAACGTCTGAGATGAGTCTGCCCAGGGGAATGTAGTTTCTGGGCTTCATGTTATTTCTGGTATCTCTCACAGAGTCTCTGAGGTACTTGAAGAGAAGTACAGGGAGGCAGAACTTCAGACCCTTGTGGATGCAGTACATAATGAACTTTTGGTATGTGTTGATGTAGTCTGAGGAGTTTGAAGATGGGCGATGATGGATGCTGCCCAAGATGATCTTCAGCCAGACCCAGAGATTCTGATGTAGTTCCTTGTTCTTGGAGTGATTTCCTTCAGTGTTTTGTTTGAAGATAGTTTGATTAATCTCATGGGACAGATATTTTGCCCTAGGATTAATATTGTAGATCCTTCTTCCTCCATCTTTCTCCATGCCCAGAAGAGCAGCAATGGACTTCTCAGTGATCACCATCTTGACTCCCAGAACATAAGAGACGATGTAGTGATCGTCAGCGTCAGCGAATCTCCAGAGTTCCTTCACTAGGTTTGTGTAAACTAGACCATACAGACGTTGGAAGTAGTTTCCCCAACCTTGATTCTTCAGTTCTTCAGTGAGGTCAATACCATTTCTTCGCATATTTTCAAAATCCACCAGTGATTCACACAGAACTTCCAGTTTCTCAAACGGTGTTGCAAGGTTGATATGTGGCTCATGATCAAGGATGTGAGGCTCTTTGTAGATGGGAGTTGAGACAACACTGGTAACTGTTGAGTTTTGGTTGCTTGAACTTGGAGCTTGTTCGTTGGAATCCATCTGTTGAGAGAAGTTATACACTGATTGTTGTTGGGAATCCATGAATGTTATTGATGAGCTGAGTTGAAGGTTGAAGAACTTGAAAGGCTGCAGGAATGCCTTGAGGGAGAAAAGAACTTGCAGAGGGTTAAGTGTTTGTGAGAGTGAAAAGTGTGCAATGTGTGAAGAGAAATGTTTAAATACCCAAATTAGGGCGCATGCAAAACGACACACAAAACAGAGTTTAGCACAAAAACCAAGTATGCACGTTAGAGGGAAAATGATTACAGCTCATAAATGATGTCTAATCCCAACAGTCAGTACACTGCTCGAGGAGATCTCAAGAGACTGTTCCTTGATTACTGCTAGATAGCTGTCTAGAAGTTCCAAGGTCAGACGTAAGGTGCTCCACGTGTTTGCTTTATCTGATCTTCAGGAATACCAAAGGGTTGGCTCTTGGAGATTTCTAACTCAGATGACTTCTAACTCGGTAGGAGTATCAGAGTCATATACAAAGTCCACTTTGTTTACATCAGAATCTTATCTTGCTCACTCAGAGGCACATTTTATTCAGGACAATTTGGATGTTCAGATTCTTTAAGATGAAGAGAAATTTATCTTCAGCAAGTGGTTTGGTAAAGATGTCAGTCCATTGATGATCTGTATCAATGAATTTCAACATTACTACCCCTTTCTGAACATAGTCTCTAATGAAATGATGTTTTATTTCTATGTGCTTAGCTCTGGAGTGCAAAATAGGATTCTTGCTTAAACAAATGGAAGCAGTGTTATCACATAAGATAGGATTGTTACTCTCAAAGATATGAAGATCCTCTAATTAATTCTTCATCCAAAGCATCTGGGTAGTGCACGGTGATGCTGAAATCTATTCCGCTTCTGCAGTAGACAAGGCTATGGTCGATTGTCTTTTGCTGGCCCAGGATATCAGATTCTTTCCCAAGAGCTGACAATTTCCAGATGTACTTTTTCGTTCCATTTTGTCTCCTGCGTAATCTGCATCACAAAAACCAGATAGTTTATGCTCTGATGTTTTCTCATACATCAGGCCCAGGTTAGGAGTTCCTTTCAGATATCTGAGAATTCTTTTAACCGTTGTTAAATGGGATTCTCTAGGATCTAATTGGAATCTGGCACAGAGATAAACACTAAATAGAATATCAGGACGTGTATCAGTCAGATAGAGAAGAGAGCCTATCATACCACGATAGAGCTTCTGACAAACCTTTTGACTAACTTCTTCTTTTTCAAGAGTGCAAGTTGGATGCATGGGTGTCTTGGCAGGTTTGCATTCAGCCATTTCAAATTTCTTCAGAATGTCTTTTATGTATTTACTTTGATGAACGTAGGTGACTTCTGAAGCTTGATTAATCTGAATTCCTAGAAAGAACTTTAGTTCTTGCATTAAGCTCATTTCGAATTCTGCGTGCATTAGCTCAGAGAATTCTTGACATACAAAGGCGTTAGCTGAACCAAAAATGATATCATCAACGTATATCTGGCATATCATGATATCACTATTAATGTTGTTACAGAAGAGTGTAGAGTCAACTTTTCCTCTAATAAAATCATGTTCCAAAAGAAAATTACTTAATCTTTCATACCAAGCTCTAGGATCTTGTTTTAGTCCATATAAAGATTTCTTAAGTTTAAAAACATGTTTTGGACAATTAAAATTTTCAAAACCTGGAGGTTGGTTGACATACACCTCTTTTGATATGTAACCATTAAGGAATGCGCTCTTGACATCCATTTGATACAGTTTGATAGAATGATTTATAGCGAATGAGACAAGTAAGCGAATAGATTCTAACCTAGCGACTGGGGCAAAGGTTTCATTGTAGTCAATGCCTTCTTGTTGACTGTAACCTTGAGCCACCAGCCGAGCTTTGTTTCTGACAACTTCTCCTTTCTCATTCAGCTTGTTTCTGAACACCCATCTGGTTCCGATAATGTGAGTGCCTTTAGGTTTAGGAACAAGATCCCAGACGTCGTTCTTTGTGAATTGATCTAACTCTTCTTGCATGGCTAGAACTCAGTCGTTATCTTGAAGTGCTTCATCGCAGGAAGTAGGCTCGATCAGAGATACTAGTCCTAGAGGAGTTTCTTCAGGTGCCTTGAAGGTAGGCCTAGTTCGGATAAGTTCATCTTTGTTTCCCAGAATCAACTCTTCAGATATGTTGAGGCGACTTTTAGCTTTATTTGGGATTGCTGGGGATTTAGTTCCTTCTGAGGTTTGAGTGCCAGTTGCTTCAGGAGCTTTGATCTTCTCGTCAGAACCTGCAAGAGTAATCTCTAGATCTGCAAGTTTTCCAACTAGCTTTGACTTTTCAGGGTCAAGGTTATCATCAAATCTGACATGAATTGATTCTTCCACAATTTTGGTTTATGTATTGTATACTCTGTAGCCTTTAGAGCGTTCTGAGTATCCTAACATAATACCTTTTTGTGCTTTGGAATCAAACTTATTCAGATGTTCTTTAGTATTTAGAATAAAATAGGAACATCCAAAAGGATGAAAATAAGAAATGTTGGGTTTTCTTCCTTTACACAGTTCATAGGGAGTCTTCTCCATAATAGGTCTTATGGAGATTCTATTCTGAATATAACACGTTGTATTTACAGCTTCAGCCCAAAAGTGCTTAGCCACATTTGTTTCATTGATCATGGTTCTGGCCATCTCTTGGAGTGTCTTATTCTTCCTTTCTACAACTCCATTTTGTTGTGGAGTTCTAGGGCAGGAGAAATCATGGGATATTCCATTAGAGTCAAATAGTTTCTCAAAAAAATTATTTTCAAATTCCCCACCATGATCACTTCTGACTCTGATGATTTTAGAGTCAAATTTGTTTTGCACTTTGGAACAGAAGATAGTGAATACAGAGTGAGACTCACTCTTGTGCTTTAAGAATTTTACCCATGTCCAGCGACTAAAATCATCAACAATGACTAGTCCATATTTCTTTCCATTGACTGATGCTGTTTTCACAGGACCAAATTAATCAATGTGAAGAAGTTCCAGAGGCTTAGAGGTAGAAACAATATTTTCTTTTTAAAAGATGATTTTGAAAATTTTCCTTTCTAACATGCTTCACATAGAGCATCTGAAGAAAACTTCAGCTTAGGTAAACCTCTTACTAACTCGAGTTTTTTTAGCTGAGATAACTTTCTCATGCTAATGTGGCCCAAGCGTCTATGCCATACTCATTGCTCTTCGTGAACAAACATCAAACATTTTACATTTTGTTCTTTTAAATCCGAAAGATTTATTTTATAAATATTATTTTTCCTCTTGTCAGTGAATAGGACATATCCATTGTTTTGATTTATGGCTTTATATGTTTTTTGATTGAAGATTACATCATACCCGTTATCACTTAATTGACTTATGGATAACAGATTATGCATTAATCCTTCTACATATAAAACATCAGATATAGAGGGAAGAGTACCATTACCAATAGTTCCGGAGCCTCTGATCCTTCCTTTCTGATCTCCTCCGAAGCCTACGAATCCAGCGTCTTTAAGTTCCAGTCTTTGGAACATATACTTTCTTCCCATCATGTGTCGCGAGCATCCAGAGTCCAGGTACCATGACTGGTGTTTTAACTCTGCTGCATAAGATATCTGCAACATAAACAATCTTATCCTTTGGTACCCATAGTCTTTTGGGTCCTTTGTGATTAGTTTTCCCAGAGTTTCTTAATACTTTGGGTTTTCTAGCATTATTAAATTGTTGTGCTTGTGTATGTGTATAGTGATATGAAAATAGAGATTTAGGTTGGTCATTAGTAGAAGTTTTATCTTCACTAGGATTATACCCAATTCCTCTTCTATTGTTAAGACTGACCTCATAAATCATGGATGCCATTCTGCTCCTCTCTATCCCATTTTTCAGAAACTTTTGAAAAGATTTTTCATATTTATAAATTATTGTGTTTGAAGTTTGTGGAGCTTGAGATAACGCTTCTTCAAGTTTTGAGCAATTTTTCTTTGTTGAATCTCTTTCTAATATCAAAGTTCTATTTTCATCTTTTAGTTCTAAAATTGTTATCTCAAGTTTGCCACATTCTTCTAGTGTTTCTTCAAGAACACCTTTTATAGCTTTAAATTTTTGTTTGAGTTTCTGATATGAGTTTAGAGTTTCAGACAGGCATGATTCTAGGTCAGATCGAGAAAGTTCAGAAAATACCTCTTCAGATTCAGATTCTTTGTCTGAAGTATTTTTGGAGGTGGTAGCCATGAGTGCCACATTTGCCTGTTCATCAGAGTCTGATTCTGATGATTTAGATTCACTGTCGTCCCAGGTAGCCATCGGTCCTTTTTTTATTTTGAAGGAATTTTTCTTGAAGTTTTCTTTTCTGGAACTGTCTTTCTTCAACTTGGGACATTCGTTCCTGTAATGACCTGTTTCCTTACATTCATAACACGTAACATCTTTGTTAGATTTACCTTCTGAGGTTGATTCTAATCGATCTCCTCTGGCTCTTGGTTTTCTGAAGTTATTATTTCTTTTTCTCCAGAGTTGTTTTACTCTTATAGTCAGAAGGGATAATTCTTCCTCATCGTCAGAATCTTCCTTTTCAGCGTCATCAGCGTCTTCTGCTTCGGCCTGGAAGGCTTTGTTTTTGTCAGACTTGCGCCTTTCAGATATGGACTTTAGTGCTACAGACTTGATCTTCTTCTAAGGCTCATCTTCCTCTAGTTCTATCTCATGACTTTTGAGAGAATTGACAAGCTCTTCAAGGCTGATGTTGTTCAGATCCTTTGATAGTTTTAAGGCGGTGACCATGGGTTTCCACTTCTTTGGTAAGCTTCTGACTATCTTTTTGACATGGTCCGCAGTCGTGTATCCTTTGTCTAGCACTTTGGGACCTGCAATTAGAGTTTGGAATCTAGAAAACATTACCTCTACAGCTTCATCATCCTCCATTTTGAAGGCTTCATATTTCTGGATTAGAGCCAGAGCCTTTGTTTCTTTGACTTGAGAGTTTCCTTCATGAGTCATCCTCAGGGAGTCAAGTAATTCTTTAGTTGTTTCCCTGTTGGTGATTTTTTCATACTCATTATAGGATATGGCATTGAGAAGTATCGTTCTGGCTTTGTGATGATTCTTGAATTCTCGCTTCTGATCATCTGTCATTTTGCTTCTGGGGATGGCAACTCCAGCATCTGTTACAGGTGGTATGTATCCAACTGTGACAATGTCCCAGAGATCAGTGTTGTAGCCCAGAAAGAAACTTTCAATTCTATCTTTCCAGTAATCAAATTTCTCTCCACCAAAAACTGGAGGCTTAACGTTGTAACTATCTTTTTCATTGGTGTTGGCCATAGTTTTTCTCGTTCTGGATCTCTCTACACTGTTAAGTGTTTGATTAGAGAATCAATAACAGAGCCGAAGCTCTGATACCAACTAAAGGTGAGAAAAACAAGAAAGGGGGGTTTGAATTGTTTTAGAAATTAAAAACTTTTTCAAAAAATAAGAACACACAAAATTTTATATTGGTTCGCTTATAACACAAAGTTACTCCAGTCCACCCTGCCAAGGTGATTTCGCCTTCAAAAAGGACTTAATCCACTAATCTTGAAAGATTAATACAACCAAAGGTCTAAGAGAATGATCTCTTAGTCCTCTCAAGTATACAGACAACGCAAAGTCACTTGAGGAACAAAAGCAATTTAAGCAAAATAAATTTGTAATAGAAAGTGCTTTTAGGAGTAAGCAAGTATTACAGTAGAATATTTAAGCAAGAGTTTTCACGTTATGAGCAGCAGCTCGTGAAAAACTGAGAGAGTGTGACTGATTTTTCTGTGCGTTGTTGTGTATCTCTTAATGAGGTAGGCTATTCTTTATATAGTAGTGAGAAGGACCGTTGGAGTGGTGATAGAATATTGGTCTTTGATGAGCATTCAATGTCATTACTTCTGTGTTTCTTGCCATAACCAATTTGTCTCCATGAATAACTTCTTTCTTTAAATACTTCATTTCCATATTGAGAATTTCTTTCCGTTACTCTTTCTGGATTTGGTGAATCTTCATCAGAGTCTTTGTTATCTCGGAGTCGTGCGTCAGAAGGAGATTATGTTGAAGTTACATCAGAGCTTCTCAGAGTGCTAGTCTTCTAGATCATCAGAACTAGGACCAGTGGATGTTTAGAGCTTCTGGTTCTTTTTATTGTCTTGCTTTGCTCAGATTCAGAACTTCTTGGGCGTACTTCTTCCTCAAATGCGTCTGATCTTCTAGTACTTTGTATCTGATCAAAGTTTGTATTTGATAAAATGATCAGAGTACTTTGTTGCTGTTCAGAGTCCTGCACACTTAGAAATTTTTTGTTAGGGTGCCATTTTTGGTTTCATCCTTTGTTATCATCAAAATCCTGGAATTCTATTGTAGAACTAATTTTGTTCTTACAATTATCACACCAGAAATAATTACAGTGTTAAAGTAAATAACACATGTCAATCATTAACCCAGTTCGGTGCAACATCACCTACATATGGGGGCATCTAAGCCATGAATAAAATCCATTATAATAGTATTATATTGAAGTTCTAAACAACCTCTAGTTTTACAAACTTCACGCCTAATCACTATCCTTGTAATTTCTATCTAATACTCTCCTAGATATTAAACCTTTCTCACTCCCCTTCAATCGCACAATAGTGATAACAACTTTTAACAATAAACAAAAGACGCACTTCTAAAGCAACATAATCTCCTCTTGATTAAAAGCTTATGAGTGATTCACAATTACAACACAAAATTCAGTCCAATTCAAGCATCTAAGTGATACTTTAATGGCTCACAAAAATAATAAACAAATTAAACCCTAACAAAGACTATCTTATGCGCAACTTCGTTGTCTTCTTAGGTTTTGAGTCGTTTTATAAATAACACTAGAAAAGTATGGGCTTTGGGATAAAATAAACAACAGATCAAATTAAATTAGATTGCTGCACAATCTTATGCAGAATCAACTCAAATATAATGTTTCCTTATATGTTTTGACATCCTTTCTTAGGAAATAAGGCACAAGTGGAACTGATCTTTGAGCTTTTAAAATAAGCACTCTGAACCGCAGAATGCATGAATTAAATTAACAAAGAATCTTCACTAATCTCACTCTAAAAAACAAATCTTCCAAGAATGTAAAAACCACAGCACGCCACAATTTCCTACAAGCATATCAAGACATCTTGTCCAACATCTTGCTATTTCACTTGTTTTAACAAAATGTTGCCAATCACAAAATACACAACCTAATAAACCTTTTTGACTTATTATTTCCTTTAATAAATATAGAACCCTAACTTTTATAAGCTAACAGTGATGCACATAACTCACTAAACATTTCTCGTTGAGTACAACGAACGTGGGGGGTGCTAATACCTTCCCCTTGCGTAATCGACTCCCGGACTCTGATTTGGTTGTGATGACCATATCTTATCCTTTCATTTAGGATTTTATTGATATTTTCCCTTCCCCTTTGGGAATAAATAATGTTTGGTATGGACTCTGTTAAGTCCATCCCGCACGCGTGCGATTGCGCTTTGCAAGCATCGTGTTCTCATTTTCCGAGGTACGACAATAAGACTCAAATTCTCACAAAGAATAATTATCTACCAAAAATGATGAATAATTTATAATTAAGTCTACTTTATCATACTAATATTTTTAAAAAAAGTCACTCAATCATACGACAAATCTTTAGTCAATAGAACAAAGAAATTACTTAAACAACACTTTTAACCCCTAACAGCCAACAAAAAAACATTAATTTGTTTCTTTATTTAAAGTAGAAAAGAAGAAAACGATGAAGAAAATAACACAAACAAAGGAAATAATAACCCTCCTCCACACTTAAACCACATATTGTCCTCAATGAAAGAAGATCAATGATAAAGTAAGACAAATATAAAATAAAAGTAAGGAAAAAGGAACTCCTTATTTTATTCCAGGGTTAAAGAGCACCCTTCTATAGGTAATGATGTCGAATGGTCAAGTGAAAATGGTATTATTTTGGTCCTCTGGTGCAATATGAATCTCATTTTTTACAACTTCCAAAATCAAGGGGTTAAGCTACCTTTGGGGTTGCCTAACTGATTTTCCCCATGCTCAAGTAGTATCTGATGCGTACACATTGATAGTCTAGTGTCAGAAATTTCAGCTAGTGTCAATCCAATTGTCTCATTGTGTTTCTTAATAATGGCAACTTTTTTTGTTCTTGTTGACATTCAAATTTAGATGAAATTACTACAAGTAATTTTTCACTAAATTCTAAAATAGAGGGAAAAACTTAAGCTTTAAAGCAGGTGGTTGCTCAATAGATGACAAAATTTTGGCAGCAAAAATTACATTTATATATACAACATCAATCTTGTCAATAGAAATCTCATAAGAAATATCAAACTTTAAATCAACTTCAATTTCAACACAAACAGAACAAAAGTGAGTGTCAGTGCATGCATCACAAGTGTAAGTATCATTAAAATCAGAAATGATGGAAAATCAGCATAAAGTGAATTAGATATTCAATACACATGCATGGTAAGTGACATTAGGTGAAGCAGGTTATCTTAAAGTTCTCTGAGGTTCAACCATATTATGATTTGGTCATGCAACAAACAAACACAATAATGTTGATAATTCTAACAATGTCCAAACTTACTAAAATTAAAATGGAAAATGAAAAAATGATTAAAAAAATCTAAAAATTATAAAAATCACATAAAACTGTTCTAAAAATAAAATAACAATGACATGTTTTTTTTTGGATTTTTTCAAAAATATGAAAAATTTGAAAAAAACAGCCTAAACAAAGAAATTTGTGATTTTAAGGGTCAAAATCCCAAAGAAATCTTTCCACTGTTTGTTGATTTTTTTCTTCTAATTTTATGGAAAAAATTCGGAGTAATTTAAAATAGTAGCTTACAAAGTCACCTGATATGTTAGAATACTTACCACTATACTACAACCCTGAAAAGCAACAAAAAAAATGTTAACTAGACTCTAAGCTAGGATTATAAAATTGACTAATATATTAGAGAATCCTCGACAACATCGTTAATTTGATCCACTGTCATACACATGTCAATAACGAGTAAATAAAAAATATAGTTTAGGGAAGCGACACTCGGGTCGAATCGCAAGGACTTCTAATTCAATTAATTATACTTTAAAATCATCAAAGCTATAAAGAGGGGTTTTTTGTTTTAGTGAAATTCGATAAAATAATGTATGAGTAAAAAAAATGATCCATTGAATCAACAACTTCAGACTATTGGTTCTTTGGTTTAATCTCTAATTTCTATTCTGTTATTATTTGACTATAGAGTACATTGAGCAAGCGTTCAATCTACCCTATGCTAATTTGAGTTCATATTATCGAATAAAGCATCAAGGTTGACAGTGAGTTATAATTAAACAATCAAGCATGGTAAAACTACAATATATCAATTATGCCCTAAGAAATCAAATTTTATCAAACTAAATACTATCAATTCTATATGCATTCAAATTAAGCACTAGAATACAAACAAAATTAATTGGAAAGGAATAACAATAATGAAATTACATATATAAGATAAAAACCTAAAGTTTTGCATATTGATGAAACAGTAAATGGAACGAGGAGTTTAGCTGGACATGTGAGAAAAGCTTCAAACAAAATAATGCTCTAAATGTTGTGTTCCAACCTCTCCTATTCTGATTTCTAAAGTAAAAGTAAGCATAACAAATGTTTGGGCTTTAAGAGCACTGGCCCCGAAAAAACATAAGTTCGAAAAAAAATAACTACTTTATTTTCATTAAGTCTAAAATAAACTAATTATTTGACTCTTCTGGTCTATGAATTAGCCTCTGACGCCAACACAAAACTTGTAGACTTTTATCTTAAATTTCCAACGCATATTTGCATGTGTCATTCAGATACTCGTAGCTCAAGTTATGATGTGCATAGAAAGAAAGTGTCAAAATATAGTTTATTCCTAAAATAAGTAAAGGAAATAAAATAAAACCAAATTAAGATTTAACTTTAAGAGCATATTAAAAATGATAAAATTAATGCAAGACGTTCTATAATTTTTGTGATACAAAGTAAAAGAGGGTGTATTAAAATGCACTGGTCGGGACGCCTAAGAGAATAGGTCGGTGTATTTCCTCAATAGGGCGATCAAATCCTATTTTTCATACTCACACAATGAGATACCCAACTTAGTGATTTGGTGGTGAAAAAGCTCAATACATACCTCTTTCAAATATTATGTTGGGGTAAGCCTTTCACTTTGTGCCTCTAATCAGGGATCCCAACTTACTGTATTAGTGTCGTCCATTTTGGGACAAGGGATGGCACCCAGGGAAAGGGTTTCCCTCTTTACTTCCAATCTACTCTGGTAACACTCTTGGGCGATTTCTTTATCCTCTTTGATTGCTCCCACGTGCTCGTTCGGTACTGGATACTTGAGGCTTAAATGAATGATGGACTAGACCGCCCCAACAAATTAAGAGAGAGACTTCCTAGGATAACATTGTAACGAGATGTGGCATATACGATAAGATACTTCAATTTGATGGTTATGCCTTTGAGTTAAATGTTGTTTACATTGTGATGTGGACCTTGACCTGCACTTGCTCGCCCGAAAGGCTGACTTGGGATCCTTGGGAAGCTCAGATGTTATTGTGATCAATCTGAGCCTTTGAAAGGCATTCCATAACATAATGTTTGTTAAGCTATCAAGGTCAATCAACACTCGCTTCACATCCCAATTTTTATACTAAATGTAATTAAAAAATTATCGTTGTTATGAGGGAATACACCATTTGTGTTTTCTTTCAAAAAATGTGTTTTGGGTGGGGCTCTTAGTATCTGCTTGAGCTTCTTAGAGCTTTAACAGGTGCAATGTTTGTTGTTAACACCTGTCGGGCGAACCTTCTTTAAGAGTAGTTATATCCCCGACCCTCCAGTGACACCTCTAACAATGGTGTTGGTGGTCTTCTCGAAACTTTGCACAAACATCCTCGTGAGTACACAATGAAAGTAATAGTGAGTAAATGATGGGTGTTGCCCAAGTTAGTTTTACTATGGGGTATAATGGGTGCTAATTGTACTAGCTAAAATAACAAATGCGTGATAATCCCTAGTCATTAAGGGTTTTCAAAAACTTCAAGATTATTGTGAGGCTGAGAAGCTTTGTATGTGTGTATTTCTATCATATAGTTAAGTTTCCTCTGTCGTTATATTAAGGTATTTATAGCCACCCTAGGTCTATATCCGAGACTTCTTGGGATATATAAGCCACTTCAGAAATGGGTAGTTAGGCCTGTGGAATTTAAGATGCGTAGTTAATCCCCTCGACTCTGTATATGTCATTTGTTGACCCAATACATGTTACCAACATGATCGCGCATTATGGACAGACACACAAAGGATCCAAGAGATGTATTTAGAAAAAGGGAAACATATCCAAAAGAGATGCACTCGAACAAACAAAAGGGGGACCTAGAAAGAACGATAGGTGAATTGTATTACTTTGCCACACCCTTGTGACCCCTTCCAATTATACCACTACATAGTCCCTCAAGCACAAGGGCTTGTAGGGACCAAAGTATTTTAGTCCCTTACTCGTCTCTGGGATTTTCACAAAAGCCTTATCAAAGTTTTTAATCCAGAACATTATCATCTCGTCATTACATTATCATTCAGATTTTCACATACAGATTGTTCAGAACATACCAGAGTTTTGAATCCATGTGACATATATCATCTCGTCATTACATTATCATTCATCATGACCAAATTTTTGCATATGCATGTCTTTTCCAGGAATCCAAGAGTCCAGTTTGTTTACCAAGTATTCAAAGCGAAGCATGAATCCCGAGAGAAAGGACATCCACAATTACAAGTTTGTGGAACCTCAGTAGGCTGTCTTGAGAGGAATTGGGGCATGTTTAGATCTGGGACACAAAGATGACTTCAAGGAGGCTTATGGTAACCTTTTGGGCATTCTGAACACCGAAGTCAACATCACTGTTGTGCATACTCTAGTGCAATTCTACGATCCCCCACTGAGATGCTTTACTTTCCAAGATTACCAGTTGGCGCCTACATTGGAAGTGTACTCATATATTCTGGGTATTAGGATCAAGACCCAAGTGCCCTACATTCACACTAAGGAACTTCCTAAATATCAAGACCTTGCTGAAGCTCTACACATAGGAAAGAAGGAAGTAGAACTGAACCTGAAGCCTAAGGGTAGAATTCATGGCTTCACCTCCAAGTTTCTAGTGGACAAAGCTATTGCCTTCACCGAAGCTGGGAGTTGGACGACCTTCAACATCAATCTAGCTCTACTCATCTAAGGGATCATATTGTTTCCAAATATGGAGGAATTCGTAGACTTGGCTGATATTCATATCTTCCTGACTCAGAAGAAGAAATGGACTATCGTTTGCTGTACCCCTTTGCTGTATAGATGGTTTATTTCGCATCTACCCAACAAAGGCCATTTTGTTGAGAACAAAGACAACTTGAAGTGGTCCCAGCGGATCATGTCCTTGAAAGCCTGTTGTGGTAAATTCATGATCATCAGGATATGGATAAGCTAGACATTAATAAAACCAAAGTCGCCACCGCGCTTTTATTGTTTCCAAGGGAAAAGGGAAAAGTATGAACAAAACCCAAAAAGATAAGAAGTTTTCAAATCAAAACTAATAAAATGCCAGAGATTACAGGTAAGGGGGTTGGTTATACAGAGGGAAGATGTTAGCACCCAAAGTGTCCTAGGTACTCATAGGGAGCCCTTTTTTGTGTGCATATGTGTTTTTGTACAAATGATGTTTGCAATAAATAGAATGGGGGATGAGAAAAGAATTTATTAATTATATTTTTGTGTTTGACAAGACCTTTAGACTTATGCCTACGTACCAACATAAAATGAGGGATCAAAACCTCGTAGTTCGTGGTATCAATTTCAAAGTGAGTGCATTGCTTTTAACAAAATTTAAGTTTAACAAAGGCACAAGAGGCCTAAAAATGGTTTGAATGAGTGTTAGTTCTTTTTGGCTTTTGAAATTTTAAGTCAAGTATAGTTTAGTTTATTTACAAATTTGATTAAGAAAAGAGTTTTGAAAATGCAATGGCATAAGGCCAAAGTTTCTAATTTGCAATATGGTCAAAGTTTAGAAAACAAACACAAGCAAAGAAGATTTTAAAAGGAGGGAGAGATTTGAAATTAAAGAAATGGGGAGGAGATGAAGAGACTAATCCTAAGCACAAATATAAAAGTTAAGAGTTGAAAAGATCTGACCAATGGGCTGCAACCCAATAGACAAGAATGTCATATAGAAACCCAGATTTTCCTTGGACTTTAGAATTAAGCAATATCAATACACAAATAGCAAGGTGAAGAGCAAGACATCAAATAAAGATAGCCACATCCAAACTTAGAAATCCCATGATCTTCTTCAAAATTCCCCATGCATCAAATGACTTCAAAGATGGCATAAGACACAGGTTCCAAATAACAGCTTCACAATGATCATGTTACAGATGAACTCAAATGGCTTCAAAGTTGTATCAGATGAATGCTCACTTCACAAACACTTGGTTTCATGAAAATTGACATTGGCCAAGTCCTTTGCATAGGGAATAATACCTAATTCTAAGTCCAATAGTCTCAGATCAAACCAACAGTCCACACAAAATATTTTTTAGGGTTTTTGTTTTTATTATGTACATTAAGGTCGAAAGACCACACAAACACACAAGTATATACAAACATAATATGGCCCAAGTGGGCAAAGTGAAAGTGACATTAAAGTAAACAAATTGAATGGTATGAATAATGGCAAATGAATAAAGCTTAAAAAAGTAAAGTGCATAAAAGTAGATGGCTTGAATTTAAATGTTAGTTGTTAGTTGATTAGAAGTTAGTATTGCTTTTGCTTTGTTTAAGTCATTCTTTGGAGAACACTCAACCCACTTATCATAAACATAGATCCTTGAACCAAGACATCTTCCAAAGGAAGGAAAAAATGTCAAGTTTACACACAATACCATGAAAGAGGGGAGACTTACAATCTCACTAACTAGAATGTTATGCCTTTTTGTGACAAAACTTAGCGCTATGTTAAGCAATCGTAATTGGACTTATGTAGAAGTCACAACTATTTGAGGTCGGGCAATAGAATTTATGTGTTAATGCATGTTAGAGACATAATATAATGGACTATGCTCATGAAACATACCACATACAAAAAGAATATGCAAAGTGGGGGACATAATCTCATCCATACTCATGTTGATTTTGCAATCAACTAGCCTTAGGATATACAAATATTATAGGTTCATGACATGAGTGGACAGAGAAGGGGAATGAGATGAAGATGGACGGGAATGGATCAAACACAAATTGGTCAAAGGAAGACTTTTACCAAATTAAGATCATTCATTCATTCATTTTGGGAGATGGAATGTACATTCCATCAATCCCCTAAGTCCAATGATCTTAACCTAGCAAAGTCAAATTAATCTTGACAAAGGCCCAACAAAACAAGTCAAACTCACAAAGTCAAATAAAATGGCTCCACACAATTAATTTGTCATTTAAACAATTAAAAATAGTAAAAATATGCATTAAATTAAATTATGGTTGGTCAATTTCCTAACACCTCATCAAAACACCAAATAAATGGCCATGAGATTTATCATAGATCAAGCAAGGTCAAAGGACCTTGGAGAAAAAAGTTCAGAATTTTTGGAAACTTAAAAGTATTTTTAAACAATTAAAAATATTCACAAAATCAATTAAATCATGAAAAATATTAATAATGATCCAAAAAATAATTTTAATTCAGAAAATGAAAGAGGATTTTATTTAATTTTTTTTGGGTGAAACTCTCATATTTTTTGGATCGATATTAAATTTAATATGAATTAATGAAAATAAAAGAAATAAAATGAAAATCAATTCAATCAGAAAAACGTGGACCACTTGATCCCCCTCATTAATTGAGGTGGCAGATTAAGTGGATAAAAACGCGTGTTCCACCATGTATACGAGTTAGCGCGTCACATAAACGGTATTCAAAACCAACGCTCGTGATTAAAACAAAATGGAATGATCATGTGGCTCTGGACAGTCCAGCTCATCACCAGTCATCTTCTCAGGCGACCTTGGTCGGACTTTCCACTCATCACCATCACAAAAATGAAAAAGAAGGACATGATTTTAAAGTAAAAATGGCACTGATCACGAATCTGACCTCAATTCATCCTAACTCCAAGTATATTAAGAGATACATGGAGTTGAAATTTGAGGTACATGAACTAAGTTGCTTCGGTTTAACCTCAAAGCAACTCGATCTTCTTGCCTACATTAGTAGGACTTCAAACAACCAAGGATCCAAGAGAATTGATGAGAATTGAGAGAGAATTGAAGAGAAGAAAAAATCTGGAAAATACCTTCAATGCTATGCAGAACTCGATCTCCCTTGCTTTGATTCTTACTTGATCTCACTCAGGAAGCTTGCATAATTGGTTTAGGATTGAACAAAAGCTTTGGATCCCTGGAGTTTTGAATCTTAAAAGAGTGAGATTCAAACTCAATTTTCAAAGAAAATTCTCAGGTTTCTCCTTTCAAATGTGAGGGTTTGAGGTATTGGATCAAAGCTGGCGTGCAAGGGTCCTCAATTCTGATGCTAAAGGCCTCTATTTATAATTACAACTCATGATATTTGCACCTTGAATTTGAAATTCCAAATTTAGCAATGGATGATGTATGCTTGCATGGGCGTGTACAGGCCTATGAAGCCACTCACTTAAGTCCATAATCAAGTGTAATTGAGTCTGAAAGTGAATTGGAATGCAAGGCAAATGTGTAGAGCTGTTTGAAGTTTGATCTTTGCCAAATGATAATGCCATGGTCAAGCCATGCGCAACCCACTCAAACCTTGTCCAAAATGTATGAAATTGGACTCTCTATAAAGGTTAGATCAAGGGGAACAACTCTTATATTGAACACTTTTCCATTTGAAGGTTGTATCATGATGAATTTTGAGGTGGAAGTTTGGAAATTTTAACATATCAAAATTTTTTCTAAGTGTCAAGCCATATGTTCACTTATTCCACCTTGGCTAACTTTTTGTGTGAGCTTCAAATGAGAAACGCGTCCTCATCAAAGTTGTATCTATTTAGAAATCCTTTAAAATGGTCACAAATTTGACCTCATTTGTATTTGAGATGAATGAGTTATGCATTTTTGAAGTTGAGGAAAATCACTTGTTCAATGGTATTGGTTCAAAATGACCTATAATGTATCCTCATATCACATGCTCATAAAAGTTGAATTAGATCTTCCTCCAAACATAAAAGTTGAAGTAGACACATTAAATTTGATTGTGAAACTTGGAAATCTTTTATATTATAAAAATTGAGCAAGTTATGGCCTTGGGAAGTTGACCTCCAAATTAGGGTTTAGACAAAATGACCTATAATCTTTCAACATAAAAAATGACTTTCCAAGCAAAACTAGATCTAGACCTAAACATGAAAGTTGTTTGGAATGTCATTTAGAGTAACTTTTATCTTCAAATCATTTTCATATGATAAAATTGTAGGATATAGGGTCTAGGGGACCCCAATTTTGATCAGATGAAGTCCTTTGGTCAACCACCACCAACCAACTTGTTAACTTGCAGTCCTCTTGACTTTTGGGATTCATGGTAGATTATATATGCATAAGATGATGAATTTTGAAGTATACCTTGAAATATTTGATCATTTGTTGAAGAATCTTGGTGAATAAGTTACACAAGATACCTAGATGAACTAGGGTGTCCAAGGCAAACCAATTCCAAACTCTTGAAGAAATCTTGATCACAATACTATGTAAAAATCATAAGGACTCATATATGATTCCTAGATCCATTATGGAATATTCCATGGTTGAGCTCTTAGCAATGAGGGTCTTAAACCCTAGATGTGAACTTGATGAATCAAAGGTGATCATGTGCCCTACCTACAAAAGAGTTAGGGAAACGTAAAGACATATTTTTGGTATTTTGGTTAGTAAATGATAAAATAACAAGTATGATACAATCACATAGTGCTTGGTGATCTCTCCTAAAACAAACCCAATGGATGAGGGGTAAGGAGGGTGCCAAGGTATGATCTCAATGCTAATGCATATGATGAGATAGCATGAGGGATCTTAGGGTCAAAATTAGGGTCTTACAACTGCCCCTATTTAAGGACATTCTAACTAAGGAGATGAAGGTTTAAATCTTCGTATCGACTCAGTAGAATGGGCTTAAATAACAACATATAGAAACAAATTTTTGTCTCTAAGAGACCTCATGATGCATATGATATGAATGTTAAAAATAAATCTTTGTGGAGAAATGTTGCCACAAAGGAAAAGAATTCAGAGAGACCAAAAGTTTGCCAGAGCGTAATGCATTTCGTAAGGAAAACTCACTGGGGAGACAGAGACTTTGGGGAATAAAGGGTTGTGCGTAGGCCAGGCTACGACTTAAAAACTGTTGGGGGACACGAGGAATTTCACGAAAATGGAAAGACTCGGTCGGAAAAAAAAGGAACATCTGCAGGGGAAACAGATAAATCAAAATAAAACTAAAATATTCGAACCGAGCAGGAACAACGATTTCACTAAGGAAATACGCACTCAACTCAACTAGGGAAGAAACAATCTTCAACACTGGAGGAGCAGAAATATATTATCCACTATCAGTTACTGGGTACAGAGATAATAAAATTTGACAGGGAGGACATTTGTTACCGGTTAGGGTAAACATATCAAGGATAACTCGCTGAGGGCCGCCAGGAGGTGTATTCATTAGCGGTTATTGGGTAGGAATAAGCTTGCTGGGGAAAAAGCTGAAAAATAGAATTTACAACTATCGGTTACTGGGTAGAAGCCCAAAATGAGAGAATATTCGTCACCGTTTAAAGTGAACATATCAAGGATAGACTCATAGAAAAGAAAACCCGTCATCGGTTAAGATGAACATATCAAGGATAGACTTGCCTGGGGATGTTAAGGAGGATATTCATCATCGGTTAGGATGAACATATCAAGGATACACTGCCTGAGCAAAAAAAGTAGGAATTACATCTATCGAATGCTGGATAGAATACCATCAAAGAGAGTATTTGTCACCAGTTAGGATCAACATATCAAGGATAGACTCCAAAGGGAAGACTAGGGATTACATCTATCAGTTACTGGATAGAAAACCGCAAAGAGAATATTCGTCACTGGTTAAAGTGAACATATCAAGGATAAACTCTGCAAGGGGAGTAAAACGCAGGATTTACAACTACCGGTTACTGGGCAGAAGACCGTAAAGAGAAGGAAACTTGTCATCGGTTAGGATGAACATATCAAGGATTAACTCTCCGGGAAACAAATAGGGATTACAACTACCTTTTTACTGGGTAGAATACCATCAAAGAGAATATCTGTCACTGGTTAGGATGAACATATCAAGGATAGACTTAAAGCAGGGGAAGAAAATATCTGTCATCGATTAGGATGAACATATCAAGGATATACTTCCTGGGGAGACGTGAAAACGAATCTGTTGAGGAGAAAAGGGATTACTTTTGTTGGGTATTGGACGAGAAGTAACAAACTTCAAACTAAGAAGAATACTACCAGTTACTAGGTAATAGACTCTTAGGGGACCAAAAATATCTATCTAGGTAAGGTCTAGAAAGAAACGGTCAATCAAGACTCAACCTAATGAGGATATAGCTCAAGGGGAGTGGTCCCATCCAGATAATCAACTGGGGAGGAAGCTGAAATAATAATTATCCACGAGGAAATAACTTGGTAGGGAAAGGAGAAAGGTTAAAGTCTTTCTTCTTAAGGGGCTGACACTTTACAATTGAGAGAGGACAAACACACCAAACCTGGATGGGGATAAAGTACCACCATCACAAGAATAAGAATCATGAGAGTGAATCTCAAAGTGTAATGATGCACTAATGAAGTTATATGAGTCTATATGTATATGTATATGTATATGTATATGTATATGTATATGTATATGTATATGTATATGTATATGTATATGTATATGATGATTATGCTGACAAAACAATCGCAAAGGATACAAAAATATCGCAAATTTGAATCATCGATACAATTCTCGGCCAATCCACAAAAGAGGGAAACAACTGCTGGCGAAAAGAGAGATCAACATCCCAAAGGCTCGACCCTAGCTGGGGAAGAAAATAGGAGATCTGTTGAGGAAACTGCCACTAATTTTGCAGGGAATTTTAGGTCAACACCGTTTCGAATAGGAGACAATCCTTCAGGGAATCAAACACAAATAACCGCTCAGAAACCAGGAGGAAACTCTGGCTATGAGCGAATTTGATGGCGACTTGCGGGGAAACCAAAGTTCTGCCGGAACTGATGCAAACTGCTACAACGAAATGCTCGCACTCAACTGGGGAACAACCATAAATCAGCTGGGGACAAT
The DNA here is from genome assembly GCF_024323335.1 of Lathyrus oleraceus. Classification (NCBI taxonomy): domain Eukaryota; kingdom Viridiplantae; phylum Streptophyta; class Magnoliopsida; order Fabales; family Fabaceae; genus Lathyrus; species Lathyrus oleraceus. Next base: position 282,888,182 of record NC_066581.1, read on the forward strand.
GGTGAATTAACAACTCGGGAAATCAACAAACACCGGGAGTTGAATATGCTATCGAGGATGAAAGAGGAATCACACCTACTGCTTGGGGAGAACCAGTAATGCTCCACACTTAGGGCTTACTATTTTTATACCACTGTTGATATTCCTTTTAAATGAAATCGATTGCTTAAAATTAATGATTTTATATGTTTAAGAAAACATGGTTTTAATTAAAATTTTAATTTCAAAAATGATCATAATAAAATTTAAAACTAATTGGCTAAAAACTCAATTTTATTTAATAGAATGGTAGTTTGTAAATGGCAAGACTCCATAGATCTTTTACAAAAGTTGAAAATGGTAATTTACATGGAAAAGGGTTACATCAAATATAATGATCACTAATCCTTTTACCAACTCTTGATGTCCACTGTGCTCTTAGCCGCTACCGGAGCTCAAAATCTGACAATATGCTCAAGAAAGTCTTCAAAACTGAAGATCAGCAGGCTGCAATTACTTGCCATAATCCCAAATTTTTGCATAAATTTCCCCAAGGTGGGGTACTCAATTTATCGGGATAATTCTTTCTGTTTTATGTCTCTAACTTTTGCCTGGATCTCCCTTTCGGGTTTTCAATCCACCGAGACACTCATTTTTGCCTAAGTCGCCCTTTCGGGTTTTCAACTTAGCGAGTTGTTCTTTTCTTTTTTTAGGCGAAGTATTTCTTGACTGCACCTGCGTTCACAGGACAAGTGAACTCTTCACCATCCATAGTTGTAAGAATCAAAGCACCGCCTGAAAAGGCTCTCTTAACAACATACGAGCCTTCATAATTAGGAGTCCATTTTCCCCTAGAATCTGGTTTGAAAGATAGAATCTTCTTGAGCACAAGGTCACCTTCTCTAAACACACGAGGTCTGACCTTCTTATCAAAAGCTTTCTTCATCCTCTGCTGATATAGCTGACCATGACACATGGCATTTAATCTCTTCTCTTCAATCAAATTCAGCTGATCATACCTGGTCTGACACCATTCAGCCTCAGTCAACTTGGCTTCCATCAAGACACGCAATGATGGGATCTCAACCTCTATCGGGAGCACAACTTCCATACCATATTCAAGAGAGAAATGGGTTGCCCCTTTTGAAGTGAGGATGGATGTACGATACCCGTGCAAAGCAAATGGGAGCATCTCATGCCAATCCTTATACGTCACAACCATCTTCTGAATGATCTTCTTGATGTTCTTGTTTGCAGCTTCAACAATCCCATTCATCTTAGGACTGTAGGGAGAAGAATTATGATGCGCAATCTTGAAGTTTTTACAAAGAGCTTCCACTATATTATTATTCAAGTTTGATCCATTATCAGTAATGATCTTACTTGGCACACCATAATGGCATATAATCTGATTTTTGATAAGCCTCACAACAACTTGCTTGGTTACATTTGCATACGATGCCGCTTCAACCTATTTTATGAAGTAGTCAATTGCCACCAGGATGAAACGATGTCCATTTGATGCTTTGGGCTCAATCATACCAATCATATCAATTACCCACATGGAGAAGGGCCATGGGGAGGAAATGACGTTCAACAGTGTCAGAGGAACATGAATCTTATCTGCATAAATTTGACACTTGTGGCATTTCTTCACAAACTTGCAACAGTGAGATTCCATTGTCAGCCAATAGTAACCTGCTCACAACATCTTCTTTGTCATTGCGTGTCCATTGGAATGAGTACCAAAGGAACCTTCATAGACTTCAGTCATCAATAAGTCTGCTTCGTGTCTATCCACGCATCTGAGCAGAACCATATTGAAGTTTCTCTTGTAAAGCACATCACCATTCAGGTAGTAGTTGCCGGCTAATATTCTAAAAGTCTTCTTATCTTTTAAAGATGCCCCAGACGGGTAAATCTGACTTTGGAGGAAACACTTGATGTCGTAGTACCACGACTTTTCATCTTTAACTTCTCCAATAGCAAACACATGAGCTGGCCTATCAAGACGCATCACATTCAAATTGGGAACTTCATTCCAATACTTCACTACAATCATTGAAGCCAACATTGCAAGAGCATCCGCCATCCGGTTTTCATCTCAAGGGATATGATGAAATTCAACCTTTGTAAAGAAAGTTGAAATCCTCCTCGCATAATCTCTATATGGTATCAAACCGGGTTGATTCGTCTCCCATTCACCTTTGATCTGATTCACCACCAAAGCTGAATCTCCATAGACATCCAAGTATTTGATTCTGAGATCAATGGTCTCTTCAAGCCCCATAATGCAAGCTTCATATTCTGCCATATTGTTTGTACACTTGAAAGTCAATCTAGCTGAAAATGAAAAATGTGTGCCTTGAGGAGTAATACTCACTGCCCCAATGCCATTACGATACTGATTAACAACTCCATCAAATACCATGCCCCAACAGGAACCAGGTTCTGGCCCTTCTTCAAGCAATGGTTCATCACAATCTTTCATTTTCAGGTACAAAATCTCTTAATCAGGAAAATCATACAGTACTGACTGATAATCTTCAATAGGTTGGTGAGCCAAATGGTCAGCCAAGACACTACCCTTGATTTCTTTCTGAGACCGATATTCGATATCATACTCTAATAACAACATTTTCCAACGAGCGATCCTCCTAGTTAAAGCAGGCTTCTCAAATATATACTTGATCAGATCCATTTTGGATATCAACCAAGTGACATGATTCAACATATACTGGTGCAGACGCTTAGTAGCCCAAGCCAATGCGTAACAAGTTTTCTCAAGCATAGAGTACCGAGTCTCACAATCGGTGAACTTCTTACTGAGGTTGTAAATTGCATATTCTTTCTCTCCAGTCTCATCTTGCTGACCAAGAACACAACCCATGCTTTCATCAAGCACACTCAAATACATGATCAACGGTCTTCCTTCCGTAGGTGGAGACAGAATTAGAGGCTCGAGCAGATATTCCTTGATACTGTCAAAAGCTTTTTGGCAATCTTCGGTCCAATCACAAGACTGATCTTTCCGAAGAAGCTTGAATATAGGCGCACATGTGGAAGTCATGTGTAAAATGAATCTTGAAATATAATTCAAGCGGTCGAGGAGACCTCTGACCTGCTTCTCGGTTTTAGGCGCATGTATCTCTTGTATTGCTTTGACCTTGGCAAGATCGACCTCAATACCCTTCTCGCTGACAATAAAGCCCAACAACTTACCAGAACGAACACCAAATGTACACTTATTGGGATTCAAGCAGAGTTTGTACTTCCTCAAATGCTGGAATAGCTTCAACAAATGCTCAACATGCTCCTCTTCATCAATTGATTTAGCAATCATATCATCGACATAGACTTCGATCTCTTTATGCATCATATCATGAAAAAGAGTAGTCATTGCTCTTTGGTAAGTTTCACCAACATTCTTTAAACCGAAAGGCATCACTCTTTAATAGAATGTTCCCCAGGGTGTAATAAATATGGTCTTCTCCATATCTTCGGGTGCCATCTTGATCTGATTATATCCGTAAAATCCATCCATAAATGAAAAGACTTTGAATTTAGATGTATTATCTACCAACATATCAATGTATGGTAAAGGGAAATCATCTTACAGACTCACTTTATTCAAATCTCTGTAATCAACGTGTCGCGGCTGGAAAAATGGCAGAGTCACCACCATTCTTTATTCTTTCCTAAGGAACAAGGAAATAATGATAAAACCCATAGTTAAGAGTAAGAGACTAAGTTCGAGAGTCGGTTAAGTAAGGGGAAGGTGTTAGGCACCCCTTACCTCCATTGTACTCAATGGGATCCTCATACAATTCTAGGGCTAGTGTGTGTTTCTAAGGTGTTTGCTTGATTACTAATTAACTATTAATTATTTATTATATTTACCAAAGCATTTCATTAGAATTAATGGGGAGACCCAAAAAGTTTTTTATAATTGTACTCGCTAGAGTTTACAACTCTATGCCTACATACATTCGCATTAGGCGAAGGATCAGAGTATCGTAGTTCTTCTTAAAAATGTTGGTTGATTGATTGTTTTTATTCCTTAAAATTTTCTCACGCATAAGGGGCGGAGAAATATTCAATTTTTTTGAAAAGTGCCTCAATACACTAGGATAAAGGTCTTACGGGTTGAAGTGAATTTAAATTGATTTTATCCCTTTTATCCCTTGCAAAAAAATAGTATTTTAATTTATTTAAGAAAATAAATTAGGAGTCATAATTAGATATTAGTTATAACCCTTTATCCTAATTTTATTCCCGACTTAACTTTTGAAAATTTTGGAGTTTTGTCTGATCCCATGTCCCTATCCCATTAGATTTGAAAATATTATTTAATTTAATGAATGAAAATAAATTAAATCAAATGTAATAAGATATATCCCCTTTCTCGATTTTATTCCATTTTTATATCCCTTAAAATCCTAGGAATTGTCCCTAATTCTATCTCATGCTTTTTGATTTAATTAACCCTAATATGAATAATATATATCCCTAATTTATTAAAATATGAATATTATAATCAATTAAATTAACCATAATTTATTTATTCAATTTTAAATATTAAATCCTAACTGGAATAATTAAATAATTAGTAAATTCAGATTCTGAAAAATTATGAATTAATTATTAAGATTTAATTAAAATTAGTTATTAAATTAAGTGGATTAATCATGAAGTTTTTTATTAATAAGTATAATAAATAATTAGATAATTAAAAAACCCGGGGGATATATTTTGAGTATTTATTTTTTGTATTTTATTAATTTATCATGAATAGATCCTATCTTGAAGTAAATGTTTTTTTTATAATCAAATTAGACTAAATAAATCAAGATATGTTTACAAATATTTTTTTAAAAAAACAAATAAATATTTTTATTTTATTATTTTTATTGCATATTTCTTTATTTTTTTTTTAATATAGTTTTGTTTTTTTGCTTGATAAAACTATTTATTATATTTTGTTTATCAAACTAAATAAAACAAATAAATAAATAGAGTATCTAACCGAAATTAAAAAAATATACAAGAGTGTAAAAGTAACAAGAGGGTGCATATGAGAGCAAGGTTGAGTCTAACCAAAAACTAAATCCCAATTAAAATATTTAATTATCAGTATTTTATATATAGATATATATTAAAAAATGAAGAAACATGGGATGAATTCCTATTTCTTACTTTCTTTTTGTATGATTTAAAATAAATATTAAAAAAACAACCCACATAATAATACTTAAAATAAAAATGTTGACTAAGTTTCACATGAAAACAAAAGTAAAACCACAAATCAATTTATCATCATCGTCTCTCTCTTGCACAGTCAGGTTCAAAAAACAAATTCCACTGAAAACATGAAATCTCTCTATCCATTCATCTTTTATAACTCAAATCACTTTCTTTTAAACTCCAATTATTAAACAACAACAACGGTAATAAATAAAGTCAAGTGCATCAAAATGGAATAAGAGAAACAAAAGAAGTTATCGATAGGTACCGGCGGAACAATCGTGGCGAGTTTGGAGCGATGTCGAGTGATGCGGTAGCCGGATCTATTACGTTTCCATTGGTTCGATTGTCATCGAGGTACAGTATTACAAGATGGAACGATTGTGGCGGGTCTCCGGCCGAAATCGTAACGCGGTTGCGATGAGGCTTCCGACTCCAACTTTTTATTCCTTTTTAATTATTATTTTCTCCCCTCTCCTTTTATGGTGAATTTTAATCCAATTTATAAGAGAATTGGAATTAAATAGTGTTAATTATTTTGACATTGTTTCTAACTTTGAATTAGGGAACCTATTCTTAGATTTGAAAATTTGGGAATTTCACTTAAATTTTGGAGTAATGAATAATAATATGTATTTTAGGAGTTTGTTTTTATAATGATAATAACTAGCGAATTCAATAATAGTAAAAAGAACTTTTTTATAATAATGGAAACATTTTAATAATTATATTATTTTTATTTTTATTAAAAAAATATTAATTTTAACTTATCAACATGTATCAAATATATATTTATCTTTGTCTCGTATATGAATTGTGCATGACAACAAAATTTATAAAAAATTATTTTTTTAGTAACATTTAAAATTTAGAGTTAATGTTTATTATAATGTCTTATTGTTATATGAATTTTATTAAAAATTTAAATTTATTTATATCTTAATTCTAATATTTTTTTTAGATATACAATGATCATTAATTAAATAATTTATAAACGATATTATAGGTTAATTTAATACAATAAAAGTGTAATATTATTAATTTATTATTATGGTAAATAAAATGTAAAACACGGTCTATAAAAAATCATTTTACAACTTAAAATTCAATTTTAAAGGTCATATAAATCTATTCTATTTGATGATAATGCTTTTTTTTGGAAGTATTGATTTTGGGATATTGGGACCTCTAGTAATAATAATACCATAAGAATGAATTCTATAATAATTGATAATGATTCATAATTTTATTCTAATTTGATTTGGGAAAGCCTTTGAATGTCTTGATTTTGGTTTAAATTTGGGATATGTTTTTTTTAGAATGTAAACCGTGTGATATATTAGGATATATGTGATAAGATTTGTTCTAGTTTTGGATTAAAATCATATACTTGAAATCGTGTACTAAATTTGGAGTATTTGAGATTTTGGGATCTTTTTATTAACAATAATAATAATACAAATTAATACATATTAACGAATCACTACATTGATAATAATTAACTGATAATAATTAACTTAATAACAAAATCTCTTGAGAATAACTAATAGTATTAAAAGTACATATATATATTTTTTATTTTCTTGGTTTATTAGGATTTTAATGGAATGATTCCAATTTTATCAACTTTTGAATTTTTTTTCTTTTTTTAATTAATTTTGGGATTTTACAAATAAAATAAAAATAAAAACGAACTCATGATCTTATGCTTGCATTCCTTACACATGCTCATTTACCAAGTGTGTCATTTCATTTATTCGAAATAAAGTGGCACTAGAAAACATGTGAAGGGTAGGCAAAATTTGGGGTACGACACAACGCACATATGGACTTTTCCATCCTTCTTCGGAACATGCACAATATTGGCCATCCACTGCGGATACTCGGCAGTAACAAGAAAACCGGCATCAATCTGCTTTTGCACTTCTTCTTTAGTCTTCACTGCCATATCAGGATGTGTTCTCCTCAACTTCTGCTTGACTGGAGGGCATTCTGGCTTGAACAACAATCTATGCTCCACAATCTCAGAATCCAACCCAGACATGTCTTGATAGGACCAAACAAACACATCTGAATATTCTTGGAGAAGATCAATCAACCCTTTCTTCACTTCAGGACACAATCGAGACCCAATCTTGACTTCCTTCACATCATCTTCAGAACCCAAGTTGACTAACTCAATCTGCTTTTCAAATGACTGAATGGATTTTCCTTCATGCTCAAGAAGACGAGACAATTCATCAGATATCTCTTCGTCACTTTCCTCCTCAGCCTCAAACACAGGGAATTCAAAATTTGGAGAAGGAGAAGGATCATTGTATTCATTAGGGTTAGGAATCAACCTGTATAATGATTTGATATTTTGATTTTAGAGAAGTAAAGTTGTGACCAAATATTATGCAGATGGACAATTATATTATTTATTTATGTTTTTTGTGATTACCATTTTCAGAATAAAGCAAAAAGTAAAAATAAAACATCATAGATGTGGATGAATAAAATTATATTTTATTGATGATCAAATTTGAAATACCTAAACAATGTTCACTTCTCCCTTAGGCATAAGAGAAGGATTTTCAAAACAAATAAAAGCAATTACTTAGATCGATGCACAATAACAGGAATATCAACAACCGTCCAATTGTCGCAAGCTTTTCCATGCGTCACAAAATTGGTGCAGTCTCCTTCTTCATCACCCTCTAGTACCACAGCTAAGTGTTGTTTATTACCATGAATGAACCCTTTGCTACAAAAACTGGGTTGCACATCTTCAGATTTAACCACTGATGAACCTCGTTGGAAACCCAAACCGACCCTGCTCTTATTATCAGAGACCTCTACCATCTGTCCCCACTGATTGGACTGACCATCTTCAACAATCTTTGCATCCTTGAATGAGGACATGGGTGCCCCAACTCTCCTTTCCTCAGCAATAGATAAGGCTTGGAATGAAGTTCCAACCTCATCATCGGCTTCTACGTAAGAGAAAGATGACAGGTGGCTGACCAACAATGCCTTCTCCCCACCAACAATAACTAGCTTTCCACTCTTAACAAATTTCAACTTCTGATGCAACATTGATGTAACGACTCCTGCCTCATGAATCCATGGCCTTCCCAACAAGCAGCTATAGGCCGAGTGGATATCCATTACTTGAAAAGTAATTTGAAAATCACTCGGACCTATCTACACTGGAAGGTCCACTTTGCCAATCACAGTTTTGCAAGAACCGTCAAAAGCTTTGACGATCACGCCACTATATCTCATAGGAGCTCCTTGGTATGACAACCTTGACAAAGTCGACTTCGGAAGCACATTCAATGAAGAACCAGTGTCTACTAACATATTTTACAGAGCGTCATATTTACAATTCATCAAAATGTGTAATGCCAAATTATGATTTCTACCCTCCTCGGGGAGTTCTTCATCACAGAAACTGAGATTGTTACAGGAAGTGATGTTAGCCACAATATGATCAAGCTGATCCATTGTAACATCATGTTCCATATATGCTTGCTCTAGAACTTTCTGTAGTGCTTCTCGGTGTGCTTCTGAGTTCATTAGCAGAGACAACACTGAAATCTTGGAGGGAGTTTGGAGCAGCTGCTCCACCATATTAAACTCGCTCTTCTTGATCAGACGAAGCACCTCATCATCGTCGTTAGGCTTCAAACTGCTGGATCCACCAGACTGACACTTTGGAGCACTAACATAATCTAGCACTTGTGCATCAACCTTCTTGCTAACAAATATATCTTCCACATTCTTCGGGAACACCGGCCCAAAGACATGACCATTGCGGATCACCTTAGTAACATCATCCATACTCACAACAGAACTGGACGTAGGAAAAGGAACCTCTTGACCATTCTCTAACATGGTAGCATTGTACTTATATGGGACAACCTTATCAGATGCATACGGGACGAGGCCCACTAACCGTATAACCAACGGTGATACCGATCTGTTGTTGACACTGTTACTGTTGCTGTTGTCGTACTGGATTACTACTCTTTCAGGAGTCTTGAAAACGGGAACAATAACATTCACATCGTCATTTACATGATGGGACTGGATAACCTGAATCAAACCTTCATCCATCAACCTCTGGATGTCTCTCTTCACAACCATACAACCTCTAGGACTGGCACTGTAAATAGCACAACCATCATGATCATGCTCACAATTGCTAACCAAACAAATGTCCTTCTGCATAATCACCAAGGACCTTCTAATAAAGCATACATCAAATACCTTGAACTCCCCAGGACAGTCGTCCACCATATTGGCAGATGAATTCCCATGGGCAGGTAGTGGGTTAACTTTGACGTTCGGCGCACGGTCCTCAAAGGACACCATTCCACTTTTTACCAACTTCTAGACTTCATACTTTAGAGGGTAGCAGTTCTCGATATCATGACTAGGAGCTCCTTGGTGAAAGGCACAACGGAGTTCCGGTTTGTACCACCATGGAAGTGGTTCAGGGATTTGAGGTGGATTTCTTGGTTGCAACAAGTTCTTGAGAACCAAAGATGGATACAATTCTGCATATGTCATAGGAATTGGGTCGAAAGAGACCTTCTTCCTCTTAAAATTTGATTGTTGTTGACGATTGTTGGTATTGTTGTTGTTGTAGGTGTTTGTTCATTGTGGTGGCTGTTGTTGACGCTGTTGTTGTTGAATTGGTGTTGACTGATTGTTAGAAAATACGGGGATCACATATGATACTTGATGATGGTGTTGACGGGGTGGTTGATTTCTTCTTACATGAGGCCTCATTTTCCTTCCAATGGACACTGCATTAGCTTCACTCTCCTTCTTCTTACCAAAATTGTTGTCATACCTCTTGCTGGATGACACCTCCTCCTTAGATAATCGTCCCTCTCGGACACCTTCTTCTAGCCTCATCCCCATGTTTACCATCTCGGTAAAATCATTGGAGGAACTGGAAATCATCCGCTCATAATAAAATAAGCTCAGGGTCTTGAGAAAAATCTTGGTCATCTCTTTCTCTTCCAAAGGAGGGCTAATCTGAGCGGCAAGCTCTCTCCATCTCTGAGCATACTCCTTAAACGTCTCCTTATTTTTTTGAGACAATGACCTCAACTGGTCTCTATCTGGCGCCATATCAACATTATACTTGTACTGTTTCACAAATGCTTCTCCCAAATCATTGAATGTGCGGATGCTCGCACTATCCAATCCCATGTACCACCTCAGAGCGGCACCGGTCAAGCTGTCTTGAAAATAATGGATTAACAACTGATCATTATCAGTTTGAGTAGACATTTTTCTGGCATACATCACAAGATGACCGAGTGGACAGGTATTCCCCTTGTACTTTTCAAAGTCAGACACTTTGAACTTCACCAGGATTTTAATATTTGGAACCAAACAAAGATCCGCAACACTTTTACCAAACAAATCTTTACCCATCAAACTCTTCAACTCCTTACGCAGCTCAAGGAATTGATCCTTCATCTCATCCATCTTCTCATACACATCATGACTCTCAGACGGCTCAGAATGATAGATGGTGTCTTCCACACGGGATAGAGTATGCACAACTGGTGGAGGCACAAACATGACTGGGCTAGATGCCGGCATGGAAGCAAATGTAGGCATGAATCCTTCAGGCGCGAAATTAGGCGGCATTCCCCACGAGAATCCAGCAGGCATATTAGGTGCAAAGTGAGGAGCAGTTGCAGGAATGGTAGAGGTAACAACCTCAGAAATGACAGTCCTTTGAGGAGGAGGAGTTGCAGGCGTTGGAGAAGATTGGCTATGAGCGACTAGTACTGACTCCATCATGGAAGTCATACGGGCGATCTCGTCCTTCAAATACTTGTTCTCTTGCTCTAGATGTTCCATAATCCTTGAATGATTGGTGCAAGTATTGTATCGATGAGTCAGCTTGGCTGAAGCACATAAGAAATACCAATGAGACATCTGGCGAAAATGAAACCTGCTTATGCAAATGATGCATGAAATGCAATGCTTGATTGTTTTTATTTTCAAGGAACCTACCATATTATTTGCAAGTACATTTATATTTAACGACAATTGCAATAATTTGATATGACCATAAAAATCTCTTTTATTTATATAATTGGAAGGATTACACTAAGTACAATTTCAGAAACCAAATGAAAATACAGGAGTAAAGGAGACTAGTCATCCTAAGGATCCCTAATAACAACATCAGAAGATCTTGCTACAGGTGTATACTTCCTTCGAATGCGTCGAATCTCGGTTTCAAAAGAAGTCTTCATCCGAGTATTCTCGAGGACAAGCTGCTCAACAATCTTCTTCCAAGCAACGGAAGGCCGAGGCATACTAGAGGAAGATGAAACCTCTGGTTCTCTCAACCTCTTCATTACTCGATCTTCAAGAAGCTCAATAAGTGCATCCTTATCCTTATACTCAAGCTGCAACTCCTCATGCTTTCTGCTAAAAGCATGGAAACACTTTTCCTACATATCCTTCTCTTGCTTCATCTTGGCGAACGCGTCTTTCAACTCCTCTACATCTTGGTTAGGGAGAGTTAATGGCTCAACCACAACCATAACATAGGTCTTTCACAAGTATAAGGCATCTTTAATTCCAAAGCTCTCTTCTTCACCCAAAGAGTGTAAGTTTCCAAAGCTACACAATTGCATAGACCAAACTCAGATCTTCCCTTCCTATGCACATTATGCTAAGCATGCACAATATTCTGCTCCAAATGTTGGGAATCTTTACCCTCTTGATAGAAAATACCTTCTAATAAAGTGTTATTAGGTTTGTCTCTCAAGGGGAACCCAAGTTGACGACGAGCTAAAGCAGGGTTGTAGTTAATTCTTCCTTGTGTACCAATGAGAGGCACATTAGAGAATTCACCACAACAAACAATAATCTCCAAACTGCTCAATGAAGGATCATACCAAACTATCTCATCATTAATGAGAGACATAAGTCTCTGAGACCATCGTAGACATTGTTTGTTCTCCATAAAAGCAGGCATCTAAGACAAGTGCGAAATAAACCACTTGTACAAAAGAGGGACACACCACATGATCGTTCCACCACCCTTAGAATTCCTTAGATGCAAAGAGAAGTACATATCACCTAACAGAGTAGGCACAAGATTCCCAATCAAGAAAATTCTAATGGTGTTAACATCAATAAAATCGTCAATGTTAGGGAAGAAAGCCAAACCATAGATGAGTAACACAAAGATGGCTTCAAAAGCATTCACGCTACCAGCTTGAGCAAAGGCAGTGGCTTCCTTGATGAGGAATTCAGAAGTCAACCCAAACAATCCTCCTTTCTTCACCCAATGAGCCTCTATCTCAGACTTCTTCAAGTGAAGAGCTTAAGCAATAAGATGAGATATAGGAATCTCTTCCAATCCACTTAAAGGCACTCTGCTAGAAACAAGTACTCCCAAGAGATGGGCATACTCCTCTAACATAGGCACAAGCTGATAAACAGGAAAAGTGAAGAAATGGTAGAGAGGATCATAAAACTGAACAAACACACTCAAGATTCCTTCAACGACATCAGCATACAAGATAGACAGAAGCTTCCCATGATGTTGTTTGAAGTCTAATGGATCTAATACAAAATATGCTAGCTTCCTTAACTTTTTCAAGTCGGGACATCTGAAACTGTACTTCTTAGTGTTTCTTCGTCCACAATCCATGGTCTGAAAATATTTGCAAATAACACCTCAGTGCCTTGAAATATTCGTGTGATGAATGTTATGATGTGCATGAATGGATGAATGCAACAATCACAAGTAAGGGATCACACACAAGGCAAACAAATAAACAAAGGTCAATGGATGAATCAAGTCATTGTCAATATCAATTATCCATTTTGGTGGATTATGGTTTACACCTTATCAACACCCAAGTTCCATTGATATTGACAAGACTTGATTGGATCAACCAAGAATCAAGGGTTTGTTGTGAGTCACGAGCATAAAGTCTGGGTACGAATCATCCCAAAGGAGTGAACTAAGGATAAAAACCTATAGATCATGTTCTAAAAAAGTTCCCAGAGTCTTAATTCCGTCTATCGGATATTATAGGTTAGGATGACTGATTCATCAACCCATAATATTCTCAAGAGAAACTCGTCTGAGTGTAGTATCGCGTAACAACTGTTATCAAGTCTACACTTGAACAGTCTCTGCACTACGTCCTAAATAGGCAACGAGGCGTTAAATGTTCTACGGTCCTTAGCTTCTCGGACCCCAAATAAGAGATAGTAATGCCTAACCACAAATAACTTGTGTGACATTCCTAACTCCAAAAGGGTCTCCACTGAGTAGATGGGTCTCAAGCCAACTTGTTAAGGACTAGTCCACACAAGTCGAACATGACTATACCATCCTCTTATCTTAATTGCACTCAAGTTTGGGTTAGAACTTATCTCACCACTCAGAGATCACCAAGCATAATAAGCAGATTATATCATACAAATAAACATACATACATCAAATATACAATTATACACACAAAAAGTAGGCTAAACCCACTGGAGACTACTCCTGAGCAGAGTCGCCACTTAATTTCTATAGCGATAAATTCATGATCATCAGGCTATGGATAAGCTAGACATCAATAAAACCAGAGTTGTCACCGCACTTTTATTGTTTCCAAGGGAAAAGGGAAAAGTACAAACAAAACCCAAAAAGATAAGAAGTTTTCAAATCAAAACTAATAAAATACCAGAGATTACATGTAAGGGGGTTGGTTACACAGAGGGAAGGTGTTAGCCCCCAAAGTGTCCTAGGTACTCCTAGGGAGCCCTTTTTTGTGTGCATGTGCGTTTTGGTACAAATAATGTTTTTAATAAATAGAATGGGGGGATGAGAAAAGAATTCATTAATTATATTTTTGTGTTTGACAAGACCTTCAGACTTGTCCCTACATACCAACATAAAATGAGGGATCAAAACCTCATAGTTCGTGGTATCAATTTCAAAGTGAGTGCATTGCTTTTAACAAAATTTAAGTTTAACAAAGGCACAAGAGGCCTAAAAATGGTTTGAATGAGTGTTAGTTCTTTTTGGATTTTGAAATTTTAAGTCAAGTATAGTTAAGTTTATATACAAATTTGATTAAGAAAAGAGTTTTGAAAATGCAATGGCATAAGGTCAAAGTTTCTAATTTGCAATATGGTCAAAGTTTAGAAAACAAACACAAACAAAGAAGATTTTAAAATGAGGGAGAGACTTGAAATTAAAGAAATGGGGAGGAGATGAAGAGACTAATCCTAAGCACAAATATAAAAGTTAAGAGTTGAAAAGATTTGATCAATGGGATGCAATCCAATAGACAAGAATGTCATATAGAAATCCAAATTTCCCTTGGACTTTAGAATTAAGCAATATTAATACACAAATAGCAAAGTGAAGAGCAAGATATCAAATAAAGATAGCCACATCTAAACTTAGCAATCCCATGATCTTCTTCAAAATTCCCCATGCATCAGATGACTTCAAAGATGGCATAAGACATAGGTTCCAAATAACAACTTCACAATGATCATGTTGCAGATGAACTCAAATGGCTTCAAAATTGTATCAGATGAATGCTCACTTCACAAGCACTTGGTTTCATGAAAGTTGGCATTTGCCAAGTCCTTTGCATAGGGAATGATGCCTAATTCTAAGTCCAATAGTCTTAGATCAAACCAACAGTCCATACAAAATGTTTTTTAGGGGTTTTTTTATTATGTACATTAAGGTCAAAAGACCACACAAACACACAAGTATATACAAACATAATATATCACAAAATATGGCCCAAGTGGGCAAAGTGAAAATGATACTAAAGTAAATAAATTGAATGGTATGAATAATGGCAAATGAATAAAGCTTATAAAAATAAAGTGCATAAAAGTAGGTGGCTTGAATTTAAATGTTAGTTGTTAGTTGATTAGAAGTTAGTATTGTTTTTGCTTTGTTTAAGTCATTCTTTGGAGAACACTCAACCCGCTTATCACAAGCATGGATCCTTGAACCAAGACATCTTCCAAAGGAAGGAAAAAAGGCCAAGTTTCCACACAATACCATGAAAGAGGGGAGACTTACAATCTCACTAACTAGAATGCTATGTCGTTTTGTGTCAAAATTTAGTGCTATGTTAAGCAATCGTAATTGGACTTATGTAGAAGTCACAACTATTTGAGTTCGGGCAATGGAATTTTGGTGTTAATACATGTTAGAGACACAATATAATGGACTATGCTCAGGAAACATACCACACACAAAAAGAATATGGAAAATGGGGGACCTAATCTCATCCATACTTATGTTGATTTTGCAATCAACTAGCCTTAGGAATAGAGATATCATAGGTCCATGACATGAATGAATAAAGAAGGGGAATGAGATGAAGAGGGAGGGGGAATGGATCAAACACAAATTGGTCAAAGGAGGACTTTTACCAAATTAAGATTATTCATTCATTTTTGGGAGATGGAATGTACATTCCATCAATCCCCTAAATTCAATGATCTTAACCTAGCAAAGTCAAATCAACCTTGACCAAGGCTCAACAACACAAGTCAAACTCACAAAGTCAATTAAAATGGCTCTACACAATTAATTTGGCATTTAAGCAATTAAAAATAATAAAAATACACATTAATTAAATTATGGTTGGTCAATTTCCTAAAACCTCATCAAAACACCAAAGAAATGG
Organism: Lathyrus oleraceus; assembly: GCF_024323335.1. Lineage (NCBI taxonomy): Eukaryota > Viridiplantae > Streptophyta > Magnoliopsida > Fabales > Fabaceae > Lathyrus > Lathyrus oleraceus. The sequence continues at coordinate 282,904,102 of NC_066581.1, forward strand.
CCATGAGATTTATCATAGGTCAAACAAGCTAAAAGGACATTGGAGAAAAAAATTCATAATTTTTGGAAACTTAAAAGTATTTTTAAACAATTAAAAATATTCACAAAATCAATTAAATCATGAAAAATAATAATAATGATCCAAAAAATAATTTTAATTCAGAAAATGAAAGAGGATTTTTTTTTTGTGAGACTCTCATATTTTTTGGATCAATATTAAATTTAATATGAATTAATGAAAATAAAGCAAATAAAATGAAATTCAAATAATTAGAAAAAACGTGGACCACTTGATCTCCCTCATTAATTGAGGTGGCAGATCAAGTGGATCAAAATGCGCGTTCCACCATGTACACGAGTCAGCGTGCCACACAAACGGTATTCAAAATCAACTTTTATGATTAAAACAAAATGGAATGATCATGTAGCTCTGGACAATCCAACTCATCACCAACGCAAAACATCGGTCATTTTCTCAGGCGACCTTGGCCGGACTGGTCCACTCATCACCATCACAAAAATGAAAAAGAAGGACATGATTTTAAAGTAAAAATGGCACTGATCACGAATCTGACCTCAATTCATCCTAACTCAAAGTATATTAAGAGATACATGGAGTTGAAATTTGAGGTACATGAACTGAGTTGCTTCAATTTGACCTCAAAGAAACTCAATCTTCTTGCCTACATTGGTAGGACTTCAGATAACCAAGGATCCAAGAGAATTGATGAGAATTGAGAGAGAATCGAGGAGAAGAGAAAATCTGGAAAATACCTTCAATGCTGTGCAGAACTCGATCTCTCTTGCTTTGATTCTTGCTTGATCTCACTCAGGAAGCTTGCAGAAGTGGTTTAGGATTGAACTAAAGCTTTGGATCCCTAAAGTTTTGAATCTCAAAACATTGAGATTCAAACTCAATTTTCAAAGAAAATTCTCAGGTTTCTCCTTTCAAATGTGAGGGTTTGAGGTATTGGATCAAAGCTGGCGTGCAAGGGTCCTCAATTCTGATGCTAAAGGCCTTTATTTATAGCTGCAGCTCATGATATTTGCACCTTGAATTTGAAATTCCAAATTAGAAATGGATGATGCATGCTTGCGTGGGCCTGTACAGGCCCATGAAGCCACTCACTTAAGTCCATAATCAAGTGTAATTGAGTCTGAAAGTGAATTGGAATGCAAGGCAAATGTGTAGAGTTGTTTGAAGTTTGATCTTTGCGAAATGATGATGCCATGTTCAATCCATGTGCAACCCACTCAAACCTTGTCCAAAATGGATGAAATTGGACTCTTTGGAAAGGTTAAATCAAGACGAACAACTCTAATGTTGAATTTTTTTCCATTTGAAGCTTGTATCATGATTAATTTTGAGGTGGAAGTTTGGAAATTTTAACATAACAAATTTTTTTCTAAGTGTCAAGCCATATGTTCACTTATTCCACCTTGGCTAACTTTTTATGTGAGCTTCAAATGAGAAAAGTGTCTTCATCAAAGTTGCATCTCTTTAAAAATCCTTCAAAATTGTCGCAAATTTGACCTCTTTTGGATTTGAGATGAATGAGATATGCATTTTTGAAGTTGAGGAAAATCACTTGTTCAATGGTATTGGTTCAAAATGACGTATAATGTATCCTCCAAACATAAAAGTTGAAGTATACACCTTGAATTTTATTTTGAAACTTGTAAATCTTTCATCTCATAAAAATTGAGCAAGTTATGGCCTTGGGAAGTTGACCTCCAAATTAGGGTTTAGACAAAATGACCTATAATCTTTCAACATAAAAAAATGACTTTACAAGAAAAACTAGCTCTAGACCTCAACATGAAAGTTGTTTGGAATGTCATTTAGAGTAACGTTTCTCTTGGAATCATTTTCATATGATAAAAATTATAGGAGATAGTTTCTATGGGACCCCAGTTTTGATCAAATGAAGTCCTTTGGTCAACCACCATCAACCAACTTGCTAACTTGCAGTCCTCTTGACTTTTGGGACTCATGGGAGATCATATATGCATAATATGATGAATTTTTAAGTATCCCTTGAAGTATTTGATCATTTTTTGAAGAAGCTTGGTGAAGAAGTTACATAAGATACCCTGATGAACTAGGGTTTCCAAGGCAAACCAATTCCAAACTTTTGAAGAATTCTTGATCACGATACTATGTAAAGATCATAGGGACTCATATATGATGCCTAGAGACGTTGTGGATCATTCCATGGTTGAGCTCTTAGCAATGAGGGTCTTAAACCGTAGATGTGAACTTAATGAATCAAAGGTGATCATGTGCCCTACCTATAAAAGAGTTAGGCAAATGCAAAGACATATTTTTGGTATTTTGGTTATTAAATGATAAAATAACAAGTATGATACAATCGCATAGTGCTTGGTGATATCTCCCAAAACAAACCCAATGGATGAGGGGTAAGGAGGATGTCAAGGTATGATCCCAATGCTAATGCATATGATGAGATAACATGAGGGATCTTAGGGTCAAAATTGGGGTCTTACAAAGCCGAAGACATTTCTTGGTAATCTCGAGTCTACGATGGTGTCAAGCTCATCCTCAACTGTGGGGATTTTCCTAATGTACCTTTTCTTGGTACAAAAGAAGGAATCAACTACAATTCGAGGTTAGCGCTCCGACAACTGGGATACCCTATGGTCGACAAGCCTGATCTCAAGAATATAGAAGGTTTTGTATTATATGAAGGGTTCGAAGAGCCAGAATTGATTAAGGAGATTATCAAGGCTTGGGGAGCAGTTTGTCCTCAAGGAAGAGCAGAGATGGGTAAGAAGAATTACATCGCCAAGGAAGCTTACACCAGTTGGATCAGAGACAGAGTCAGTGAGATTTTGTTATTGTTCCTGCCCGAACCGTCCATGAACGTCCAGTCTCTTGAACCAGTGAACCATCAAAATTATGAAGTCGATGAATTGAAGAAGGTTATCAATACCCTAGAGAAAGAGAATGTTGATCTCAAATCTAGACTTGGTAAGATCTCTTTGGAGAAAGAAACCTTGAAGTTCAATCTGAATCAAAAGAGAGATAAAGTTTGTCAAGCAGAGGTGTTCAAAAGACTCAAAGTGGGTGACACACTCAAAGGGACTTATGCTAGTTTTACAGCAAAAAAGAAGCAGTTAGCCGAAGCTTAATACCAAGCTAGCAAAATGGAATTTGAACACATGGAGCAAACCAAGAAGCTCCAAAGTCTGCTAGAAGCTTGTAAGAAAGAGCTGAAGGAGGAAAAAACACTTTGCACGAGATTTCCTTACTTCCATTCTTACAAGAAATTATCTCTCGGATCCCCATAAACTTGATTGATCTCTTTCATCCATCACCTTCCACCGCACTACTCTAATTCCAACAGTGGAACACCTAGGGTTCCTAGACACTACTGGATAGCTAACAGTCTGCATAGAAGATCACGCCTACCCTCAAGAGTTTCCACCACCCCAAACAATACTAGAACCTTACCGACATTCATTAGTAGAATAACTTCCTTGCTAACTCAGAAAAGTTTAGAATAAGGCCAACACTTTCCAGAAGATAGATATGCAGGAGTCACATAACTAGAACCATATAAGTGCATATCATTCAATTTTTCTCTATGCTCGAAGCAACTTATCCAAATTAATTTGACACTATCTAGTTCTGGTTACTACATTCTATATCAAATCCTCTTATAGGATTCTGATTCAATCAAGGTTTCTGATGACATAAGATCTCAACTAGTAACAAAATAATACCATCAAGGAACTTCAAGTAATTAACAAGACACCACTCCCAAGGAACCTTAAGCAAACTAGAATGTAATTGCAAATGTTCATACTACCCACAGAGTCACACACAACACTTCACACACATCTGGATATAACATTGCATTTCCTATCCAAAATCATTCATCTCAATCGTCTTGTTCCATCTTCTACAGTATTAGCTCATGCTCTTACTAATATACAATTTGTGTTACATGTTTAACTTCAGGAATATCTTGTTCTCGTTCCTTTCTGGAAGTACAACTCACGAATCCTTTCAATAGGGTAGAGTATCATTGCATACCTTAAGTACCACTATCATTGGGTCTATATCAGAGGCCACGAATTTGAGAGAATTAACCAATGCCATAATCTGACTAACCACTTTACATCTTACTAACACATAGAAATTACTGAACCGATCTCTTCAAGATTACTACTTGGCGAGTATCTTTTAGGTTTATTCCTTATGGTTCTCATTAGTCATAATAGTTAAATTACCAAGACTTGCTCACACTGAGTATGGTTCACTATGTTGTTTCCCCAAACGCCTAACTTCTTTGACATCTCTACAAATAATCAACTATGCAATTACACCTTCAAAATTCCAATTTCAAAACCATTAATCTACCTTGCAATAACTTGTAACTCCTTCCTTAACTCACACATCTACCATAAAATACAAAATTAAAAGTCCATATTCACTTAGCTCCAATAAGGTGTGAACATCATACTTCGTGATTAGCCAACCAAACACAACATAACAAGATAACAACAACCAAACATTCCAACAAGTCACTCATACTCTTGTCAACCATATAATATGCACCCAAGATGAACCTTAACATTACCATACACTTATGACTGGAATTTTCTTCCAAACCAATACTCGTTACACACTTTATCATACCGAGGTTACTTATCTAGATGACTTGTTACAGAAAATCCTCATTGTCTCTTCATAAGCTCTTACAACATAGTTTTTTTCACATCTTACACTTAGTCCCCGTGCTCGAGCTTGGCTTTTCTTTCGTTGTTTACCATAGACTCAACTTCTCAGAACACCAGACTCACTACTCAACAAATAGTGTGTTACTTCCCATCCATCTCAAGAAAAGGAATAACTTACACACACTTGTGACCATAATTCTACTATCACATACTTCTCTTAATACCAAGGTTTAACTTTCTCCACTATAGTCCATCCTATATAAATCTCTGCATGCGAACAATCATCAACTACATGTCCTTATCTTAAGGTCAATAAAATCCTTATGACTTCATAGTCTCCTTATCTGAAGTGCATTCCATTACGATGATTGTAATGCAAGGTTTACACTACTACCAAACTCTATGTTTGCTTCTTTCTAAGCTAATTCTCTCAACTCCAATTACAGAACCGTTCTACTAGAATTCCTTAAATCCAATTTACTCACTCTTTTCCTCAACCAGATTTCCTTCAACCAAAACCCACTAGAGCTTCCGTTGTCATGTAATGCTTGTTCTCTCTTCGACATAAATCTCTTTCAATAGATTCTTGGGCAACTCAACATTTCCATAATGTCTCCTTACTAACATTGAATCCCTGATGAACTATCCGAAACCCAATATCCCTTTTTAAGACTAAATATACTTGATTTATCTTCTACCTTTCATTAGGTGTATACTGAAGAAGAATGGCGATCCAAAACGCAACGAAAATTAAAATTTTCTCCTTTAGTGATCCTTACGAATGGGCATGATCAGTGATAGAAAGGTTACCTCTTGTGACGATTGAAACCTTTGATGCAGATCTACGGAGCGATCACGAATGTTGAATGATGACAACGTCTCTACTCAGTCCACACGAACGGATTCCTTCAATCTCAGTGCTAGTTGCTATGAATGAAGGCTTTGAGTGAGAGAGAGAGAGAGAGAAAGAGAAAATGAAAATGCAACCGCCATGAATGCTTCTGCACAAGGGTTCTATTTATAGAACCACTTATGTGGGCTTCAAGCTAAAAAGCCCACTTAAGTGTATTTGGCCCATATCTTATAATATGCCAAAATCACTTAAGCGCGTGGTACCTTACCATATTTCGGATTCTACTTAAGTACACCGTACCTTACGATGTTCTACAATTCACTTAAGTGCATCGTACCTTATGGTGTTTCTTAGTTACTCTATCTCTCATCAATCCGTCATTTGTGTGTGACCCTGTAGGTTTTCGCGGCATTGACAATTATATTACATCACGTATTTAATATAATAAACAGTGAGCGGTATCTAGCAACACATCACTGCTACCCAAGACACGAAAATGTCATGTGATCTGACAAATCCTTTTGTGATAATACTTATGTGTATAATTACCCTTTTGCCCTTATGTCTATATTGAACACAAGGCATATACCGTGTCATCCTTGTCCAGTTCAATATTGGGCCCATAGACATTTATCCTGTTATGAAGGATGGGAAAATTCCATCTAGGTCACTCATGTCCCTCAGCATGCTTCGTGGAGTACCCATCAACTGTCTTTATGGTTATCCAGTTACGGACAATGTTTGATCAGCAATAAAACACTCGACTCTACATCTAGGGTCCATAGTGGTTTCAGGTCGAAGGATGGTATACACCATTATCACCATGAGAATAACTTATGACACTTTGCATAACATTCTATATAGTATTCTCACAGCGGGTCAATCCGGTATAAATATTACTCTTAATATTCATACCTATGTTTAAGACTTGATAACTCCTTATCCATGATCCATGGGATGTGATCATCAGTCTATATACATAATAGTCTTAATGCTTTAATGTTATCCCACTTTATAATAAAGCTCGACTACGGATACTTTAAGAATAATATCCTTATGTTTAATGTGATCTCATGATTAAGTCATACTTGATACATTAAACGGACTAGCTATTCTAGGGACTTTATTAAACAAACATAATAAAGAAAAAGTCTTTTATTATTAATAAATAATTCGATACAAGTACCAAAAGTATTGGCCTCTAGGGCTTACACCAACATATACATGTTTCACTTGGAATAGGAAGTTGTGTCCTCGAGTATCCTCTTACACTTCACCACTACCTTAGACTCTTACAAAGATGTTGAACGTCTTTATCTCTCAAGCTCTTAACCGCTTGAAAGGCGTCATTATGAATATACTCCCTGAAATACTCTCGTTCTTCCAGTATGCCCTGATGACCTTAGAAGCTGAAACACTGATATACTACCTCACTTAAAGTCCTTATAGCATATGAGCAACAAAAGCATCCTTCCTCTTTCGCTGTATGGAATTACTTAAAACACTACCACATACTAGTGAGTCAATCTTATTCTACTATAAGATTCACTTATTCCTCAAAATTCGGGCAAACTCATCCGATAGGGATCCTTAACTTCTCGACTCCATTAACACTGCAAGATTTCTTGAACAGGATCACAACTCCTACTAAGACTCCAATAGAGCTAACCGACTCCCCTTTACTTCGAACTCTTGGCTTGAATCCATCCTCAAGCACAAGCCCTATACAAACTTCGGAGTCCTCGCGGTCGCTCAACCATGATCCCACCTACCACACACATAGAATTAGGTTCATCAAGCCTAATACTACATGCAGTGATATTAAGAATCATGTTGGCTAAACACACATATGAGGCAGGAATAGATTTACTTATGATGTTTCAAGGCTAGGTCGAGAATTGATCTGCTTTGATACCAACTCTAACAACACGTACAATATATATCTAGAATAATATCATACAAGTGTTAATTATTGGTAATGTCATAACATAAGTACCTAACGACATATTTATATACATTTCCATAAAATAAAATACAACATATGGCACATGTCATACAATAGTGCCTAAATAAATAAAAAAATCTAAGAACTATGTACAATATCTATAATTGTATAAAATACATAGCGGGAGATCACACTAAAATCTTCTCTTGAAACATCAATGCACAACTCCTCTTGTACAATATAACCTGCAAACATTACCTAAAAAGCAACAACAATATTGGGGTGAGATGACAATCTCAGTGAGTTTCCTATCTTATGAGTCCACTCGACTCTACAAGGTTCTAATCAAATCCTAACTCAAGTCCAAAGGGGAAAGGAGACTTGAGTACAAAAAACTCACAATGTATGGAAACATGTCTCTTAAGTTCACCAACTCAAACAATCACTAGTCGGAAACCATATCAAGGTATCTTTCCCCGACCAACACTACGACTAGGATTCTCGACCGGGTCATAGATCCTTGTATCATAAGTATCTTTCCCTGACCAACCCTACATATAGAGTTATTGACACGGGTCACAAATACTTATCACATACTTTGACATATTCATGGACATCAGATTCTAAGGGATAACATCCATCTTAAGAATTGTCACTTCCTATAGGACTTTAAACCCATTTCAAGCCTTTTACCCATATGGGATTTCCACCCACCATGAGATCCACCACTTTTGGGATTCAAACCCATGTCATTCAAGTATGGGTGCATACTTCCCAATGCTTACTCTATATGAGCATCACAACTTGGGACAACACAATAAATGAGGTGTTTCCGACTACATGATTAGATAGAAATACAACGTGACTGTATTCAACAATCACAAGGTGATCACATTCACCAATTCTCATAATAACAAATCATATTCCATACAAATCATATTGGTTCATGACTAAACTATAAAACTAGTGACTACTCATCCTTGATACATACCGAGGTACCTTTGCATCCAAGCATCGCCATCTAAGTCATTTTCATAACCTAAGTTATCTTTCTAGTTCATTTACCTAGTTATAATCCTATGTTTCCTCACTCATCTTCATAAGGTTTTAAATATTTTATTTCACAATCAAAACATCCAATCAATTTATAGCATACACATTAGTATAATCACAATGTCATATATGAAACACACATAGTAGCATAACATGTCACAATAAACCTTAGGCAAAACCATCCCACAACTCACTCATCATTATCTTAGGTTATTCAAATTGTTATGCATAAACAAGTCAAAACATAGTCATTACTATCCTCTACCAAGAATCCTTGGTTAACTCATGATCTCTCATCACCATGCAATAGCCCATTAGATTATCTTTCCAATACTTTAAGTCCCATGGCAATCAAATTCACGGTTCTTGAATTATGGAGGAAACAAGAACCATGTATTATAACCTAACCAATATTCTAGGTTAAACCCCAAAAAATTGCACGAATCTTGATCAATTAATGTTAATCTAATGCGTACACATCATAATATAAGTTATAATACATCTAGTGAGGTTTAGAAACATGAAACAAGTGGTTTTAGGCAAAGTACAAGCGAACCAATCAAATGGATGGAGGAACAATCGATTGGATGACCTCTATGTTTCCAATTTTCACGTTTCTAACTGAACCAATCGATTGGGGGTAGAAGGCCAATCAATTGGTCTATCAAAATTTCTGCTTTTCATTCACAAAACAACACAATAATTGATTGTCTGCTACACCAATCGATTGACCCCTGCAAAATTTCCAGAAAACACTCTTCTAAACACGTCTTCCACATTTAACATCCATAACCCATCCTAACTTATACCCATTCATGTCTTCATATTTTATAGCATAGATTTATGAATTTTTGTCACTACCCAACAAGAATTAACACCAACCAAACACAAAATCATGGTTCCAACACAACACACAAACATGGTACCAATCTCAATATCCTCAACATGAATTAACACCAAGAATCATGAAACACCGTCTATCATCATATTCAATCAACATAGCTCACACAAAAGCATGTAGAAATCATGGGATGAGATATAAAAGCATGAATAACAATAAATTCACAAAACCTAATCCCATTTCCATGAAGTTCTTTCCCCCAAGCTACAACTATCTAAGAACTCACCTTGATTAAAGAACGAGATGATGGAATTGATGAAATATAGATAATTTGGTGATGATTATGATGAAGATGGTGATGAATCCATGAGGTTTTCCTTTCTTCTTCCTTCCTTCCTCTTCTTCTCTCCTTTCCCCTTTCTCTTTCTCTTCTCTTCTTCTTTCTTTTCTTCTTCTGCTAATGTTCTACTAATAGAAAGGAACTAATACTAATAGGAAAATATCATAACATATGATGGCAAATGGATGCAAACATGTTGTGGAGGATTGAAGTCATAAAGAGAGAGGTTTGTGTGGTAAACTATGAAAAGGTGTAGGAGACAAATATCCCAAGTGCCATTACACTATAATATTTGTTCTACTAGAGTAACTGACCCATTAATAATGTTACTAAAATTCTCATCCTTGTACTTAATAATAAATTCCAGTCTCTTTTAATAATAATTGATTTCTTCTGAGTCCACTAGTTACCCCATTGATCCAATTGACAACCTTTATAGTACTTAAGGGTACATGGGATATTACAGACAACATTGATAGCTTTAAGCACCTCAAACTCAAACATTTTGAAGGGGATAACCACCCTTAAATCCTGGATTACAGGAAGGTACATGTTGAATAATTCTCCCTCTGAATCATCATATGGAACTATGTGATCCCTTTCATCTTTAGAGCAAGACTCTAAGATGACATCCTCATCATCCCCTGAGTCGGACAAATTCAAGTCTTTATTATCTATTTAACATTTTCATACAATATTCTCACATCTTCGTGAGCTCTCTCCTAGCGGGGGGTTCGACTATGCTACCATTCTCGTATAATCCCTCATAATTGCCATTACTAGAAAAAGGAAAATATGCAGGGACTGCCGCAACCTAAAAAATATAGTATGCGAAAAAACACTCGGCGAGAAAGAAATGACAGAAGAGTCGCCACCGTGCGTTATTTATCCCAAAGGAGGGAAAGGAAACGCTCGAAGTAAACCTGGAAAAAGGAAAGGAAAAGACAAAGTCTCGCAACCAAATCTTGGGTTCGGGAGCCGATTATGCGAAGGGAAGGTATTAGCACCCCTACGCATCCGTAGTACTCTACGGGATCCACTTTTGTTGTTCTTGTCTAAAGGGTGTAGGTTTATCTAATGTACTATTTACTAAAAGGGGGGTCAAAAGAAAATGACTCGCACGGATGTCGCATCCACTGCATACGTATCTCATCTGAACATGAGAATCAGAGTCTTCGTAGCTCGGCTACCTAGGGGTTAAAGAGGAGTGTGCTCGCTAAGACATCGCGTCTTATGCCTACGTATCTCATCTGGAATGAGAATCAGAGCAAGCCGTAGTTCGGCTAACTACGGGTTAAGGGTTGTGTTTTTTAGATGAACGACATTACTACGCAATCTACCAGATGCTCGACCTTTGGAGACTTACTCGCCTGTAGTAGAAGGAGTTAATGTGTTCTTAGGAGAAGAAAAATCAATGAGTTTGTTTGTGTTTTAGGAATGCTCATGCAAAAAAGGAAGTCCTAGACGAAGGAACAATGTTACCTTAATTGACATGCAAACGAGAGACTATACGAAGCCTAGCAATCCTATGGGGAGACGATCACACCATACAAAACAAACATGCATAAAGTAAAATGCCACCAAGGGGGCTCAAACATGCGTGGGTAGGGCTTTAGTCAAGAGGGGTCATATCAACCTCGACAAACAAGCCATGGAAAGGTAATCAAATGGGCTCTTAACCACTAACATTGAACGTCAGGGTGAGCAGATCAAACGGGTAATGAGGATAATACCTCATAGCTCTTAACCCTGGACAGGGTGAGCTCATGACAAAAAGTGGGGATTCAGAAAGGTGGAACCCTCTCCACTGACTGACCGGACAAAAGATCTTGGGCTTTTGTTCTGAAGCATCAACACATAGTGCGAGCATAAAGAACGACACACTGAATAACGGGGGATTGATTACTAATCCCTTTTATCCGTCAATTGCCTCTTCATGGAGGTCTTTAGCACTGATGCCTCTTCTTGGAGGTCTTTGGGCACAAAAGTAAACAAACAAAAGAAAACATTGCCTCCTATTGAGGTCTTCCAGCTAAGAAAGCGGTAAAATGCGGGAAAGATAAAGGATCAAGAGATCTACCACACGGATAAAGATCCGAAGTAATAACAGCTAAAGAAATAAGAAACCCAGAGATCTCTCGAGCTGGCACCATCAAAGAAAGCAAGTCAATACAGGTAATCGGAATAAATCTCCAACTGGTATCCCACAAATAAAGTGGAATGCCAAGCAAGCTATCCTTTCAGGAGTCATGTGAGCCCTCACAAAAAACTCAACAAACAGGTTAGAGTGACAAGATGGGGCGCAATCAAGAGTTGCCCCAAATCAAAATGTAACCACATGAATCATGCCATTAAAATTCACAAAAAGAGCTCACAAAAAGCAACCAAGTGTAGGAGGCCTAAACCTCTTGTCAAACACATACATCAAAAGGGTATCAAAATTCAAAGTCAGGGGCAAGGATCCACACATCAAGACATGACATACATACTAAAACATGTGCCCACATGCAAAACCTAACGATAATACCTCATACATTCAGAGCATTCAAATTGAAAGCATAGAGTAATGGAAATAGGGCAAACCTGATTGGAGAGATCGAATGAAATTGAATTGCCCGGTTGGGTTTGCAAAGCAATCTGAGGGTTTATATGAGATGGAATTGGCTCTTTGCAGATGAGTTCCTTTCAGTCTCTGGAGGTTGCTCTGAACTCTGTTAGCTCTTCTCTCACTATCTTTTTCCCAGGGTTTTCTGGGAGATGGAAGTCTAGAATTTATAACCTGATTTTTGTGACTTTGTGGGCTCAAAAGAGAGAGGTCCAAGTCCAAGATTTTTCTGTTATATTTTATTTATTTATTTATTTATTTATTATTTTTTTTCGTTTTTTTTTTCAAAACGCGTGGGCTTCGCCTAGCGAGCATGACAGTTCAAGAAATTCCTCTGAGCGTAGGTGATTCTGGTGGCTTTTCTTGGGACTCGCTAGGCGACCCATTCTGCTCGCCTAGCGAGCATGACAGCTCATGAACAAACTTTTACTCCTTCAAGATTAACGTTTTGATTGATGAATAGACCCCATTTGAACATGTTGGAAGTATCTCAAGCCATTCCCTTGTGTTGACTGATCACCCAGATAGGGCCTCCAAAGTATCTTGGATGATATTCAAGCTTCTTGGATCTAATTCCGATTGACATGATGAAATGCAATATGAAATGTTAAATGACCTAAAAATGAATGCATGAATGAGGGGGGCAAATTTTGAGGCATTACAGCTGCCCCTATTCAATCAACTGGAGACCCAAAAAGAAGATAGCAGCGACTTTCGCACTTTCGAGGTATCAAGGGATTGAATACAATAAAAGCCCGAAAATTTGCACTGAAGTGAAGTGAAGTAACAATGCTTGTCAGAATCGGCAAAGAGGTGGTCTTGAAAGAAGAATCTGTCTGGTACGGTGAGAGTCAGTCTGAATGCCGAAAAAGAATGTTAACCTGGATACCAAAATAAATGGTAACACAGAAATAACCATGACCTGAATGCCGCTCATCAGTCTGAATACTGGAAATGACTTCGATCTGAACATCGGAAGATATGAGATTATTAATATCGGTATGAACACCGAGAGGCTGGCCTGAATGTCACAAGTTGCGTCGACCTGAATGTCGGAAACTTCTTCGATCTGAATGTCGGAAACTTCTTCGATCTGAACATCAGAAAACTGGCCTGAATGCCACTTCAATCTGAATATCGGAAAATTGGCCTGAATGCCACTTCGATCTGAATATCGGAAGATATGAGATTATTAATATCAGTCTGAACACCGAGAGGCTGGCCTGAATGCCACAAGTTGCGTCGACCTGAATGTCGGAAACTTCTTCGATCTGAACATCGGAAAACTGGCCTGAATGCCATTTCGATTTGAATATCGGAAAATTGGCTTGAATGCCACTTCGATCTGAATATCGGAAGATTAGCCTGAATGCCACAAGTTGCATCGACCTGAACGTCAGAAACTTCTTCGATCTGAACATCGGAAAATTGGCCTGAATGCCACTTCGGTCTGAATACCGGAAAAACTTCATGCCTGTCAGCATCGGCAGAAATAGGGAAAGATAATAGAGGCGGCGCATGGGCCAATGACACTTGCTGGGGATAATAAAGGTAAGTCATGAACAATCTTCAGTATGAGTACTGGAAACAACTTCTGGCTTATCACTTGGGATACCGAGAATGTTTTATGCTTACATGCGTATGTTTGAATTTTTCAATGGCGTCATGCTCCATGAAAATGGAAATGCTACGCGATTTGGGAGGATGCAATGCAATATGATTCTACATGCAGGGATGCGAAATGCTGGGTAGAATGCCAAGCCGAGGCAAGGGAATCTGCTGGGGAAATGATCACCTGACAAGGCTGTTGGAGATGCACAGCACAAAGAACTTTGTGGGGAAATGACCCGCCACACGGTGTCCTAGCAATGACGAAATACCGAGACTTTGACTGGGGAGAGAACGACACTGAAAACCTGCTGTTGGGGAAAGCGATAGTGGTTCTGGCAACCATAATCTACGAGAGAGACGACTTAGCAGGGGAAGCAAACACCGATACGGTACCGAGATTCTGCTTCAAGGAAAGAGACCATGGATCTGGCGTCGAGATCATCGATCTGGCATCGAACCCTGAGGAGCAACCACTTCTGCTGGGAAGATACAGTCTGGCATTGTCAACTCCACTGGGGATATATAGTCTGGCACTGTCAACTCTACTGGGGAGTGTATATTCTGAAACAACCGCTTGGGGGAGGTACAACAGTGAGAGCCTGCTGGGGATCGAAGAATCCAATGCTCTGATCAGTTCTGCAGGGATAAGGTACCAACTTCGACTGTTGGGGGAAACATTCGCGATCATCTGCTGGGTACCTTAAGGAAATGCCCCGAGGGTACCTGTTCTGAATAGACGATCTAAAGCACTTAACATTTACAACAATTTTAAATGTTTATTAAGCATGTACCTGTAAAGCTCTTATGTTTCATGATGCAATGTTTATCAAAAATTCGGACGTCATTTTTGCAAACAAAACAATAAAATGAAAATGAAAACAGAGATATATTGAATAACATGATTTTATTGATTGAATGGCCTCTGAATAGGCATTTACATCAGGAAGCAATCCCTGGAAAGAGGTAATCGCACAAAAGATAAAAATAGAAATTAATCTAATGGCAATGTGAAATGGATTTCTATTGGGTTCCAATTCTGCTATGACTTGCTCGTCTTCAAGATCCTCCAGATGATCAACCTTCTGAAAAAGGTGATTGGACTGTTTCCTACCTTTCGAAGTTTCCAGTTGTCGACACGAGATGAGATTCAGAACTACTCAGAACGCAGTCATTCGTTTAATCCCTAACTTTTGCCTGGATCACCCTTTTCGGGTTTTCAATCCACAGGGATACCCATTTTTGCCTAAGTTGCCTTTTCAGGTTTTCAACTTACCGGGTGTACAATCTTTTCATTTTTAATCCCTAATTTTTGCCCGAACCTTTTCATTTTCTTGGTTCGTCGGGATGCCCATTTTTGCCTGGACTATTCTTTTTACTGTCCAGCGGGTCTATTTTATGCGAAGTACTTTTTAACTGCGTCTGAGTTCACAGGGGAAGTGAGGTTTTCACCATCCATAGTTGCAAGCATTAAGGCCCCACCATCAAAAACCTTGGTGACAATATACGGTCCATCATAGTTAGGAGTCCACTTGCCCCTGTGATCTGTCTGAGGAGGAAGGATCCTTTTCAACACCAAATCTCCGACCTGGAAGCATCGAGGATGCACTTTCTGATCAAAGGCTCTCTTCATCCGACTCTGATACAACTGCCCATGACAAATGGCTGCCATTCGCTTCTCTTCGATAAGACTCAACTCATTGAACCTTGTCTGAATCCATTCAGCTTCGTCTAACTTGACATCCAACAGGACTCTTAGAGAAGGAATCTCCACTTCAACAGGTAGGACTGCTTCCATACCATACACAAGGGAGTAAGGGGTTGCCCCGGTCGATGTACATACTGAAGTACGATACCCATGCAAGGCGAAGGGTAGCATCTCATGCCAATCTCTATACGTGACGACCATCTTCTGCATAATCTTCTTTACGTTCTTATTTGCTGCCTTAACAATACCGTTCATCTTAGGGCGGTAAGGGGAAGAATTGTGATGCTGAATGTTGAAGTTCTGGAATAACTCCTTCATCATTTTATTGTTGAGATTAGAACCATTATCAGTAATGATTCTTTCAGGAATCCCATAGCGACAAATGATTTCTTTCTTGATGAAACGGGCAACCACATGTCTGGTGACATTCGCGAACGATGCTGCTTCGACCCACTTGGTGAAATAGTCGATGGCAACAAGGATGAAGCGATGCCCATTGGAGGCGGTCGGCTCAATCTTTCCAATCATATCGATGCCCCACATAGCAAAAGGCCACGGCGAAGACATCACATTCAAAGGATTTGGCGGCACATGTACCTTATCAGCATAAATCTGGCATTTATGACACTTCCGAGCATATTTGAAACAATCAGATTCCATGGTCATCCAGTAATATCCCGCTCTCAACAATTTCTTAGCCATTGCATGTCCGCCGACGTGAGTACTGAAGGAGCCTTCATGAACTTCCTGCATTAACATGTCTGCTTCGTGTCTATCCATGCATCTGAGCAAAACCATGTCGAAGTTCCTCTTATACAGCACATCGTCTTTGTTCAAGAAGAAACTGCCTGCCAATCTTCTCAAAGTCTTTTTATCATTGTTGGATGCCCCTGCAGGGTACTCTTGATTCTTCAGAAAGCACTTGATGTCGTGATACCAGGGCTTGTCGTCAACTACCAGTTCAGCAGCAAACACATACGCGGCCCTGTCGAGGCGCATCACATCGATCCTGGAAGCGTGGTTCCACCGAATCACGTTGATCATGGAGGATAGAGTGGCAAGAGCATCTGCCATATGGTTCTCATCACGAGGTATGTGATACAACTTTACTATTGTGAAGAAAGTCAACAGTCTTCTCATGTAATCTCTGTAAGGGACCAGATTGGGCTGGAGAGTGTTCCAATCACCATTCACTTGATTGATCACCAGAGCTGAATCTCCGAAGATATCCAGAGTCTTGATTCTCAAATAAATGGCTTGCTCAATACCCAAGATACAAGCTTCATACTCAGCTTCATTATTGGTGCACTCAAACGTCAGACGAGCGGTGAAAGGTATGTGGGCACCTTTCGGAGTAGTAATGACAGCACCAATTCCACTTCCTCTGGCATTGGCAGCCCCATCAAACAACAAAGTCCACTTTTCGTCTGGATCAGGTCCCTCCTCAACAACAGGCTCTTCACAGTCTTTCATCTTGAGGAACATGATGTCTTCATCTGGAAAATCAAACTTCATCGGCTCATAATCATCAATCGGCTGCTGAGCAAGATAGTCTGACAAAATACTCCCTTTGATGGCTTTCTGGGATGTATAATGGATATCGTACTCTGTCAGTACCATTTGCCAACGAGCAACCCTTCCGGTGAGAGGTAGCTTCTCGAATATGTATTTGACTGGATCCATCTTGGAGATCAGTAAGGTTGTGTGAGACAACATGTATTGTCTCAAACGCTTAGCAGCCCATGCAAGTGCATAACATGTTTTTTCAAGCATCGAGTATCTCGACTCGCAATCTGTGAATTTCTTACTCAGGTAGTAGATGGCATGCTCTTTCCTACCTGTCTCGTCGTGTTGACCGAGAACACAACCCATGGAATTATCGAGTACTGTCAAGTACATAATCAGCGGTCTCTCTGGGACCGGAGGCATAAGGATAGGAGGATTCTGCAAATACTCTTTTATCTTCTCGAAAGCCCTTTGGCAATCATCATTCCACCTGATGGCCTGATCTTTTCTCAACAACTTGAATATCGGCTCACACGTGGCTGTTAGGTGAGAGATGAACCTTGCAATGTAGTTCAACCTTCCTAAGAAACCACAAACTTGTTTTTCTGTTCTTGGCTCAGGCATTTCTTGTATTGCTTTCACTTTGGCTGGATCCACCTCAATCCCTTTTCCACTAACAATAAAACCCAGTAGTTTTCCAGATCTCACCCCGAAAGTACACTTGTTCGGATTAAGCCTCAGCTTGAATTTCCTCAAACGCTCAAACAATTTCTTCAAATTCACCAGATGTTCTTCTTCCGTCTGAGATTTGGCAATCATATCATCCACATAAACCTCGATTTCATGATGAATCATATCATGGAAAAAAGTTACCATAGCTCGTTGATATGTTGCCCCAGCATTTTTCAGACCAAACGACATCACCTTGTAGCAGAAGGTCCCCCATGGGGTTATGAATGTTGTCTTCTCCATGTCTTCTGGTGCCATCTTGATTTGATTATAGCCAGAAAAGCCATCCATGAAGGAGAATACCGAGAACTGAGCTGTGTTATCCACCAAAATGTCAATGTGAGGTAATGGGAAATCATCCTTAGGGCTAGCTCTATTCAGATCCCGGTAGTCGACACACATCCGTACCTTTCCATCCTTCTTAGGTACTGGAACGATGTTTGCAACCCATGGCGGATAATTTGTAACTGCTAGAAACCCCGCGTCCAACTGTTTTTGCACTTCTTCCTTTATCTTGACAGCCATCTCTGGTCTTGTTCTTCTGAGCTTCTGCTTGACCGGAGGACAATCCTCTTTGAGAGGCAAACGGTATACCACGATGTCTGTGCCAAGCCCTGACATGTCCTGATAAGACCAAACGAAGATGTCAACATACCCTTGCAGCAATTCAATCAACCCTTTCTTCATATTATCTTCCAAAGCAACCCCTATCTTGATTTCTCTCTTGACGTCCTCGGTGCAAAGATTAATCACTTCAGTAGACTCTTGATGCGGTTGAATGACCCTTTCCTCCTGTTTTAATAACCTGGCAAGTTCTTCAGGGAGTTCACAGTCTTCATCACCCTCTTCTTCAACTTGAAAGATTGGATTTTCAAAGTCGAAGCGAGCCATAGCAGAACCGTTATCAATAGGATCCGGTGACGTGCATCTGCATGAGTGATGGTATGTGCTTATGAGTGTGAACAAGGAATGAAAACTAAACAAAACATTGCCAAATATATTTTTTTGATTTTTGAAAACTGCAAAAATTGAAAGACAGTGAACAAAATATTTGAATGCAAAAAGACGTCCTTTATTTATGATAAAAAATGCAAGTATCCACATAGATGAGACCAACAATGAGTCATTACGCCCTGGGCGGAACGTAAGACTTGGATATGCATGAATAAATAAGAAAAATTACTCCTCCGGAAAAGTGACTTGGACAATCTCCTCAGAAGACCAATTGTCGATGACTTCACTCGGGATCCTCGGACGCACCCAGTTATCGATGTCGCAATCACTATCCCCATCTTCATCGTTGACCGTAGAGACCAATTTGACTTCTCCTTCAACCATGTTAATGTTGGCTCCACCATGATGGGGCATGGGATTGTTGACGACATTAGGAACCGGTGCAAGGTCGATGGCCTTTGAATCTATGAGGTCCTGAACTACGTGCTTAAAAGCTTTGCAGTTCTCAATATTGTGGCCAGGTGCCCCAGAGTGGAAGCTATACCTAGCGTTGGCGTCGTAACCCATCGGAAGTCTACCAACAGGAGGAGCCAGAGTGCGTAACTGCACAAGTTGTAGCTGTTGAAGACTAGAAAGTAGCTGAGTGTACAACATTGGAAGAGTGTCGAAACGCCGGTCCATCATCCTTTGCCTCTGTTGATAGGCGGGTCTGTTACCCGGTTGTTGTGGTTGGTACTGAGCTGATTGACGCTGGGGTTGTTGTTGTTGTAGTGGTGCTGCAGCTGGAATGGTCACAGCCGCAACATACGGTTGCTGATGATAGTTCTGACAGTTATTCCTCTGGTTACCCCTGTTCTGATAAGAAGATATGGCACTTGCATCCCCTTCTCTCCCCTTCTGTCCCTGAATGAATGGCTTCTTCACCCCTGATGAAGATCCACCTCCACTCTGGGTATTGTATGTCTTCAGGTAATTCTCCACCCTCTCTCCGGTAGAGACTACATCAGCAAAGTTGGAGGCATTGCAACCCACCAGCCGCTCCAAGTAAGGTCCGGGCAGAGTGTTCATGAACATCTTAGCCATTTCCTTCTCCAACATAGGAGGTTGAACACGGGAAGTTGTCTCCCTCCAGCGTTGAGCGTATTCCCTGAAGCACTCATTGCCTTTAAGAGACAGATTCTGAAGTTGAGTTCTATCCGGAGCCATGTCTGCATTATACTGATACTGCTTCACGAAAGCCTCAGCCAAATCCCTCCAGCAACGGATGTGAGCTCTGTCCAGCCTCATATACCATTCCAGGGATGCCCCAGCTAGGCTATCCTGGAAAAAGTACATAAGCAACTTTTCATCGTCGGAGTATGCAACCATCTTTCGAAAGTAGGCTTGCACATGGGTCTTCGGGCAAGAGTTGCCACTGTATTTGTCAAATATCGGGACCTTGAATTTCGGTGGCACCCTCACGCCTGGGACCAATCCCAAGTCAGCAACGTCCACTCCCAGAGGATTCTGTCCTTCCACTGCCTTCAACCTCTCTTTCAGTCTCCGAAACATAGGGTCCATACCATGACTCATACCAAAGTCCTCCTGAAGCAAGGGGAACTGATCCTCCTGATCATCATGGACGGGTTGTTGACCGGAGGTGACATGTAGGATCGGGGTAGGCCCCGGTCCACTGGGTCCGTTAGCCTCTCCAGCTGGAGGGTCAGTCAACGTCTCTGGTTGAGTAGTGGCGGGATTCCTCTGCATCATCTGCCTGAGCTCTTGCTGTCCCTGAGCCACCCCCTGAACCACATCCATGAATTGGTTCATGCAGATCTTCATCTCGGCGAACTCTGCTTGTAGGCTTTCCATGGCTCTCTGGTGGTTTCTGCGGGTACCGTACCGGTGAATGCCTGAGTCAGCTATCCTGCTGATGGAACACCAAATAACTGAGAATACTGCAGCGGTACCTGTTATGCAAAACATGCTGATGGATATGCAAATGTAATGACATGTTTATCAATTCTAAAGGGCATTCTACCCCCTTGATTCCAGTCTCACATTTGATAAACAGTGTAAGAAGAAAACCCCGACTGGAATCAAGAAGAAGATGTAAACCCCTAGTAATGGATAAGCATGTGTTAAATGATATGAATGCAAAATGATGTGATGCAGTGCAAAATGAATGCAAAATGATGAAACAATGACTGGTTGGTTGTGTATCACAAGGCGCAGGATCAGAACTTCAGCATGAAGTCGGAACCGGGAATCATAGAACACAGGCGTCAACTTAGAACCCATACTTCAGAACCAACGGTCACCAACAAGAACCAAACAACAGTCACCAACACGACACAATCACCATCAGAACAAGTCACCATCAGTACCTGTAAATGATTCATTCCCGCCCCACTCACGGGTGTAATCTAAGCCAGGGTAAGGTCAAGAGAAACGCAGGATAAACAATCCTTTCAAGAATATCATCATATGCATACTAGGTGTATGCAACGATAATACCCCATCAGAATATGAACTGCTCGTGATACCATGTTCCGCTAAGTGGCGCCATAGCACCCGCTTCCCATGAATCACTCTATTCCTAGGTGTCCTAAAGTTCACTCATAGCCTGTGTATTGGGCCTTTTACCTCTTGTGACTCCCACCCAACAGTGAAACAGATACAAACCAGCACAATATGCATGAGACAGTAAAGCGCACATAGGATGCAATGCAAGCAGATAAGTATGCAAAGCAATAAATAAATAACACACAATAGACAATAAACAAACAAACGCTAGGAAAGGCCCACTAGGGAAAGTAAGTCTCCAGCAGAGTCACCAGCTGTCGCAACCTAAAAAATATAGTATGCGAAAAAACACCCGGCGAGAAAGAAATGACAGAAGAGTCGCCATCGTGCGTTATTTATCCCAAAGGAGGGAAAGGAAACGCTCGAAGTAAACCTGGAAAAAGGAAAGGAAAAGACAAAGTCTCACAACCAAATCTTGGGTTCGGGAGCCGATTATGCGAAGGGAAGGTATTAGCACCCCTACGCATCCGTAGTACTCTACGGGATCCACTTTTGTTGTTCTTGTCTAAAGGGTATAGGTTTATCTAATGTACTATTTACTAAAAGGGGGGTCAAAATAAAATGACTCGCACGGATGTCGCATCCACTACATACGTATCTCATATGAACATGAGAATCAGAGTCTTCATAGCTCGGCTACCTAGGGGTTAAAGAGGAGTGTGCTCGCTAAGACATCGCGTTTTATGCCTACGTATCTCATCTGGAATGAGAATCAGAGCAAGCCGTAGTTTGGCTAACTACGGGTTAAGGGTTGTGTTTTTTAGATGAACGACGTTACTATGCAATCTACCGGATGCTCGACCTTTGGAGACTTACTCGCCTGTAGTAGAAGGAGTTAACGTGTTCTTAGGAGAAGAAAAATCAATGAGTTTGTTTGTGTTTTAGGAATGCTCATGCAAAAAAGGAAGTCCTAGACGAAGGAACAGTGTTACCTTAATTGACATGCAAACGAGAGACTATACGAAGCCTAGCAATCCTATGGGGAGACAATCACACCATACAAAACAAACATGCATAAAGTAAAACGCCACACGGTGTTCTAGCAATGACGAAATACCGAGACTTTGATTGGGGAGAGAACGACACTGAAAACCTGCTGTTGGGGAAAGCGATAGTGGTTCTGGCAACCATAATCTACGAGAGAGACGACTTAGCAGGGGAAGCAAACACCGATACGGTACCGAGATTCTGCTTCAAGGAAAGAGACCATGGATCTGGCGTCGAGATCATCGATCTGGCATCGAACCCTGAGGAGCAACCGCTTCTGCTGGGAAGATACAGTCTGACATTGTCAATTCCGCTGGGGATATATAGTCTGGCACTGTCAACTCTACCGGGGAGTGTATATTCTGAAACAATCGCTTGGGGGAGGTACAACAGTGAGAGCCTGCTGGGGATCAAAGAATCCAATGCTCTGATCAGCTCTGCAGGGATAAGATACCAACTTCGACTGTTGGGGGAAACATTCACGATCATCTGCTGGGTACCTTAAGGAAATGCCCCGATGGTACCTGTTCTGAATAGACGATCTAAAGCACTTAACATTTACAGCAATTTTAAATGTTTATTAAGCATGTACCTGTAAAGCTCTTATGTTTCATGATGCACTGTTTATCAAAAATTCGGACGTCATTTTTGCAAACAAAACAATAAAATGAAAATGAAAACAGAGATATATTGAATAACATGATTTTATTGATTGAATGGCCTCTGAATAGGCATTTACATCAGGAAGCAATCCCTGGAAAGAGGTAATCGCACAAAAGATAAAAACAGAAATTAATCTAATGGCAATGTGAAATGGATTTCTATTGGGTTCCAATTCTGCTATGACTTGCTCGTCTTCAAGATCCTCCAGATGATCAACCTTCTGAAAAAGGTGATTGGACTGTTTCCCACCTTTCGAAGTTTCCAGTTGTCGACACGAGATGAGATTCAGAACTACTCAGAACGCAGTCATTCGTTTAATCCCTAACTTTTGCCTGGATCGCCCTTTTCGGGTTTTCAATCCACCGGGATACCCATTTTTGTCTAAGTTGCCTTTTCAGGTTTTCAACTTACCGCGTGTACAATCTTTTCATTTTTAATCCCTAATTTTTGCCCGAACCTTTTCATTTTCTTGGTTCGTCGGGATGCCCATTTTTGCCTGGACTATTCTTTTTACTGTCCAGCGGGTCTATTTTATGCGAAGTATTTTTTAACTGCGTCTGAGTTCACAGGGGAAGTGAGGTTTTCACCATCCATAGTTGCAAGTTTTGAGGTATTAGACAGGGAAACGGGGAAGACGTAATACCCGAGCTTATGTGGAAGAATGATGAAAGGTGCAATCGAGCTTGGGAGAAATTTCAAGAAAAAGTTTGTATTTTGGAAAAGCACAAGAATTTGGAAATAACTTGAGGAAAAATGAGGCAAAACCCTCTTATTATAAAGGAAATTACGTATGTCACGTAAGCTATAATTGCTCTAACATAGGCATGCAACGACAATTGGAAAGCAAAAACATCCACGACTAGAGATGTTTGCATGCACATAATCAACGATTCATAGTGATCACGTATTCCCAAGATAAGAGCCAACATGCCTAAGCATTAAATGATGCGCATTCCCCAAACAACACTTGAAAGACTCTCCCTAAGCAGTGCTTGAGGGACTCACTCCAAGAAGTGCTTGAGAGTCTCGTTTAAAGAAATTCTCAACGAGTTCATATCACTAAAACTATTGTCCATTTTCAGTTAACCACTTCACTATTCCCAAAATTCGTGCTTGATGGACTGTGAAATAGGGAAAATTTATTGGGACTAAAAAGAAGCAACGCAAAGGTCCTAAAGAGAAACAACCCAAAAAGCCAAACGGGAAGTTGGGTGAGCGCCACCTGGGCTGCCCGACTGTGACCTGGGTCGTCCAACCCATACCCATTCTCCTCAGTCAGCCCATTAAGCCAACACGTGGCACACCAATATTCCTTAGAGAGAGAGAGGAATCCATTCCACTACAATGGAGGAAGAATCAATCTCCCGTTACTTCTACGATTTTATTGAGAAACTAGGAGAAACTGTTTCTCGCCCAATTACTCGATCAAAGAACCTGTAAATAAATACTCCAACCTCAAGGCTTAATGACAAATAGACTAATTTTATAAAACCCTATTGTTCAGTGTCTCTTACAATCATACACACAAACATGTACTTCCCATTATTATATTTCATAAATACATATATTAAACCATAATTGATGCAAAGTATTACATTGCATCAAAATCCATCAGTCACAAGAGCTTACAAACTAGTCTCTGAAACTTACAATATAGTCACAAAACAATCACACAAGAAGGCTCCAAAACAAAAAAAAATGCATAGTTAAGAAAATAGACGATGTTATATATTTTAAAGAATGGTTGTACTGATCTTCTATATTTTTGCCCTTTCCTTAAGCATTAAAACGATTCGCAATCACTAAACGATCCTTCAAATAAATATATTGGTGCAAACAATAAATGAGCAGCAAGGTGTGACAATGATTTTACATTTCCCTAAATTTAAATCTTGCCAACTTTCTATTAAAGATGACACTTCATGATTTAAGTTTTAACCCTGAAATCTATTACTCAAGAAACTCAATTCCCTAGTTAATTATATTACTAATATTTAGAGTAATTTCATTGTCCTTACCTTTTTGTATGTACATACAGTTTTGTTTTCGACCCCTTATCTCTAATATTTACCCCCTTATCCTATTAATACAATTTTCTTAAAACTTCGTAAATATGGTTCAAAACAAGGGCGCTTTGTAACACCTACTAAACCCCCTTCCATTTTGCTTCAAACAACGCTATCCATATTTCCTCTCACACTCACCATTGCTCAATCCACAACAATGGCTACAACCCCTTCGCTTCTACACTCTTCCGGCTCCTCTTTTCTCCCTCAATTTCGAACTTTTCCAACCCGATTTTCTTCTTCTTCCTTGTTTTCTCATGGAAACAACCGGCACGGAAGTGGAGTGGTGTCCGTGAAGGCCACGGCTTCTGGGGCTGTGTTGGTGGAGAAGTCTGAAGCAGAGAAGGTTTATAGACTCAAAACAACTTACAATGAGAAAATTGTTCCTTTGCTCATGGAAGAGTTCTCTTACACCAACATTCATCAGGTTTTGTGAAATTTTATCTCTTTATTATAATGGGAGTTCCTTGAAATACTTTGATTTTGGGTTTTTGTTGAGTTTATCAGTGAAAGTTCAAGTCTTTTTTGGGTTTGTGTTGATGGGTTTTGCAGTTTTTTAGTACCATGTGATGGGGAAAATGTTATGGAGCCATGGTTATTTTTTTGGGTTGATTGGGGTTTTTCAACATTGTTAATCACACTGAAAATTGTAGTTTTTTTGGTGGCATGATATGTAAGATGTTTTTTAATCAGATTTTGCAATGTTGAATATTGTTTTCCCCCCTCTTTTTAGGTGCCTAAAGTTGATCAGATTGTGGTAAACTGTGGTATTGGAGAAGCTGCACAGAATGCAAAAGGTTTGGATGCAGCAATTAATGATCTAGCATTGATCACTGGGCAGAGGCCTGTTAAGACCCGGGCGAGGATTTCTGTTGCCACCTTCAAGATCAGGGAAGGTCAACCACTTGGAATTGCTGTGACACTCCGAGGAAAAGTGAGCCTTTAGTATTTATTTGAAATTGGCCAGTGAATATATATTTTATTGGCATGAATGAGCTGGTTATTTAGTCGAATTGCTTGACATTTTCTTTTATTGGCATGAATGAGATTATTATTTAGTTGAATTGCTTGAAATTTTCTCCCTTTTGATATTATTTAAAGCAACGTGGCTACCATGAATCACAAGGTTGTTAGATTATGATAATTAGCTGCTAAAGCCCCTACATAAGCTTGCTGTCATTTTCCAGAATATTGTGGTTAATTTGCTGGTATAGGTAGATGCCTTAATGAGTTAATATAATGAACTCTGATCAGTGCTGAGGTGCTTCTAGGAGACTACTACAAGACATGTGGCTACTATTTTGTTCAATTATCCTGTATAATGCATATTTATTCACTATGTTTGAAAGCTATTTTAGATGGTGGGTGTTTGGACTTTGTGGAAAGAATGCAACAATCTTAGGCATAAAAAAATCATCGGTATATATGATTATCGACCTTTTGAAAGTTGAGGTTTGGTGGTGGATTATATCAAAGGTTAAATATTTTAGATTTGACTTGAATCAGTGTTGGCTTAATCATGTGAGGTTGTTAGTTTTTGTTGTTTTCAGCCTGTTTGGCTTTCTTTTTGTATTTTACAAATGTGCAGATCCATAATTCTCTGTGATTAAAAATAAACCCAAGCCAACATTAGAGAGTGAGTTGGGGTAGCACCTATCAGAAAAGATGGTGGAAACTAGGTTTAGGTACTTTGAGCATGTAGAGAGAGACTTGTGGACTATGAAGTTAGGAGAGTAGATTAGATGTAGGGTAGTCATACTGCTAGAGTTAGAGGAAGACCTAGAAAAACCATAAGCGAAACTATTAATTTATTTTCCAGATTAATGAGTGGGATAGGAGCATGACATTTGATAGAACATTCTGATATTATTTGATCCATTTAGCCGATCCCACTTAGTGGGATAATGCTTGGTTGTTATTGTCATTGTCATCGTAATGTGTATATGTTTTTCAACATTTTGTGTTGAAAGAGGGTGCTTACTAGGAATTTACTGAATGAGACTATGTATGGAGTTTCCATTGTGTCAAACAAATTGATTATTTATGGCAATGTATATGAATCTGTTATCAGTTTGAACTTCTTTATTAAAAAAATTGTTCAAGTACATTACAGTTTGATATCAGTTTGAAGTTCTTCATATATAGATGAAATCTAATACCTATTGTTTGATTTTCCACAGATAATGTACTCATTTCTAGACCGAGTTATCAACTTAGGACTTCCTAGGACAAGAGATTTTCAAGGTTTGAATCTAAGCAGCTTTGATGGGAATGGAAATTTCAACATTGGTATCAAGGACCAAACAGTGTTCCCCGAGCTGAAATCTGGTTTAGGTACACCTAGAGGAATGGATGTATGCATCAAAACAACTGCTAAAACTGATCAAGAAGGACAAAAATTACTAGCTCTCATGGGTATGCCCTTCAGAGAGGGAGTTGAAGTTACTCAAATAGTTCGTAAAAAGAAGTTGAGGTCTCATCATTTTGATGCAAAATCAAAGGGTAGAGGAGATAGAGCAAAGAAGTAAAATCATTTTTATGAATGCAAAATCAGAGGAATAATGATCTAAGGTTGTAACTAGAAGATACACTATGTTGTAACCCTTGTTTCATTCAGATGTAATGTAAGATTATTGATTCTTTTTTGTAAGAGATATGAATGTTTTCATATTGTCATGTTATTACAAGGTTGTATTATGGTCATGCAGATCATGCTTGCTTACTAAGCTCCAGAGGTCGCAATTTGATCCATTAATTAATCTATATATTAAATAAAAAATTACATAATAGATTGAATAATTCATCAATTTTAAATAAATTCAATCTATTCAATTTTTTAATGATTTAATAGATTACCTCAAATAATAATATAAAATATTGGAAAAAATCAAAATAACTTATTTATAAAATTTGTTTAATAATAAAAGAAAATTCAAAAAGAGTATATTTTTTAATAAAGACAATTCATTGAATAAAAAAGAAAAAATAAAAGATGAAAGGACATAAAATCTATCCCATTAAAAAATTAGCAAAATCGATAGATGGACATGTGGATCTATATGCTTGCAGGTATGAAGCAGATAATCTTGATGTTGACAATCTTCTTGATGTTTAGATGACAACAACACTGATAAATGTTAAACTCTATGGTGATATCTTTCCAGCTCTTTTTGATGATGTCGATTAACTTGAAGATTCTTAAGTCTCATCAAGTAGAAAATTCAAGGTTTTAGTGAAGTGCTTATATGATTGGTATATCTGAAAAATGAACTTCAAAATTTCAAAGTTGTGAAATAGATAAAGTGTGAAAACTCGCTTGGTCATGTCTGTCTGAGTGACCAAAGTCTTGTTGTGAAAGTAGGAAAGTAGCTATTAAGATACTAAAGCAACACACACATACTTTAAATACTTTTAAGGTGATAAAGTCTCTTTACTTAACAAAATCACAAAAATAGTTTAAGACCTAGTCAGTTGATTAAGAGACTGTCTGTTTTGATTATGAGACCTTTTGTAATTGTCTAATTGATTAGATCTTTTACCTAATCGATTATGACAGTCTGTTAATGATTGGTAACATTTATATCAAAATCTTCCATTTTGAGCAACAAGAATAGATTATTTAAAGCACCTAATCGATTAGGCCATTAATTCAGCCCATTAATTGTTTCCGTTTTAAGTCAATTTTTTTCCTATATAAAGGAGGTCTCTCTTCACTTCATTTCATACCAGAATTTAAAGTTTTCCTAATTCTTTACAATTTATATCTCTTCTCGCTCTTAAAATATTTTGTTTTACCAAAGTTGCCTTATTGCCTTGTGAATGAAAACTACTTGTGAGGAAAAAATTGTAATGATGTCATGCTATTGTTTTTACTTTGAAGAGTTTAATTTTATTGAAGAATTGAGTTTGGTTCTTGAGATCAACAATTGGAAAATCTATGTTTGATTATAGAACCCAATTTGCAAAAGTTCAGTTCGGTTATTAAGATTAGCCGGTGAAATCTCTACTTAGTTTGTGAGTTTATTCAGTGAAAAAACTCTCTTTTGGTTGGAGGATGAGTCAATGTAAAATATCTCGATTTTCTTGTATCAAGGGTTTATGGGCACACTTGTAAAAGCTCAATGTTATAGTGAAATCTCAAGAAGATCTTTTGTGGACATGGCTATGCCAACATTCGGTCGGACCTGGATAATTCTCTGGTGTCACCTCTCTAACCTTTATCTCTTTAACTTATGTTATTTATCTTACTGATTCATTTTCTTTCCACTAATTTTCTCTCTAATCTTGTGAATACTAACACAATTTTCTTTTTAAGTAATAAAACTTTTAAATTAATCATGAATTTTATATAACATAATTCACCTATCTTTTGTGGTTGGAGTCACTTGTCTAACAAGTGGTATCATAGCCTAACTCCTGTTAAAGACTTATCGTACTAGGAGAAAAATGACTTCAAACTAATTACTAAAGAAACATCCATCATTTAATGGAGAAGGGTATAATTTTTTAAAAGAGAAAATGAAGTTTTTCATTGAAGGGATGAATCATGGTATTTGGAAGGTTGTGAAGTAAGGTCCATTTGTTACTGCACATGAATTAATGATGTTGTAGTAAACAAACCTAAAAAGGATTGAACCAAAGATGATAAAGAGAATATGCAACGCAGTTTGAAGGGAAAAATATCATTACTACCACTCTCCGTCTTGATGAATTTTTACGAGTTTCTCACAACGAGACTGCAAAGGAAATATGAGACATACTCCAAATTAGTCATGAACAAACTACTGAGGTAAAGAGGGCAAGGTTGAGTATATTAACTCACGAGTATGAACTTTTCATAATGAAACCTTAAGAGAACATATATCAAATGCAAACACGATTTCCCCATATCGTGAGTTCTATGAGAACTCTAGGAAAAACATTTTCAAATGAGAAGTCAATTATGATAATTCTGAGATTCCTAAAACGTAGATGGTAACCTAAAGTCACTGTGATTTATGAATCTAGGGATTTAACAGCCATGGACACATACACTCCTTTTGATAAATTACAGGAACATGAAATAGAGATGAAAAGGCTTGCCATGGATGAGGAAGGAGAGAGGAAAATCAAAAGTCTAGCTCTCAAAGCTGAAGATTTTGATTCTGATAGAGATATGCCACTCTTGGTGCAAAACTTCAAAAAATTCTTGAAACATGAGAAACAATGAGAAGAAGGGTAAGGCAGAAGTGAAGAAAATACCCTATTCAATCCTACATGCTTTCAATATGAAAATAAATGACGCATCAGGCCAAATTGTTCTCTAGGAAAAAAGGAAAATCAAAATTATAAGAAATCTAAGAAATGTCATAAAAAGGGCAAGAAAGCTTACATCTTATGGGAGGATAATGACATGAATTTTTTAGATGATGAAGAAGGAAACATCTGTCTCGTAGTAAATCTTCATGATGATAAGGTAACTTCTTACTTCTCTTATCAAGATCTTTTTCGCATTTGTTAGAAGCTAATAAAAGAAATGAGTAAAAGTGTAGTTCCTAGTGGATTGACTCTTTGGATTAGTTGCATTTAGCAAAACAACAACATGGAGAAGTGTCCAAGTATTAAAGATTGGTCTAGCTTGCGTACGCTATAAAAAGGATACATATTGGGTGCAATGCTATAGATTGTTGGTACGACATCTGGGGCTTGCTCAACAAGCGCCATAATGTTGCATTCTGGATGAATCTTTGGAGAAGATTCAAGTCTATTTGATTGATAATTGACTTAGAAATATTATTAGGTGATTTGTTTGATAGATGGATGAAGATTAATTCGAATTTAAATGAAGATTTGAATTTGAATTTAAATTAAAACAAATCATATCTTGTTGGAGATACTCACGGAACAAATCAAATATCCAACAAATTCTGCATTAATTCTGGACGAATTTAAAGATATTATCCAAGAAGAAAAGCCCAAAGTTATTATGATAGATAAGGAGCTCAAAACCTACATTGAAAGACAAGCGATGCATTGAAGATTTAGAGTGCCAGGGTTTACTTTTAAGTCCTTTTTATGGCTGTATGTACACCTCTATGATTCACTAACTTGGTATAAAAGGTTTGATTATAGTTGAGTGGTAGTATTCAACCTTGATTATTGAGTTGTAATCTCCAATTACGATTTGTGTGATTGAGAAGAAAGTGAGTAGGTTTTCATATTTAGGGGGAGGATCATAGAAAGTCATTGGATAATGTTACGAAGAGGCATTGAAAAACATATGGTTTATTGTTGCTTGTATAACTAAATGTACTAAACTACTAATAGTGAATTTCCTTTCTTGGGTTGTGGACTCAGCCCCTAGACGTATGTGTGATTTCATCAAACTGGGTAAACAATTGATTGTATTCTTTATTATTTTTCTGCTCCATCATCTATTACTTATTAGTATAGTGATTCTGGTGTATCTTGTCGAACCTGTTGCTGAAGCATCACATTCGACATCTGTCCCTTGAGGAGAAAAATTTCAATTGGTATCAGAGCAGGCATCCTAGCCTGTTGGATGAGCTCCAAGGAATATAAATTCTGCTCAAATGGAGACAATGAAAGATGGAGGATCATTCAACAAACCACCTTGGATTACACAAAATATGATTATTGGAAGGTTATAATGGTTTTTTCCTTAAATATTTAGGAAACAAAGCATGGAAAGTTGTGTTAAAAGGGTGGAAACAACCAGTAGTTAAAAGGGTGACTTATGCTGAAGATGAGGAAGCTCTTGGAAATTCCAAGGATTTGAATTCTATCTTCAATGGTGTGGACAAGAACAGATTCAGATTAATTAACACATGTTGAGAAGCGGAAGATGCCCGAGAGATTCTCAAAACTACACGTGAAGACACATCAAAAGTTCGTATGTCAAGACTACAACTGCTTACCACTAAGTTTTAGAAAATGAGGATGATTGAAGAATAACCAGTATGTGATTTCCACATCATATTGCGTGATATTTCTAACATATCCTTGTATTAGGTGAAAAAATGTCTGAAGAAAAGCTTTCCAGAAAAATTCTTAGGTCATTAGCTAAAGGGTTTGATATGAAAGTTACTGCTATTGAAGAAGCTTGAGACTTGAGTAGTATAATGGTTAATGAACTCATTGGTTCCCTAGAAACCTTTGAGATGCATATGAATGAAACGTCTTAAAAGAATAACAAAGGGATAGTCTTTGTTCCCAATATTGAAGGAGATCAAGGTGATAAAGAAGATAGCCTTTCAAATTCTATAACTCTTCTTGGAAAAAATTTCAACCAATACATGAAAAATATGGATATAAAGTGGAAGTCTAATGTCTAGAACAAAAGGTATGACACCAGTTCTTAGGACAAAGGCATGAATGCAAACAATCTCAATAATATCAAGGGTACCCAATGCTTTGAGTGTGAAGGCTTTGGACACTTTAAAACTGAATTTCCTAACTTTCTAAAGAAGTAGAAAAGGGGACTTTCCATAATCTGGTCTTATTCTGAAGATGAAAGTGAAAGAGAAACAACCAACAATGTGAGAGCTTACTTTGGAAAATTTGGAACTGAGAGTGAATCCAATGATGAGGATATGACAAATGAAAAGTTAGATGCAAATTTGAATTTGGAAAACACCAAGTGGAAATAATCATACATTAAAGTAGAGAAATAGAAGAAAACTATCAAGGATATACTCCTAGATAAGGTAAAACAAGATACTACCATCTCTGGTCTTGAAAAGGAAGTTGCTTTGCTGAACACCAAGTTGGAAAATATGACAAAATATGTTTGTATTTTGACCCCAAGTATCAACATGGATATAATCAAGGGATCCATGTGTTCTTTGTTTACCTTTGTTAAACTTCACCCCAAAGGATTTACCAAATACATAAGGTTCACAAAACTCTAGTTTTTTGACCTTGTCATCACACAACAGATTTTGTTTTGAAATTCGACCAAGCCTCTTTCACTGGAATGACAAAGTCTCTTGTGACATAGCTTATTCTTTGACACAGGTTTTGTGGATGCTACATCTGTTGAACCACTTACAACCTCAACCTCAAGGGTATACACACCTTGTTTCTTTATGTCTCTCAAGACTTCCTTCGACCCCTTCATTACCCTTAGGATACTCTGTTCTCCTTTGAAGACATATCCTTTCTTTTAGAATTAACCAAGAGAAATAAAATTCCTCTTAAGATAAAGTACATACCTGACATCATTCAATAACCTTATTGACTCATCATGGAACTTGAATCTAACATATCTAATTCCTGCAATCTTGCAAGCTTTATTGTTTCTCAACATCACTGATCCACCATCTTGATCACATAATTCCTTAAATACGTCTTTGTTTGGAGTCATGTGCCAAGTACATCCTGAATCCACAATCCACTCCTTGCTAGAGTCGCTTCTTGAAATCACCAGGACATCAGATGATTCATAATCATCTTGCACAATGGTTGCATTATCATTATCCTTTCCACCATGATTATTCAATCGATTAGGGCACACCTTTCTTGTATGACCCTCCTTATTACAATGATAACACCTAATTGCAGGAGTATTACCACCATAAGAATTATGTGGAACTTTACCCTTCTTCTTCTCAAACCTACCATCTTTCTTCAAGAATTTCCCCCAAACGGAAAAACCTTCACAACAGAAGATGGTTTATGCTATTTTCTTTCATTCAGGTCCTTATAGTACAAGGCTGATTGAACTTCTTCAAAGGTCAACTAATCTCTTCCATATAAGAGAGTTTCTTTGAAATGAGCATGAGACTTAGGTAAAACACATAACAACAACAATGCTTGATCTTCATCATCAATCTTGACCTCAATATTTTCAAGATCAAGAATTAACTTGTTGAATATATGTAACTACTCAGCCAAAACTTTATCTTCACTCATCTTGAACAAATACAAAACTTGCTTCAGGTAGATATGATTGACCAACGATTTCGTCATGTACAAAACTTTAAGTTTCGTCCACACACTCGCTGTTGTCTTCTCCTTCGAGACTTGTCGGAGAACCTTATTACCAAGGCTCAATATGAAGGCTTTGTGGGATTTCTCGATCATCATTGTCTTCTTCTTCTCCATTAGGGAAATATCCATCTTCTTAGATGCTTTCAAAGCTTCTAACAAACCCTACTGAACCAGTAGGACTTGCATCTTCAAGCGCCACAAACCGAAATCGTCCACACTAGTGAATTTTTCAATCTCATACTTTGTTAACGGCACCTTCTTCTCCATGCTCACTATACCAGTTTGTTGTGAATCAATGTCGTCAAGAACAAATCAAAATATGAGAAAGAGTGAGTTTCTTGAACAAACAAAAGAAACCCTATTAGATTTTAAAAAAGAGAGAGAAGAAGGAAGAATAATAATTGTGATTGGTTATAACTGTTTTACTATTCACTTACTCAATAAGGATTCAAAGATTACAAGTGAATAACAATAATTAACCTCTCTCAACAATCTGAGAGAACTATTCAATTTATAGACTACTAAGTTAACTTAGACTACAAGCTAACTTAACAAATAGGCTTATAAGCAAGGCCCAATTCGACATGCTAACTACCCTAGCATTTTGACTACTACATGCTTGAGCATACTTCGACTACAGCATGCAGGATCAACATGTGAACAGACTTTGACTACATGCTAAACCTTTATCGAATCATGAAGTTATCCCTGTCGAGACTAAAGTTCGATCCAAATACCACAATACTAATACAAATTGGGTCTTATAAAATCATTTCATAATTTAAACTTAACATACATTACATCATGATTACAATTAAAACAAGCCAATTAACCTTCCTAATTCACAAAAACATTAAAAGAGAGAAATAACAGGATTTCTAGTTGTCCTTCATTTAACTTCAATAGTCTTTCTTCAACTATGAACAATCATAAATTGTTCATCAGATACACATATAATATGTCTGATAAGTTACTTACTGTAATGCCTAATACATCACTAGTCTTCAATATCTTCTCCATTGTAAACTAATACCACACATACCTAATATATATCTCCTCGCTGTTCCTTTTGGTTCTATGCATAACACATTCATATGATTTTTCACATTGTTAATTAATCATAGTTATTTATTCTTGATTCCGATTAAGACATGTCCTTGCAATCTTCTTGGAAAATGATGCAATCAACATAATGAATGTGACATAATACCCATAACATATAACCCTACTGCACTAGATAAAGTTTTTAACCATACCAAGACGTTTTTACCTATACTCTTTGGGCTTGTAATCGTAGTATCCCAAGAAAAACCAACAATAAAATCTAAATGGTTCAACTGGTTCATTTATCTCACCATTATGAACCTCCAGTTCAACATAAATTTGAGATCTATTTATCCTGGCCTTCAAAAATATAATTGTTGACTCTATTTCTTCCCAATCTAAATTTGAAGAAGTACATAAAATCCCAACAGTTAGAAAAAAGACATGCATTATGGGTAACACGGTCAAATCCCTAACATTTTTTCTAAACCTTAAACATTTAGGGTCCGTTTGGTTGGGGTTATTCGGAGGGGATGAGAGGAAATATTTTAAATCATGTATGTTTGGTTCAATTTTTAACGGCAACTCCATTATTTTTATCATTATGACTCAACTTTTTTCCATGTTATTTTTTTTAAAATAACTTAATTATTTTATAAGTTGTTGTGTTGTATTACATATCAACATATAATTGTAGTATGAGTTATATATTATACAAAATTTAATTTTATAAATATTTTATAGGATAAAATGGATCATTAAGATGACAAAAATGGTTCATATGATCATTGATCAAATAATGTGATTTTATAATGTTTATTAATATTTTATTTTTATTTTAATATATTTTAAAATATTTTAAATATTAAATATATTACGTTTGATTATCTATGTTGTTTATGAATTGACAAATTTCTTTTTTTGGTGAATATCATTTTAATTTTTTTTTATTCAACATGAGTGTTAAAATATTTTAAGGGTAAGAAGGTAAATTAGATTTAAAATCCCTCCATTCCCCTTGTGAACCAAACATCTATTAGACTAAAACTTCTCCCTCCCCCCTCTTTTGAACCAAATATACGTTTAATTAAAATACTTCCTTTCCCCCTTCCACCCCCTTTATTAAAATCCCTCCCATGCGTTGAAACAAAAAGACCCTTGCTTTTTTTCCATATCTTTCTCAAACCTATAAAAAACAAGTGTACATAGTACATTGTCAAAAATAAGTTTTATCGATAGTTTTGTAAACATTTTATAATACGAACTCTAACCGTCCCAAATATCCCCTTACCTCTGAAGCCACTAGATTGTTAGGATCAACTCTTGTTTCCATGATCACTAAGATATCCGAATGCTTCTCCTTCGGATATTGATTACATAATCGAATAAAGGCTTTTCTCGCCGCACCCCTACAATTCCATAACATAATCCTATGATTTGTATCAACCATAAAAACAAATTATTGATTAGATCCAAGCCCTTGTGCTTAGCTTGGTATCTCGTACACAACATCCATGTCAAAGTCTTCTTCCTTTAAAGTCAGACTCGCATGAACTTCTAGATAACTCCATTTTCATTCTCATCTCTCGTGTTCAATTCCTTTTCTGAATTTTGTTCTTTCGTTACATCAGTTGTTGGAGCCCTTTCCTCTTCCACTGCACTTTGAGCTCTCAACTCTTTTAGGATTAGTCTCTTCAATAGACATGTTGAACCATATCAGGCCCAATGACATTATTTGATTGAAGGGGCTCTATTTATGAGGCCTTTCAGTCAGACGCAGTCCTGCAACAACCTCTAGCAACCTTCTTTTTCGAACATTTTCCCATACATCTCCTTGTTTTTTCCATATGGTCCCACATTCCTCTTTTACTCGTCGTAGCCACTTATAGCTATATTAAAAACCTTTTTTAAATTCTTTTTGTGTTATGCTTCTTTCTATTAACATTTTCCACATCGTGCTTTATTCCCATTGGCCCAATTGAAATGTGCATCATAACTCCTTCGTCATCATTGTTGGAAATTATTGTATCATACTTATTTTTATTGATTGCTTCGTGAGGGTTACTAAATTCAAATTTCGTAATGTCATAATTAAGAGTAAAAAACTGTGATCCCTTCTCCTTTTCTTTGCATTTATTTCCATTTAAAGTCACATGAGATCTAACTCGATGCTTCATTGGATCTGCATTTTTACCATTTTTTATTTCCAGGTCCTTTCCTTTCCTTTACTTCCTGACTTTCTGTACCACTATCCAGGGCATATCCTCTCTAGCAACATTGACCACAAGTTCAATTCCATTATCCAATGATTTATTTGCTTCTTCTACAACACTAGTTAACTTGACACCTGTTTGATTATCACAACCTTCTTTGTAGTGTCCAAAGCATCCACAACTTAAACAGAGAAGAGCAACCCCTCATATTCGATATTGTAATGTTTTCCCTTGATGGAAAACATTGCTAACAAAGGTTTTGTTAGACCAACTTACACACAAAGTCTTGCATATTTTCCTATTTCCTTGCTCAACGTATTTTTGTTTATTTTGATAGTAGCACTAATTCAATTTTCAATGAAAGTTATGACTATAACATCATAGTACTCGATTGATAATCCTGACACACAAACCCAAACCGCAACTTGTTCTATGGCATCACTAGCCGGGAAAAAGTTAGGTTTCCACTCCCTCACTGATAAGTAGTGATCATATATGAGCCAAGGACCATCCATCAGAGCCACATATTGGTCCTCCTCATTTGTGAAAGTCACGAGATAATACTCCTGCCCTAAGTCCATGATATCCAGTACACCATTCCTTGCCCGCATTTGGTTCAAATAGGTTCCAAGGGCTTTGAAACCTATTTGTCTTCCAAGCATCTTCATAATGACTCCTTTCTTCCACGACACATAAATTCTCTGCTCCTCCTTCTCTAAAAGAATGATTTTCGGGCACTCATAGTCTCCAAATCCGTGTTCTTAAATCTTCAGCTCCCCAAATGTATCTGTGATCTCCCAAATGCATATATTATTAATGTTGTTTTATTACAATACTATATAGTTCTGAGATTATGTTGTTATTTCAAAAATAAATTTTAAATATTTACGTCACTTAATAGTCGTGTCTAAGATTAATTTGATTTTTTCAAAAAAAAAAGAAGAAGACGAATTTAACATATCTAAAAATTGAATAAAGTCATGTAAGTGTTATATATATTATTTCTTTTATTTTTATTATTATTCTAGTTATATATTTATGTTTATTTTTCATAGAGAAGAGTTGAACAACACCAACCTCTATGATACCATAACAAAACATCTAATGTTCATTATAAAACTATAGAAGTTTATTAAATGAGTGTAAAACTGAAATTTCTCATTAGATATAATTGATACAATCAAACTTATATATAAGCTGTGTAGTTAATTAACCAAAACTGAAATAACTAATTCTCTCATAAATCCAACTAACTAATGGAAAATGATGACTTATTGAGCAAGTTACATAAAATGGTTCACACTATTGTTATTTCTAAATTGCAGATTCTATAGGCATGGAAATTGTTGGAATGTAGAATTAAAACCTTCCCTTACCATGTCATAGTAATCAATTGTCTTCAATATCTCCATACCATATATCCCTAGATCCTTCATAGAAGATAACTATCATAGTGGTGGGAGTGTAAGGCAATAGTCACAATTAATGATACTAAGGTACACCATGTAAGAGAATGAAGAATATCCCAACTAAATTGGAAATATTTTTCCGCTATCGTATCTAATACTTAGTTTCTTCAAGGTTATTGATGGTTGCAACATGGCAAGCACAATTAACTGTATTCTATGGTCTTCAATTTGCTCACCCCATTGTAGCACCAACTCCTGGATTCACTATTTGCTTTTTAAGATTGCATGCAAATACTTTGATAGAATCAATAAAGTTATGTAGGTTCAAGATGTTAAGTTTTCCTTGTAGGCATGGAAATTTTCTGAGCTCTTTTGCTTAACCCAACTTACTCTTACCCATTATAAAATTTGCTAGAGTTTGAAGCTTTTGGTGTGTGGATTTTTTCCCATGATTGTTATGTTTTAACTAAAGGGATATGTGTTGGGTATAACATTTCACCAGGGTTGTGAGATCCAATAGTGGGCAGTTCCTTTGTTTTTTTAAATATATATTTTTTAAAATTTTATATATAATTTTAATATAACATGTATTTTATATACCATATTTTTACTTGAACAAAATATGACACCAAATATGCACCAAAATGTAGAACAAAACTATACATTATATATATATGCACCAACATTATATGCATCTTGTACCAAAGTGTGAACAAACCGACGTCTTTTACGTCTTTTTCTATGAATGGTGTCTCGTAATTAAACGCCTATAAGTTGAACAAAATGTAAGAGCATTTAATTAGAAATAATAACAAACTATTATACGTTAAAACTGAATAATATGTAATTGTAAATATGTGTTACCTGCTCCTAAGAATCAACAATGTTGGCAGAGACAATGATTATCATGTGTTTCATGACATAAAATCTACACTCATATTCTCCTGATTGATTCCTCGTCTATAAGTAATAATAGAAATGAAAACATATGTTATAGATAAATAAATATCACAAATAATACATTTACAATAAGGGTATAAAATTTGAGTGTTTTTTCTAAGTCCTTTCAACTTATATTGCATCCTTCTACAACTATATATATTGAAAACAATTTATACATTACACGATAATTACAAAGTCAAATAAAATATATATTACTAAGTCACATAAAATATAAACTTACGTAGAAACTACACGTTTCATCCTTGGATCAAATTATTTGCCTACTCATGTGATGCATGTGACAAACTATTCACCATAATCACTTAGTTGTTGATATTTACGGAAAAAATTGCTTTCAAATATATAAAAACTAAAAATAATAATTTTTTAAAATTTAAATCAACTTCAAATAAATATTACCACAATATTAGTTATAATAACACGCAATACTTTTCACAATTTAATAATAAAAAACCCCTAAAATCATAAGTGACATGGATAGAGCTTGAATGAACAATGAGAATTATGAAAAGTTTTCCAACTTTTAAGATCATATTTTAAAACTAAAATTCTTGTTAATACATGTACTCTATTCTATAGACCACTATTATTGATAGATATTTCATAAGTGAGAATTCAAGTTCAAATCACATAAGCAAATAAATAACAAAAATAGAGCCAAATATACAATATCTTACATTTGTCATATCAAAGACACACTACATATTACTTAAAAACAACTATTAACAACATCACACAGATAAAATCAATACTATCATTTAATAATGATGACTCTTACTTCAACGAATCAACTACTAGAGGATGGTTAAGATCATTTAATCAAATTATTACAAGTTATCCGCTTTGAGCTTGTTGTCGCAGTATTTGTAACAAAAGTATAAGTATTTGTTATTATCATTTCTTTATAGATTGGTGCGATATTCAACAGTCATCCAATAATTTCTATAATTTTAAGCAAATTATTTCAATTTTTTTTGTTTGATAACTAGGTTAACATAACAATGAATGAAAATAGGATTTAACATATGAAATTGAGGTTGTTGGAGTTAAATTTCATTATCATATTCTCGTGCATCCTCTTGATTAGTTATATATATTATTAGCCATAAATTAATATTATCACACGTCGCTCTGCATATGTTGTTTATGTCTAAACAACGACATGAAATCAATCATATTTATTAACTAACAATTTGTAGTTGGTTAACCAATACGATATTATTAAGTTTCAGCAATATATGTGAATGTTAAATATAAATCCTATCAATAGTTTAGCATATAACAAATGAAAATATTTGATATATTTAAGAAAAGTATTTCTGAATATGAGTTCGAAACCATAATAACAAGCTATAAGTAGCCAATTCATAACCAACATTAAGAACAGAGATAATTATCAATACTAATCAATAACTAGAACATACATAACTCCATGATCAAGATGATATATAAGTTTTTGAATAACTACATATAACCCTAAAAAAATAGAATTTATCTACACTTACTCATAGTAGCTTTATAATGATGATCAAGAACAAAGACATGGAATATCATCCACATCGATTTCTCATACATCTTGTCTCAACATGTCACTGGTTATTTTCTTGGAGTGCAAGATAAAGTAAAAGTTTATCTCTTCCTATCAAGTTTCATTTCCTTTTCGGTTATATTAGAGACTTAAGTGTGTTAGCACGTGTTTGGATTTGGAAAAAAAGGATTTCTAGCAAGATTTCATTTGGTGTTATTATTTGTACAAGATTTATATCAACCAAGGATCTCAATTATCATAATGAAGATTTGATTGATAATGTGCATTTTTGGGAAAGTTTAATCTCAAAAAAATTCATCAAGAATGAAGTTGCTAATATGTATAAATTCATATTTGATCAATCAAGATTTACAAGAAACCATTTTGAAGATTGGTACCTTGAACTTTAGAGATTCCAATTGAATTTAAAACAAAACCCTACTGGAATTTCTTTCTAGATCGTGGTGGCTATTTAAGGAGGAAATATCCTTTGTGAATACCAAGAGCTTTTGAGAAAAAATCCACTATATAGGAGAGTTTTATTTGAGTATTTTTTTAATTGTATTTTGTACACTATATTGATGTGCTTCAAATATCAATTAGACAAATAGAGTTTTGAGTTGTATTGGAGTTTTATCTTTCATCTTTGTAATTGAATAAGTACTTAGGAGTATGCTTGAGTGAAAGTGAGATGTGTCTCATATTCAAGGGGGGCCTTGATCGAATCTTCACGCTTAGTATTAGAAAAGTGACATTGGACGAAGTGAGTTCATATAAGACGACTTTTAGTTTTGAATATTAAGAGTGGATTTCTTTCTATAGGGAGTCCTGAATAGACATTCACAAGTAGTATTAGGTAAAGAGGCATTCAACCAAGAGGGTTTAACTAAGACCAATTTGTACTTCTGACTATTAAGAGTGAATTTTCTTTCACTGGGTTATCACCCTCTAGACGTAGGTGATTTTGCACCAAACTGGGTTACCAATTCTTGTGTTATTTGATTTTTGCTTTTATTCTGTCTGCGACCTGAATATCTTGTCAAACACATTGTGCCAGACATTGTGTATTACATATTTTCATATGAAGAACACAATTTCAATTGGCATCAGAGCAAGCATCCTGTTCTGTGAGGGTGTGTTCCAGGGTTCTTATCATGTTCAAGACGGATAATGCCAAAGAAAGAGGATCATTTAATCAAACAATTATCCTTGATGGTACTAGTAATCCTCTAAAGATTATAACTGAAATGAATTATGAAGATTATGAAAACCAATCAGAAGATGACAGTGAAGGAGAAACTGAAAAAATTATGGTGGCTTTCACAACAAGTGTTTGATCCAAGCCAACTGTACATGGTGATGGGGAATCTAGTGATGAAGATATCTCAAATGAAGATGTTGCCGAAACCTTCAAGTAATTGTATCTTCAGTGGAAAGAAGAATGCATATCCAATGAGAAACAAAGAGTTGAAATTCGTGATCTACTTCAAGACAAGAAAAATCTTATTGCAACTATCATAAAGTTAAAAGAATAAGTTGACCACTTGAAATCCAAACTTGAAGGTATGACCAAATCTATTAGTATTTTAAATTGTGGTTCTAAAACTCTTGATGAAATTTTATAGGTTGGAAAGAGTGCTAGAGACGTGAAAGGAATTGGTTTTGATTATAGATTCCTAAACAATAAACCTAAGTTTGTTCCTCCTATCAAGAAGATTGAGTTCATTATGTCAAAATACATGTCAAAACATCTTGTTCAACATCATTACCGCAAAAGATCTTGTGTTTGTCACTATTGTGGGAAACACATGCATATTTCCCCTTTTGCTACAAACTGCATGGTAGACCTCATCATCATTATCCATAATATCACATCAAGAATAGATCAAGAAATAATCATGTCCAACAAGTCTGGAAAGTTAAGGAGGCAACAACAAGTCACATTGCTCACACCTCCATAAGAGCTTCCTCTCGTGAAGATTGATACTTTAATATTGGATGCTCCAAACACATGACTGGAGAGAAGAACTACTTGAAAGAGGTAAAGCCTTATTATAATAGCTATGTTACTTTTGGTGATGGTGCGAAAGGCAAGATTATGGGAAAAGGGAAACTAGATTATCATGACCTCTTGAGTTTAGAAGACGTTCTTTTAGTTGAATGATTAATTGTTAATCTAATTAGCATCAACCAATTGTGTGCTCAATAACTGTACTTAAATTTCAATAGTTTTGGATGTGTTATTACTAAAAAACATCTAGAACAAATAATGAAGGGTACCATATCATCAAATAATTGCTACACGTGGCCACCTTATGAGAAAATCCCACCTCATACTTGTCATATCTCTAAAAGTGTTGAGAAAAATAATAAACAT
The DNA here is from genome assembly GCF_024323335.1 of Lathyrus oleraceus. Lineage (NCBI taxonomy): Eukaryota > Viridiplantae > Streptophyta > Magnoliopsida > Fabales > Fabaceae > Lathyrus > Lathyrus oleraceus. The sequence continues at coordinate 282,947,756 of NC_066581.1, forward strand.
AACACCAAGAGAAAGAAATTCGTAAAGAGAAAGATGACTACTGCTGACACTATAGATCGGGCTATTGAAGATCATGTGACTGGCATCATGGATGACATTGTAGAAACAGAAACTAAGCCATGGCACAGAAATCTTGGGAGTAAGAGTACCTTATTGCAGATAAAGTTTTCATATGTATGTCTGATCTCAAAATTGAAGAAGGTAAACTTCATGATGATTGTCAAGTTGGGAGGCAAGCCAAGATGTGACATAATATGTTCTAACATCTTACTCATGTTCCTGAATTACATCATATGGATCTTATGGGACCCATGCAAGATGAGAGTCTTAGAGAAAATATATATGTCTTTGTCTATGATAATGACTACTATAGGTTTAAGTGTATTCATGAGAAGTCTAGTGCCTTTACTATTTTTGAATCCCTTTTCCATTGCTTACAATGTGAAAAAGAGGAAGAAATTTACAAGATCATACGTAATCAAAGAGATTATGTCAAATAATTTGATAACTCCAACTTCTACTTTATTTTCACTACTGAAGGGATTTACTCACAAGTTTTCAATTCCCATATCTCCACAACATGTTTTGATTGTAGAAAGGAAGAACCATACGTTGCAAGTAATGGAGAAAATCATGGTATATGCCTTAGAAATTCATATTAGGGTTCATTCTCAAATTTTTGGAATTTGTTTATTCAAAATCATGATAATGTGTCTAGCGAAGATAAAATTGGTGTTCCTCTTTCCTGTCTAATTTTAGTTATAATCTGGTTATGAAGAAACATGTCCTAGACATTATTCTCCCTAATATTCCATATTTTGATATGTGTGATCTGGATGGTGGTGAAAATGTTCTTGATTTTTTGCCAATGTATGGGCATATAAAAATCCATCCTCTCAAGTTTCCTAAGCATGAAGTTAAGGCATTACATGAAATAATCATTACATTCATTACTAGAGAGGTTGTGATTGAAAGCCTTAATCAAATGTTGAATCCAAAGGGCGCTGATATGTTATCTTCTCAAGCTGTTGTTCGAGATGTTGGGAAATATGTTAAGACATTGGGTGAAAATGTGGCAAGTAGTGATGAAGGCATATTCTAGGATGTTCCATAAATAGCAGGGTATATACAGTATTTAACAAGAACACAAAATCTACGTTGGAATCCATAAAAGTCTTTGTTAATGATTTTCAAGTTAAAGTGACTCCCTATGAAGATGAATATTCTAATATCACTAGTCATAATGTTGAGCTAGTTATTGATGACAACATAAGGAACCACTTCCAATCACATGAAGTAAAGAAATTGCTGCTGAAAAGTATGTAGTCAAAAGAGATTTTGCACCAGAAGGAAAGAAAGCTCCTGCAGTAGAAGATGCGGAGGAAGATGTTAACAACATTCTGAATGACATAAAGGTTCCCCTGAACAATAAAAGTAATCCTATTTTTAATAGAAATAAGGTATTACTAGTAGCTCAAGACTATGATCAAATATAAGGGGTTGACATTGATGAAGCTTTGACTCATTTTACCCTCTTGAAGCTATCAGACTGTTACTAGGATTATTTTGTCTCCTTAAGTTCAAACTCTATCAAATGGATGTCAAAAGTTTCTTCCTTAGTAGGTACTTGGACGTGAAAGTCAGTCAAGATGTTAGTAATAATTTAAATAACATGGAGGGTGTCATTATAAAAGACAATGAAATTTTTATGATAGTTCAGAATTATGCTGACTACACTATGTTACGAAGGATGTCAAGTAAGACGTTAGACCATTTTGTTTAACAAATGAAATATGAATTTGAGATGGGAATGGCAGGTGAACTTACCTACTTTCTTGGTTTTAAAGTGAATCAATTGAAGAATACCATATTTGTTTTCCAAAGTAAGTATGCTAGAAATATTGTGAAAAAATTTGGGCTGAAAAATGGTAGGAAAAAATGTGCACATATTGTTACTCATGTTAAGATCTCTAAAGATGAACAAGAAGCAAATTATATTGTTGCTAGAAGTAGTTTCTCTCAACCATTATGGAGTAAACAAATGCTCAAAGATGTGACATAGGATGTCATGACATCATACAGTGACAACCGGTTATTGTGCTTAATTTTTCAAAAAGACCACATTTTTCTATTTTTGCTTCCGTGCTTCAAACTAATCTCTAAATCTTCAAGTTCCTCTAAAAAGTTCTATAATTAATTGGAAATCATGATAGGAACAAGGAAATGGTTGAATAATTATGGTATTCCAAAGAAGACATCAAATAAAAGGCATGGAAAATATGTTGTATTTACAAAAGCTCATGGATTTTATATAAAAGGCATAATGATTAAAGGAAAGGTCGATGGTAAATCCAAAGGTATTTCTTCTCTCATCAACCCTAAGAAGGCTCAAGGTAAAATCTATGTAATGTTCTCCCTGTGTTATAATATTACTATTGATGTGTAAGGCAACATGTCTAACATGTTGGAGATTGAGTTTCCAACTCAGAATAAGGATGGGCAAGTTGCCCCTGTTAATTATGAAGTGAATGATGCGGTGAGTAAGGCGAGTAACAAAATTGATGATTCTGTTTTCATCAATGATAATTATGAATTTCATGATATGTTTACTCCTATCAATAATGATGAGTTTGTAAGTGAAGAGGTTAATGACAACGAGGTTATCAATGATGGCTTTGTTGATGAGATTTTTACTGTTAAAAAATTCCCCAGAAAAGGAAAGAAGATTTCTCCTAGTAGTGCAAAGCATGATGTCAAGGAAATTGTCACCCACATATTGCATGAAATTCTTGAAAATGTGAAGATTAATGAGCATGATGTAAATGGTGATGTAATTTTTAAAATGTCTATTGAAGAAAAAAAGGTTTCTAAGAACTCCCCATATGTTCCTTTTAATTATGAAGAAATTCAAATAAAATGGAATTTTGTTTACAATAGGAGGATAAATCTTGATAACGAATTTTATGTTGAAACACTAAAGTATAGTGAAATTATGAAGCCTTTTAGTGATGCTCAGTCATTGACGAGAGTGCTAAATAATGGATCATGGTATCCTAAGTTGGTGAAGGAATTTGTGGTTAAACTTCCTATTGGTTTCCTCTATTTAATTTGTGGTGTAAATAATGATGGTATTGCTCATGAGTTTCTGAGTTTCGGTTACAAATTATTTGCTAGGGAAAAAATGTCCCTGACATTAGACTTCCCAATGTTCTTGTTATTACTGAATCTGGTTTAGTTAGTGATGAAGATAGGCCTAATATGGAATCTGTGTTTGGGCCCATCAAAAATCACATTCTCAATGCACTTATCTATAAAGCCAATGCTATGCAGGAAATCATTGACATATCCACTACTAGAAAAGGTGTTTGTGAAGGTCTTGCTAAAATGATAAGTCTGCAATCAAATGCAATCTATTGCTACATCATTTACTTTCTGTACCAGGTAGGAACTTGTGTTTCCTTGGAATATGGAGAGTGTTGTCTTTATCAATTTATTAACATGCCGAGTCTTATGTCATCCAACCACTTATTGATGTTCCATCTTTAATCTGTGGTATTTTGAGTGATCAAAAGAAAGACATTGTTATTTGTGATTATGAGATTGGTTCTACCCCAAGTTTTTTGACTTTAAGTTACATGATGATTGCTGAGAAAGATGTTATTGGAATTGTGATAAACATTATTACACCTGTTGATGAAACTGATATGGTTTTTGAAGGAGAAATGTTGTATGGGCCCATGACAAGTCATATTCTCAAAGGCTTTGATTCATGAGAGACAAGTCATATTCTCAAAGTCATAGTCTCATTATAAGAAAATGAAAAGAAAGATGTCACGAAAGTTGTTGAGCACATCATGACTCATTTGATTTTGTGTTTGATTCTAGAGGTGATTACAAGATTTGGTTCATGATTGTTCAATCCAAGATTCTGCCGAAGTTGTTTTGAAAGAAAAATTTGATTGACAAATTGTGTAAGAAACTTGTTAATAAAGATGTTATACACATGTTATGTGACATCATTACACGCGTGCTACTTATATTAGATTCTGATTCAATTCAGATTTTATTCAAGATTTGTTTTGGTTTTAATTCTTCCAAAAATCTACTAAAGTTGAGAAGTATTTTAATCCAAATCAGTGTGGGAAATATTTGATTAAATTATACATTTATTTGTATAAGACCTCAATTGAATATGGTTTAAATAAGAGATTTATATTAGCATTTAATAATGTGATTTTCATTTATTACAAGATTTGGTGTTGCACTTAATGAAAGTATCTCTATTAAAGAGGATTTATAGCGCGTTTATATTTTTGAAAAATATTATAAAATCTTAATATTTTATTTGAGGGTTTGTAATTCTTAATTATATCAAGTAAAAATATTATTGACTATGCTTTAATGAAGATTCAGAATTTATGTTGCACATAATGTCCCAGACATCCTGTCTCAACATGTCACATTCGATTTGGTTGGAGGGCAAGATAAAGTAAAGTTTATTTCTTCCTTTCAAGATTTGTTTCCTTTTCTGTTATATTAGAGATTTTTGTGTGTTAGCACATGTTTGGATTTGAAAAAAAATCTATATATTAGCAAGATTGCATTTGATGTTATTATTTGCAAAAAGATTTATATCAATCAAGTATCTCAATTATCATAAGGAAGATTTGATTGATAATGTGCATTTTTGGGAAAGTTTATTCTCAAATAAATTAAGCCAAAATGAAGTTGCTAATATGAAGAAATTCAAATTTGATCAATCCAGATTTACAATCGAACCATTATTGAAGATTGATGCCTTAAAGATATGAATATTAGCCTTCTCCTTATATTGCTTCTTACTATGGTTTAATATATATTTTTTCTTTATGTATCTTAACTTTTCATATTGATCCTTTAATTTTTTAAAAAGTATTATGTTGATCATTTTTTTTAATTAACGACGAAAATTTTAAAAATTGATCGTCAAATTTGTCGTTAATTTGACGAAAAGGACTAACATAGTACGTTTTAAATAGTTAAAGAGTCAATATGAATATTTTTTTAAGTTAGGGGACTAAAATCAATGTCGAGATTAAAATACGGGACAAAAAAATATTAAACATATATTGATAATGAAATACAATGATTCTAATTTTTCAAAAATAAATGATTTGTAACACTCAATGAAATAGCCAGTTACATTTTAAAATTCCTCTTAATATACTAGATTGTTATGGTTTATTATCTTTCATGATACAAGATTTACTCAAAATATTCTTATAATTACTAATAAAAACTAGTAAAGGACCCGTGCGTTCGCACGGGTCGCGCAAGTGCAATAATTTATTTAAAAAAATTAAAATATAATATATTTTTTGTTTATATATATATATATATATATATATATATATATATATATATATATATATATATATATATATATATGGTTTGATCAACGTACACAAATTTATTACATAAGAGTTTTTTTTAATGTAATGGATGTTAAATGATCAATAAATGGGTTCAAAAAATTTCCACAAATAACTTTTTCCAGTTTGGGACATAATAAAGTAAAACATTATTAATTTATAGTAATATAATTTGCTTAATTTTTTTGTATACTATATTAAGGAAATAATAAAAAAATATAATACAAAAATATTTTTACAATTTATTGGTATATTGATATATAATAAACATTCCATTGTTAATGTTATGAATAAACATTCCATTTATCATTGAGATTTTGGACATAACAAATAAAAATATATTTATTTAGTAATGGATGAAATTTTCCAATCTGTTACTAATTTGAGGTATAAAAGCGCAAATATTAACCTTCATAATAAATGATTATTTAACCAAAATACATAAACCATGTAAAAGAAATACCAGAACCTCATTTGTTTTAAAATATAGTAATGAATACTACCAAATGTTGAAATTAATTGCAATTGATACAGTAAGGTTTAATGCAACAAAAGATATTGAAACAAAAGGTTCACAATTTTAGTTAAAATTGTGAGAAATAAGTCCAGCAACAAAAATGATTTAACTTCGTACAATTCTTTGGTCCTTAAAAAACTGGGTTTATACAAAACCTGCCCGCAACCTTTTAGGAAGTGATGATTCATTACCCTGTAAAAAAACAATTACATCCATATAAACAAATTTTAAAACATAATGTATATTTTATACAACTCATTCAATAAAATTCTAATAATAAACAACGATATTTGTTGATATAATATAACTAATGAAAAACTTACGTTCTATAAGTTTTCAATCTTGTAGTCATATCCATTCTTGGAATATAGATAACCCCTCTAATATTCTTTCCAGATATAATCTTTGCCTCGATAACGTGGTTTGCCAATCTTGTAACTATAAGTCTTGTTCTATTGCAGAGACCTTCAGGCTGATCAATGTTTCGATAAATAAAATATCAACCATGAGTGATAATCTGAACTTTACAACTCGATAAACTATTAACATTTTAACTTATGTATAACAATGTACCTTCACCATAGAGTTATGCATAAATTCAGCAGTCATTCCAAGTATAGCAGCACATTCGGAATCCCAGAATACAAATCGATATTTTGATTCACCATTGCTAACATATATCTCAATCTTGTACCTATAGTATTTTAAACAAAGAAAATAATATGATTAATAACAAATCCATTACTAAATTTATTTGCAATTCATCTAGATTATATGTACCTTGGTATAGGCTGTTCGACTTTTTGCCCACATGAACATTCATAAGCTTTTTCAGGATTAGGTGCCTTCGAAGAACACCTTATGCAGCCATAATAAAACCATCCATACTTTGAGACAGCAAATTTCAATGTGGTTGCTACAGTAACACATAAAGTTTCCTAAAAGCAAATCAAAAATGATATTAATTTCAAAAAGCAAACAATATAATTGTAATAGTAAAGATAAATTCGGCTCTATAGTATTCAACTTACATGTTTGATTTTGCAGAACTGACTTAAGGATATACATTTCGCATTATGAACAAACCTTTCTACTGGCGAATACTGAGAACCACCAGACCAATTAGAAAGAGATTTTGCAGATTGAGTAGGCTTCTCCTTCTGTTCATTAGTAGGCAACCTATAGAAATAAGATTGTTTTTAAAATTAAAAATTATGTATAATAATCTGAATATAAATAAATAAAATCCATACTTAGACATAAAATCTTGAATTTCAGGGATGTCTTCATTTATCAACAATTTGGAACCACGCCATGCATTTGACACTGTAAATTGTATAATTAATATAAATATTATTGAACGTATAATGAAAAATACAAATCAGCTATGTATTTATAAAGTCTGATAGTGTAATACCTTGACCATCTCTTACCATTGCATGAGTGAGCAGAATTACAATAGCTCCATTGTTTTTAGGATCATTGTAGTAAGCCAAAAATTTTGATCCATAGATTTCCCATAAATTGCAATTTTTGCAATTACCCCTATTTTGCAATATAAATAAACAATATTATATGATGGGATTCAGTGATGCAAAATATATAAATTTATCAAACACATAAGTTATGAAAACAATGCGCATTACTTCAAATCTTTCAGCACAACAGAAACAACAACTTTCTTCCCCGGAGTGTTGGATTGGATATGGTTTATCTCACTAACAGCATCAATAATATCTACATTAAAGTAAGGTTCATTATTGAATGTGTTTGCAAATATATAAGTTATATAAGTTATAATAGAATTTAAATTATCTTCCAGTCTATCGGTTTTGCATTTGCCTTGAAGTATCTCACCAAAATCTTTAAAGAAATATCCTTTAGGTGGAATATTTTGAAGTTCGATTGCCTTCATTGTGGTACCACCAAGAAACACAATTTTTTTTGAATGATCACATACCTTCCACTGAAAATCATTGTTATAGACACTGCCATTGTTTATAATGCAGGTCATATTCTCCTTAATGACCTCTTTCCATTTTAGTAAATGGTCATGACGAATAAGGACCTGAATTCGATCACCCTAACAAAATAAAAATAATCTTCTTTTTATATGTTATACAAAAAAGCATTTTGTTGTAATTACTAACTATCATACAAAAATCTATACTTAAAAAAAGAAAAACAATTTACCAAGGAATCCATAACAATCATCTCCAAATGTTCAATACCCTTATTATTCACAACACTCCAAACATCCATTATTCGAACAGCAAGACGCCAAGTTTCTTTTGAGTCATTGATGTCTTTCACAGAATCAACCTTTCTACTCATTTTCACTGAAAAAAATTCAAAAATTAATGTAACTGCAAATTTAGATGACTATAAAATTACAAACCTAATAACATGGAAAAAAAAGAGTATATAAAGAAACACACGCTCCTACAATTTAAGTGGTTCATATTTATTATTAAAAAAATTCAATTTGTCATTTAAAGAAAATCAAACAACGATAATATTTGACAAAAAAAATACAATAATAATTAATTTGATTTCAGGATATTGATTTCATTTTGGAATGATAAGATTGCAACAACAATAAAATAACGGTAATATTTATTATTAAAAAAATTCATTTTGTCATTTAAAGAAAATCAAGCAACGACAATATTTGGAAAAAAAACTACAATAATAATTAATTTGATTTCAGGATATTGATTTTGTTTTGGAATGATAAGATTGCAATAACAATAAAATAATGGTAATATTTTTTAGTAGTATAAATAGGTAAGAAAAAATATTGTCAATGTAAGAAAAAAACAGTATTAAGAAAAAATATTGTCAATGTACAGAATGAATTTATATAAATTGCAATTACATAATGATTTTTTTTAAAAAAATATATATGAATCCAAACAGAATATTGTATTATTCAAATTTGGTTTCTATCTTTATTATTCAAATTTGGTTTCTATTATTATATTATTCAAATTTGGTTTCTATCTTTATTATTCAAATTTGCTTTCTATCTTTATTATTCAAATTTGGTTTCTATCTTTATTATTCAAATTTGGTTTCTATCTTTATTATTCAAATTTGGTTTCCAAATAGAATAATAAAAAAATAATATTATATTATTCAAATTTGGTTTCTATCTTTATTGAAAAGTATGATAGATATAGGTTTGATGTGATGTTAAAGTAGAGCATTAATGATTGTTACTTTTGAGAAAGTTTGCTTCAAATATAAGCAAAAAATATTGAAGTGAAATGTGTGGATATACTGATTTTTTAGGGTTGAAACACGTGTATTGGAAGTTGCATATCTGTATCCATTACAGTTAAAATGGTATAATATTGTCAGTGGTTTTGGAATAGTGGTTTTGGAATATTTTGAGTTATTAAGTGGGTAAATGAGATTAATAATGATGATAATAAATATTAATAAATAACAATATTAATAATAATAATAATAATATCAATTTATTCAATTAAATAAAACCATAATTTTCATCGAACTACAATAATAACTAATTTGATTTCAGGATATTGATTTCATTTTGGAATGATAAGATTGCAACAACAATAAATAGGTAATTTATTTTATCACATTTTGATATATTTGAATTAATTTTTTAATTATATTTTATATAATATATAGTTGAATCAATTTTTATATTGTCGAAGCAAATTTATTAAATTGTAAAATGGAAGAGTTAGTTAGAGTATTAAATAGAGTTTAGTACGAAATTACGAATATTTTGAGTTATTAAGTGGGTAAATGGGATTAATAATGATGATAATAAATATTAATAAATAACAATATTAATAATAATAATAATATCAATTTATTCAATTAAATAAAACCCTAATTTTCATCAAACTACAATAATAACTACTCCCTCCGGTCTGATATGTAAGCAAAAAAAAAAAATTGGAGTCTCAAATATAAGCAAAAATTAATTACAATGGTTACAATTAAATATACCATTCCAATTTTACCCTCAAATTTAGTTTTTCAATATTCATGTTTATTCCTATAATAACTCCACTTTTTACACTTCCAAAAGAGCATTTATTCTGAAACGTTGCATTTGTTATCATTGGCTTTTGAAAAGTCATATCCTATTATAAATGGTGCAGTGTCATCTTGTACAAAACTCCATGAGTCTTGTTCTTCCTTTTTTTTTATACTCTAAAAATGGCAAACCCACATCATTTAGCTAATGAGTTTCCATCTTTTGATTTAGGTATCGAAGACAATAAAGTTCCTGAAACAATTCAAACTCCAACAAATGAAAGTGCAGAAAATATCACTCCAAAGAATGAAAGTGAAAATGCTCTAACTCCAACAAATGAAAACACCATTGTTGAATACTTAGATATGGATGAGTTTGATCTGAACAAATTACCTGCATTGAACTTTGGTGCTATGTTGCATTCCATCATTTCATGATCAATATATGGAGTGTTTAGATCAATATTAAGAGGCATTTTTATGAGAACCAAAAGATAATGATACAGGAAATGTAAAATTTTGGCTATGAAAATGAGAACCAAAAGCTTTAGTATTTATAGAACTCACTATGAAAATGTTAAATTTCTACAGGGCAGGACCATGGAAATTTAGGCGGGTGGAGAATACAGTAAATGGACTAAGAAGTGTTGTTTTTAGGCGGGACAAATTTCTACAGGAAATTTTAGTAAGAGTAAGTGAAATATATAACCACTAAATGACTAACCATTAAATGGTATTAATAAAAATTGACTAACCATTAAATGGTTATAATAAAAATATTAATTTATTTCTAAATTAAAAAATAAGGGTAAATATGGAAAAAATGTATATTTTCCATTACTTAAATGAATATATAGCCACTTTCTTAAAGGGTGAGTTTTTTTTTTTTTGCTTACATATGAGACCGGAGGGAGTAATTTGATCTCAGGATATTGATTTCATTTTGGAATGGTAAGATTGCAACAACAATAAATAGGTAATTTATTTTATCACATTTTGATATATTTGAATCAATTTTTTAATTATATTTTATATAATATATAGTTGAATCAATTTTTATATTGTCGAGACAAATTTATTAAATTATAAAATGGTAGAGTTAGTTAGAGTATTAAATAGAGTTTAGTACGAAATTACTTATAGGAACATGAAATTAGCTGTATTATGGATTGTAATTAGGGTAATTAAGTAATTATAGTGGTAATTAACTTTTATATATTAAAAGTAGATAAAAGTAGATATAAAGTCAAATATAATCATAAATTATTCTCTTTATTTATTCATGTTAAGAGAATATTGAAAAAAAAAACCTATTAAAATTTAGGGTTAAATATATGAGACACACTGAAATGTTAGCAATATTTGAATTATACTTCTGTAAAAGAGTTTATTTGATTCCCCTTGTAATGTGAAGATTTCTTGTCTATAGTCCATGGATGCACTATTTGATGACTTAATTTGTCTATGTGCTTTTTTTAAATCCATGTGACATTTTATTATGATTATTATTATTTTTTAAATCCACTTGAATTTTTAATCATTATTTTTTAGAATTTTTGTAATGTTTTTTTTTCAACTTTTTAAATGTTTTTTTAAATTTTAATTAACAAATTTTTAGAAAATTAATTTGAAAATTAATATTACAAAATTTAAAATATAATATTTGAGCTTAAAACCCACATTCTTTTCAATAGCAGCCCAATACTTGGTGAAGTTGAAAATCCAAAGAAAACTAAAACACATGTCATGCCATTTTGTATCATCAGCTATGTGTTGTCAAATATCGGTTACAATGTAGTAGAATTTAAACAAATCTTCATTTAGTGCAAAACGATACTTTTGATGTTGTGGTGGTGAACTTGTACCCATTTTATGATAAAGTTACATCAACAAGAGGCATTGAATTTGAGGATGGAATCGAAAGCATTTACATTGGTGATCAAGCTATGAATCGAGCTGCTGCGAAGGACCCCAAAAAATATTTTGTTGGCTTACTACATTGAACTCTAGAATATAAAGGACCCTTATTTATTGTATACTGTCTTTTGTATTTACACAGAATCACAAAGATGTTTTGGTAGTTGTTGATACAGAAGACTATCTCTCCCTTATGGAATCACAAAGATGTTATGGTCCTTAGTTTATGGTCTTGAGAAATTTGAGTGTATTTTGTGCATGTTTCTGTCTACCTTCCATATGTGTAAATGCTCCATAACAATGGTAATGACAATATGCTATTGGTTATCATGAAAGCCATGCACAAAAATAGTATTGGTTATGTATATGGTATAGTAGCTAGTTACTACTATAGTTTAAAGTTTCAATATTAATTGCCTTACGAGTATGCCAGCCTTACATGCTTATTGTGAGTGGAAACAGAAACTATGCCATATACTCGTAGTTTATGCATGTGCATGCCATATTCATAAGATTAGTTAAACATCACCGATAAGTAAAATATGTGTAGCGGTAAATTCATGACCATCAAGCTATAGATAAATTTGACGTCAATAAAACCAGAGTCACCACCGCGCTTTTATTGTTTCCAAAGAAAAAAGAGCAAAAGTACGAACAAAACCTAAAGATAAGAAGTTTTAAAATCAAAACTAATAAAATGACATAGATTACATGTAAGGGAGTTGGTTACACAGAGGGAAGGTGTTAACACCCAAAGTGTCATAGGTACTCCTAGGGAGCCCTTTTTGTGTGCAAGTGATTTAGTCTAAATGATGTTTGATAAAATGTAGAGTGGAGGGATGAGAAAAGAATTCATTAATTATATTTTTGTGTTTGACAAGATCTTCAGTCTTGTGCCTAGGTACCAACATAAAAATGAGGGATAAAAACCTCGTAGTTTGTGGTAAAAATTTCAAAAAAGGTTACTGAATTGATTTTAACAAAATTTAATAATAAGGCACAAAAGGCCAAAAACTTTGAATGGGGTTGTTAGTTCTTTTTTGTCTTTTTGAAATTTAGGTCAATATGGTTAAGCTCATTCACAAGTTTGATTAAGAAAAGATTTTAAAATTCATTGGCATAAGACCAAATTTTCTAATCATCAAAACAAGTCTAAGTTAGGAAACACAAACAAATAAAGTTTTGAAAAAAGGGAGAGATTTTGAAATTTAAAAAGTGGGAGGAGATGAAAAGACTATCCTAAGCAGAAATTAAAAGTTAAGAGTTGAAAAGATCTGACCAATGGGAAGCAATCCAACTGACAAGAATGTCATATAGAAACCTATTTTTCCTTGGACTTTGACAAGCAATAAGCCATAAGCAATAAACAACATCCAAGCATTATGTGAAGATCAGAGCATCAAATAAAGATGGACAAAATATCCAAGCAAACCATCAAACAACTAGTCATCTTCAATATCTTTTCATGTAGCAGATGAAATATTCCTTGATCAATCAGAACAAAACATCAGACACAGATAATAACAAAATAATTAAGCATAGAGACAAAGTAGCAGAGGGATCCAAGGTATCCAAGGTTTTGTATCAGATGAAGGCACAAGTAGAGGTAGCTCAGTCTCAAATGTTGGCATTGGCCAACTCCTTTAGCAGATGAAATGTTGCCTAATTCTAAGTCCAAAAGCTCAAATAAAGTCCAACAGTCTACTAAGATGTTTTTTAGGATTTGTTGTTATTAGGTATTTTAAGGTCCTAAGACCATAAACAAAGACAAAAGCAAACAAACAATATATACAATCACAAGATATGACTCAAGTGAGGAAAGTGAAAATGACTGAAACATAAACAAGTTGCATGAAATGTAAAATGGCAGATGAATGATAAAGGTACTGAAATTTAAAGTACACTAAGTAAATGACTTGAAAGTAAAAGCAAAATTAATAAAGAGTTAGTCAATTATTAGTCAAATGTTAGTGAATAATTTTGATTTTGTTAAGTCATTCTTTGGAGAACACTCAACCATTCATTCACAAGTATGGATCCTTGAACCAAGACATCATCCATGAGAAGGGCTCCAACTTGGATAATTCAACAAGTATGCCACTAGCTCTCATTAAAGAAAAAATGGTCAAGTCTCCATACAACACCATGAAGAATGGCAGACTTACAATATCACTTACTAGAATGATATGCCTTCTTGAATAAATTTAGCTCTATGTTAAGTAATCATAATTGGACTTATGTAGAAGTCACAACTATCTGAGGTCGGACAATAAAATATAGGTGTTAATGCATGTTAGAGATTTGGCACAAAGAACCAAACTCCTACAACATACCACACACTAAAAGAAATGGGGGATTGACTTATCTCAGTCTGGTTCATGTTGATTCATCTGACACAAGGTCATTGATGAATCAACTAGCATTAGACATGAATAAATTTCATTTCTCAATGATGGATTGGGGAAGAATAGGGATGAAGATGAAGAGGGGAGGGGAATAAGAAACACAAATTGATCATAAGAGGAATTTCATCTAATCAGTACCATCCATTCATTTTGGGAGATAAAATGTACATTTCATCAATCCCCTCAATCCAATGGTTTTGACCAAACAAAAGTCAAATCAACCATTACCAAGACCCAAACAGAAATTCAAACACCACAAGACCATAAAAATGGCTCAACATTGTAGCGGGGTATTCGTTACCATTAGAGATATTGACTAAATCCAAGGTAAACCATACAAGTCGAGTCGCCACTGCACTTCTATTTATCCAAATGAATGGTTAGAAAGCGAACAAAAACCTAAAAGTTTTATCGAATCAAAAACTAGTAAAAATGTCAGAGATCGGGGTAAGGGGGTTGGTTATGCAATGGGAAGGTTTTAAGCACCCAAAACATCCTAGGTACTCCTAGGGAGCCCTTTTCACACTTGTTGTAAGGTTGGTATTTTGTGAAAATTTATTTGTGCAAACATGATTGAAGAGATGAGAAGAGAATATACAAGTTAATTACAATTTGTGTTTGGATGGATAAACCCATTGCCTACGTACCATCTTAAAAAAAGATTAGGATCAAAACCTCGTAGTTCGGGTAAAAATCTCAAAATAAGTTGGTGAATTGATTGGTCCAAAAGCCTTAAGGTCTTTTGTTATCCAAGGGAGAAAACTCAACCTAAAACCACAAATCCACCATGTGAGGATAACTTCAACATGCTAGTGAGGGGTTAACCCTATAATAAGCATGGAAGACTCATTGTCCATCACTAAGGATATAGGTGAGTATTACATCTACCTCAAGGATAACTCAAACCTAATAGCTAAAGGTTATGAAAAGTTTTGATTAAGAAAGTGGCCATTGAAACCACAAAAGTATTTGAATGAGTTATATTTTCCAATGAAAAGTATTTACAAAATATGATCAAAGTTGATTTAAAGGTTCAATTCAAAATAAGTGTTATAAAAAGGTTTGAAAATCAAAAGCATAAGGCTTAGGTTTCTAATGTTTAAAAAGAAGTGTTAAATGTTTGCACAAAAGTTTTGACTTGGGTTAGAGTGAAGGGTAGAAGAAGAATGGCTAAAGTCCTAATCATACAAGAGATGAGGGATAAGAAACAAGACCACAAATGGAGTTCCTCTCTTGAGATCATATTGATGATCCAAGTAGCTCCAATCCTTTGGAATATGCAAGCAAAATAATTGCAAGCTCAAGCAATCAACATAATCAAACAAGCTCTTAGAAGATCCCCAATGTCTCTTGTATCTTTCACTTTGGATGAACATGGAAATGGTTCTTCAATTTGAGCTCACATAGGATCCCCTAGCACAAAAGCACACACATCAAAAAGTTCTATGAAGTAAATCAAGAATGGACAAGAGTGGGTTTAGATATTTGGTTCTTCTAATCCATCTTCAACATTAGGGTCCTTTTACTCCAATTTGCATAGGGAATGTCCTAGAAACTAAGTCCATTTGTCCATTTCTTTGCATTTGGTCCACAACAATCAAAACAAAACACAAGCACAATAATATATACACAATTATGTGCTCAAGTGAGCAAAAGGCAAATTGCATTAACATAAACATGTGCTCAAATGAGCAAAGGGGGAAAAGAAAATGAATGATATGTGCAAGAATAGTAAATTTCATAAATGTAAAGAGCAAAAATTAAATGTTAATGGTTAATGGTTAGTGTTAATAATTAGTGTGCCATAAGGCAAATTTAGCGCTATGTTAAGCAATCGTAATTGGACATATGTAGAAGTCACAACTATCTGAGGCCGGTCAATAATAATGTAGGCAACAACACAAGTTAGAGGTCTTGATTAGTGAATCAAACTCCAACAACTTGCCATGCCAAAAAGAAGATGAGAAATGATCTTGTATTGATTTAGGTTCTTTGCATGATTTAGGAAGCAACCTATCCTTAATGCAAAGCCATTCACTTGATCCATGATCAAGATGAATTAGATTTGAACCAATGAAGATTAAACCTCCATGTGCCAATGCTAACCACTAATCTTTAACTCATTGATAAAAAAGAAGAAGAAGAAGAAGAAGAAGAAGAAGATGAAGAATTAAAGTGCATTAATAGAAATGGTATATACTAATCAACAAGTATTGACCAAAGATAGAGAAGATCAAGGTCAAACAATAGAAAACAGAAGTAAAATGAAGATTAAAAGTCAAGAAACAAATAAAATATTTTTGGCATTTTTTAATATTAAAATAAAACTTGAATTAAAATAATAAAGAAAGGTCAAACTTCAAACTCACTTCAAATCAACTTT
This sequence comes from Lathyrus oleraceus, assembly GCF_024323335.1. Taxonomy (NCBI): domain Eukaryota; kingdom Viridiplantae; phylum Streptophyta; class Magnoliopsida; order Fabales; family Fabaceae; genus Lathyrus; species Lathyrus oleraceus. The sequence continues at coordinate 282,964,406 of NC_066581.1, forward strand.
GAAAAGTCCAAGTAAATTATCACAAGTTCAACAAGGTCAAACAAAGTTTGACAAAAAATTTCAGCATTTTTAGAAGTCAGAAACTATTTTAAATCAATTAAAAATGCATAAAAATAACCTAATTGAACTAAAATCTCAAATAAATCTCAAATCAGTTAATCAATTGATGAGAATATTTTTCATAGATCTATCATCATTCAAAGAGGTTGGAAAAATATTTTTGTATTTTTTGGATATCAAAAACTATTTTAAATGAATTAAAAATAACCAGAAAAAAGAAAATTACTAAAAAATATCAAATGACAAAATAAAAAATATTAAAATTCATTTTTAGAAAGTAGAAATTAAAAGGAGAAGAATGAAATTGGTCCCATAATTTTTGGACCAATAATGAGAGATATGCATTTTTAAAGTGAAATGGAATTAAAATAATAAAAGGAAAATGAAATCAGAAAATAGAAAAAGAGAAAAAGCGTGAGCCATTGGATGAAGATTCATTAATTGACGTGGACCATCACACGGCCTAGAAGCGCGCGTTCACCATACACCTTGGTCAAAGGCAACACACTCAGTCTTTAAATAAGTCATAACAATGGACGTGTGTGATTGAATCTGGAAACGCAAATGGACGGATCTGATTGAATCTGGGGACCAGACGGTGGCCAGCGCCACCGTCTTCTCCGGCCAAACTCCGGCCACATCAAAAATTGCAGAAATTAAAATGGCAACCAAAACGCACGATCCAGGCATCATTCGAGAGCTGTACCACTCAATTCCATTCTAGATCTCTATATTGAGAGAAATCAGAAGTGGAAATTGTGTGGTGTTCATATGAACTTCATGATTTTCAAAAATTGAAAGCATAACAATGTTGCCTCTATGCAGAGGACTTCAGATCATACAATAACAATGAAAATAGAGCACTATACAAGCTGGTTCGAAGCAAATAACAGTTGAAGTGAACCTTTGATTTGCAAGGCTTTGAGTCACGATCTTTGGATGCTTTTGCTTACAGTAGACACTATGGATCAAGGAGAGAAGGTTTAGGAACTTTGAGAACTGAAGATTGATCAATGAAATCAAAATTCAGATCTGAAAAATTTGAAGAAAAATCGATTAGTTCCTTTAGTGATGGCTAGGATTTCAGTTCAGCAGCAATTGGGGCGCCTTAAGGTTGCTAAAATGAGAGGCCATGGCATTGTATTTATAATTGAGCAAGGCTGAATTGCATGAACAAATCATGTGCATGGATGGAAAGGGCCTCCATACATGGGCCTGTACAGGCGCATGGAGGGCCTAATTCCACTTAGATTTTCAAGCTTATGCCAAAGGAATGAGAATGGACGTGCAGAATGAGTGTGCTGAGCTCATGCAATGTAAATTTAATAGATTTTAAAAATGCACCAACATGTTCATGCTTTCGAAAATGCCATGTCCATACTTGAAATGCAACCTTATGAGTAATGGTTGGAAAGCTTATTGCATAAGGAACAAATGTTATATTGATCAAAACTCCATTCGGGTCTTGGAAATTGATGAAAATTGGACTTGAAGTGTAGGGGTGCAAAACATGCATATGTGAGATTTTCAAAATTGGCCAAAGTTCAAGCCCTTCTGTCTCAATGATTCAAGCTCCAAATGACAACATATTCAACATCAAAGTTGTAGATCTTTCCAAGACACTCAATTTGGACTCAAAGTTTGCATCATTTGGATTTTTTATGAAGACGTTATGGGCACTTGAAGTTGGACTTTTTCACATTTCAATGCATTTGATCCAAAGTGACCTATAATGTTTTGCATTATCACATGTATTTCTTTTGAGATTTTGAAATTTTTCTCAAAATAACATTTTAATTAGACATCTTAAGCTTTCCAATGAATTTGGTCTCACCTTAAAATCATGAAAAATGAAGGAGTTATGTCCTTGGGAAGTTGACCCAAAATTAGGGTTTCAGTCAAAATGACCTATAATGTCTTGGAATGGATGATGAGCTTCCAAGCTTCAAATCAATTTTTGATTAACATGAAAGTTGTTCATATAGTACTTAATAACATGTTTTCTCTTGGGGTCATCTCCATATGACAAACACATAACAAGTTAGGTCTCAGTGCATTTCAAAATAGTCAGATGAATTGACTGATCAACTTCTCAAGTCCAAACCTCATATCTTGATGAATTGATGATTGAGGGCACTCAAATAAGTTCAAATATGCATTAAATGATGAATTAAATAACTTACGTTGAATGTATTTGACCATGGGTTGAGGTTGCTTCATGAGCAAGGCATAGTTGATGAACAAATGAATTAGGGTTTCCTTGGGAAACAAACTTCAAACCCTTTGATTTTCTTTGATCAAAATGATGAATTGAGATACTTGGAAGGCATATTTGATGGATGAGAGCTTTGGGAACCATTTCCATGCTTGCTTTCATCTTCTCTTGGCCATATCAATGCACATAGGGTCTCCTAGAAGCTTTAGACCTTGTGACTGTTCAAGCTACAAACAAGAAATGTTAGTGACATATTTTTGTGCTTTTGGTTAGTGAATAAAATGAGAAAAGAAATGATATACAATTCAAGCATGCTTGGTGATCTCAAACCAACTCACAAGAGATTCCACCCCAAAGGTAAGGAGCTAAGATGCTTATGACCCTTGAGGCTACGCAACTGCAATGCTATGATGCCATGAGGGATCTTAGGGTCAAAATTAGGGTCTTAAAAACATAATTGTCAAGCATTTATTCAATTAAAAATTAATCTAAAAATTAATTAAAATGCATTTTAATTTGGTCAAAATCTAAAACCAAATAAATAACCAAGGGATTTATCCTAGGTCAAATAAGGTCAAAGGACCTTAGACAAAAAAATTCATGATTTTTGGAAAGTCAGAAGTATTTTTAAACAATTAAAAATATGAACAAAAATATTTAATTCATGAAAAATATCAAAATTAATCTAAAGAATAATTTTAATTCAAAATACTGAAGAGAAAAATATTTAAAGATTTTTGGTGAAAGTCCCATATTTTTTGGATTAAAATTGAAATTATTATGAATTAAACAAAATAAGTGGATTAAATAAAAATTCAGAAATTAAAAATAAATTCAAAAAAATAAGGGCCATTAGATCTCCCGCATTAATCGAGGTGACAAATTTGATGGCCAAGCGAGCGCTTCCATCATATTTTGCAGTCAACCCGTGTACATGCGTGGTAATCAGGATGAATGGTCAGGCTTAAAACGTGGATACATGATCAGATGGTCTGGGCAATGCCAGCACACCACCGAAACCCTAGCTCCGATCATCTTCTCAGATGGACCTCACCGGACTGGTCCATCATCAACCACCACCAAAATAAAAAGTAAGGACATCATTTTAAAGGAAAAATGCTCAGGAGCTTGAATCTGGCCTCAATTTTGTCTAATACCAAGTATATTGAAAGATACATGGATTTGAATTTTGAGGATCATGAATTGAGTTGCTTCAATTTGACCTCAAAACAAATCAATCTTGTTGCCTACATTGGTAAGACTTTAGACAACCAATAATAAAGCAACATAGTTGATAAATGAGGGAGAATCGAAGAAGAGAAGTTTGAGAAAATTCACCTTCGGGTGGCTTCAAATTGGCTTGATCTTGATCTGAATTTACTCGGTTCTTCCTCCTCTTGCTTGCAATGACCAATTGAGATGAAGAATGCAATGAATCCTTGGAGTTTGAATCTCAAAACAGAAGGTGAAGTTCAAACTCGATTTAAAAAAAATCCTCAAGGTATTTTATGGTGTAGGGTTCTGGGATCTCTTGGAAAAGCTTGGGCAATGTGTGTGTGAAGTTCCGAGGCAATGCATTTGTTTATATAGGCAATGAGATTCATTTTTGCACCCTTTGAAACTTTGCCAAAATCAGCAAGTTTGGTTGCATGGATGCATGGGCGTGTACAAGGCCCATTGAATGATGCCAAATGATCCAACATTATTTGCTAATCAACCTGAAATGATATCACATGGTCATGCATTATGGAAATGAAGTTTGAACATAGATCTTACCAAATGAAGCCTTGTAAAGAACCCATGCACAAGTTCTTCAATTCTTGTCCAAATGAAGTGATCTAGGACTTTTTGGAAAGGTGAAATCAAGGGGAACAACTTTTATGTTGAACACTTTTCCATTTGGAGCTTGGATAATGATGAATTGTGATATGGAAGTTTGAGAAATCAAACATGATTGAAAATTTTCTAAGTCCCAAGTCAAATGACCACTTCTTCCACCTTGAATAAATTATTCTATGAGCTTCAAATGGACTACATTTGACTACATTTTAATTTGGCATGAGGGTCTCAAACCCTAGTTGTATTGAACAGGTGGGGGATAGGTGGACACACACACATACCTACAATGAATCCTTTAATTTGTATTGAGGGTCTCAAACGCTAGTTGTAAACTTGGTGGGGGATAGGTGGACACACACACATACCTACAAAGAAACAAAGACATATATAGACATATTTTTGGTATTTTGGTTAGTAAACATAATAAAGTATGATACAATCAAATGTGCTTCGTGATCTCTCCCAATACAAATGATGAGATATCATGAGGGATCTTAAAGTCAAAATTAGGGTCTTATAGCTGCCCTTATTTAAGGACATTCTAATTGAGGATGTGAAGTTTAAAAGCATCGTATCAGCTCAGCATAATGGACTTAAATAACAACATCTAGAAACAGATTTTTTGTTCCCCAAGAGACCTCATGATGCATATGATATGAATGTAAAAATAATCTTTTTGGGGAATATATTGCCACAAAGGAAAGGAATCCCGGGAGACCGAAAGTCCACAGGAGCATAATGCATTCCATAAGGAAAACTCACTAGGGAGACAAAGACTCTGGGGGATAAAAAGCTATGCGTAGGCCAGGCTACAACTTAAAACTGCTGGTGACACGAGGGGTTTTACGTGAAAATAAATCAATGGAAATACTCGGACGGGGAGAAAGGAAAGCTACATGTATTGGGATAACACCAATAGAGCAAGAAACACCTGTCGGGGAAATGCGTAAATCAGAGCAAAGCTAAAATACTCGAACGCAACAGGGGATTCGCGACTTCACTGGGGGAATACACACTCAAACTCAATAGGGGAAGAATAAACTCCAACACAGGAGTAAAATAGATGTATTATTTACTGCCTGTTATTGGGTAAGAAGATTAATACACTCGGTCAGAGGGACATCTGTTACCTATTAGGGTAAACATATCAAGGATGACTCACTGAGGAAAATGAGGCATGCTCATTACCGGTTACTGGGTAAGAATGACCTACTGGGAAAAGATGTCAAATAGGATTTACAACTACATGTTACTGGGCAGAAGACCAAAGAGAGGGTATCCGTCATTGGTTAAAGTGAACATATCAAGGATAAACTCAAAAGGAAGAATATCCGTCACTGGTCAAGATGAACATATCAAGGATAGACTGCCAGGGAAAAATAGGGTTTACAACTATCAGTGGGGATAGTGTAAGACCCCAATTTTGTCCCTAAGATCCCTCATGGCATCATAACATTGCATTTGCATTACCTCAAGGATCATAAGCATCTTGGTTCCCCTTGCCTTTGGGTGGGACCTCTTGTGAGTGGTTTGAGATCACCAAGCATGCTTGAATTGTATATCATTTCTTTTCTTATTTTGTTTACTAACCAAAAGCACAAAAATATGTCACTAACATCTTTTGTTTATAGCTTGAGCAATCACAAGGTCAGAAGCTTCAAGGAGATCCTTTGTGCAATGATAAGGTCAAGTGAAGATGATAGCAAGCATGGTAATGGTTCCCAAAGCTCTCATCTATCAAATATGCCTCCCTAGCATCTCAATTCATCATTTTAATCAAAGCAAGTCAAAGGGTTTGAGGTTTGTTCCCCAAGGAAACCCTAGTTCATCTAATCATCCACAATGCCTTGCTCTTAAAGCAACCTCATCCCATGATCAAATACAATCAAGGGAAGTTCTTTAATTCATCATTTCATTCATATTTGAACTTATTTGAGTGTCTTCAATCATCAATTCATCAAAATATGAGTCATGGACTTGAGAAGTTGATCAGTCAATTCATCTGACTATTTTGAAATGCACTGAGACCTAACTTTTTATGTGTTGGTCAAATGGAGATGATCCCAAAAGAAAAAATGTTCTTAAGGACAATATGAACAACGTTAATGTTCATCAAAAATTTATTTGAAGCTTGGAAGGTCATCTCCCATTCCAAGACATTATAGGTCATTTTGACTTAAACCCTCATTTTGGGTCAACTTCCCAAGAACATAACTCATTCATTCTTTATGATTTTTAGGTGGGATCAAATGCATTTGAAATCTTAAGATGTCTACTTCAAATGTTATGTTGAACAAAATTTCAAAATCGCAAAAGAAATACATGTGATAATGCAAAACATTATAGGTCACTTTGGACCAAATGCATTGAAAGTCAAAAAAGTCCAACTTCAAGTGCCCATAACTCTTTCATCAAAAATCCAAATGATGCAAAATTTAAGTCTATTTTGATTGTCTAGAAAAGATCTACAACTTTGACGTTGGAGGTTTTTCCATTTGGAGCTTGCATCATCAAAACAGAGGGGCTTGAACATTGGCCAAATTTGGAAACCTTGCCTTTACATGATTTGCACCTTACACTTTAAACTCAAAATTCACTAATTTCCACACTTCAAGTGGATTTTTTCCCAACATAACATTTGTTCCTTACATCAAGAGCAATCCAACCATTATTCACATGCTCATGTTTGGATTTGGCAAATGGCATTTTCGAAGAGGAGAAGTTTTAGGCATGATTATGCATAACATGTTGAAATTCATCACACAAGCCAATTCACTCCAAACTACACGTCCAAACCATCTCACATTCATTTCAGCTTGCATTTGCACAAAGTTTTGGGCCTCACATGCGCCTGTACAGGCCCATGCATGGAGGACCCAATTCACATGCACACGAGTTTGATCATGCATTGCATCAGCTCTTGCTATAAATACACTTGCTTGCTTCACTTGAAATCCAACCTAATGGCGCCTGAGATGCTACACAACTGAATCCATAACCATTACCAAAGGAACTATTTCCCTTTTCTTCAAATTTTTCAGATCTGAAATTCAACTAAATCTGGTTGAATCTTTGGATCTAAAGTTCCTAGACCTTCATCCTTTAGTCCATTGTACTTTTGTTTGGCAAAAGGAAGCAAAGAAATCAGCTCAAATCTTCTCAATTCAAAGGTATGGTCCAACTAATTTTTGCTTCGAATCTCCTTGTTCCATGATCTATTTGCCTGGCCAATGTGTTTTCTGAAGTCCTCACTTGAGAGGCAAGCCAGTGGTGGCTTTAATTTGGTATTTTAATGAACTGTAATTTTTGTACCTGAATCTTCCAGCTCAGATTTCTTATTCTATAGAAAGCTTGAGTACAATTCAAGGTTACAGGGGTGATGTACATCACCCCAGCTTCATTTTGATGTATGGATCGTGCCATTTGGTTACCTCTTTTTGCTCTGCAATTTTTGAACGTGGCTGGAGTTTGGCCGGAGAAGACGGTGGCGTTGGCCACCGTCTGGTCTCCAGATTCAATCTGGATCGTTCATCCATTTTCCCAGATGCAATCACGTACATCCATTGTTATGACTTTTCATTTGGCACGGTGTGAATCGTTTGACCCGCGTGTATGGTGAACACGCGCTTCCTAGCCGTGTGATGATCCACGTCAATTAATGAATCATCATCAGACGGCTTACGCTTTTTCTATTTTCTTAATTTCTGATTTTATTTCTTTTATTTCCATTATTTTCAAAAATTCATATCTTCTTCATTTTAAATCCAAAAAATATGGGACCAATTGCATTCTTCTCCAAATAATTTCTAGTTTCTAATTTTGATTTTTTATTTTTTTTTATTTTGTCATTTGATATTTTTTGTAAATTTTCTCTTTTCTGGTTATTTTTAATTCATTTTAAATAGTTTTTGATATTCAAAAAATACAAAAATATTTTCCTAACCTATTTGAATGATGATGGATCTATGAAAAATATTCTCATCATTTTTTTAATTGATTTGAGATTTATTTGAGATTTTAGTTCAATTAGGTTATTTTTATTCATTTTTAATTGATTAAAAATAGTTTTTGACTTTTAAAAATGCTGAAATTTTTTGCCAAACTTTGTTTGACTTTGTTGAACTTGGGATAAATCACTTGGACCTTTCAAGGTTGATTTGAAGTGATTTTGAAGTTTGACCTTTCTTTTATTTTTAATTCAAGTTTATTTTAGTATTAAAAATGCCAAAAATATTTTGCTTATTGTTTGACCTCCAATCTTCATCCCATTGCTAGTTTCTCATTGTTTGACTTTGACTTTCAATGTCATTTGGTCAACACATATGGATTGGTACATTTTATTTCACCTTATGCACTTTATTCTTTCCATTTCCTTTTCCATTCTTCATCTCTTTCTTCCTCTTCTTCTTTTTCTTTTTTGATCAATGAGTTGAAGGTTGATAAGTTAGCATTGATTAGGGAGACTTAATCTTCCTTGATTCAAATCTAATTCATCTTGATCAATTGATCAAGTGAATGGCTTTGCATTAAGGATAGATTGTTTCCTAAATCATGCAAAAGACTTAAACCAATACAAGATCAATTCTCTTCTTCCTTTTGGCATGGCAAGTTGTTGGAACTTGGTTCACTAATCAAGACTTCTAACTTGTGTTGTTGCCTACATTATTATTGACCGGCCTCAGATAGTTGTGACTTCTACATAAGTCCAATTACGATTGCTTAACATAACGCTAAATTTGCCTTATGGCACACTAACTACTAACACTAATCATTAACCATTAACATTTACTTTTTGCTCTTTACTTTTATGCAATTTACTATTCTTGCACATATTATTCATTTGCTTTTCCCTTTGCTCATTTGAGCACATGTTTATGCTAATGCCATTTGCCTTTTGCTCACTTGAGCATATAATTATGTATATATCTTTTGTGCTTGTGTTTGTCTGTTTGTTGTGAACCAAATGCAAAGAATTGGACAAAATGGACTTAGATCTTAGGACTTTACCCAAGCTAATGGAGTTTGAAGAGCAACTAGGCCTCATGCCTTTAGAATGCTTAAATGTCAAAGAGCAACTAGGCCTCATGCCTTTAGAATGCTTAAAGCTTGAAGATGAACATTGAAAGGACTATATTCTAAACTCCCTCTTGTCCATTCTTTGATTATTAATAGAATCTTTTGATGTGTGTGTTTCTTTGTGCTAGGAATTCCCACTTAAGCCAAATTGAGGAACCATTACCATGAGCTCATAAGAGAGAGAGATTCAAGATGCATTGAGGAACCTTCCAAGAGTTCATTTGATTGTTGATTGCTTGAGTTTATGCTTATGTGATTGATTATTCCAAAGGATGGGAGCCACTTGGATCATCCATATGATCTCAAGAGAGGAACTCCTTCTGTGGTTTTGTCCTTATCCCTCACCTTTTTGCATTGCTTAGGACTTTAGCCTTTCTTCTTCTTCTCTCCACTCTAACCCAAGCCAAAACTTTTGTGCAAACATCTAACATTTGTTTTCAACATTAGAAACCTAAGCCTTATGCTTTTGATTTTCAAACTTTCTTTTCTTAATACTTATTTTGAATTGAATCTTTAAGCCAACTTTGACCATATTTTGTAAATACTTTTCATTGGTAAATATAACTCATTCAAAGACTTTTGTGGTTTCAATGGCCACTTTCTTAATCAAATTTTCCATAACCTTTAGCTATTAGGTTTGAGTTATCCTTGTGATAGATGTAATACTCATCTATATCCTTAGTGATGGACAATGAGTCTTCCATGCTTATTATAGGGTTAACCCCTCACTAGCATGTTGAAGCTATCCTCACATGGTGGATTTGTGGTTTTAGGTTGAGTTTTCTCCCTTGGATAACAAAAGACCTTAAGGCTTTTGGACCAATCAACTCACCAATTCATTTTGAGATTTTTACCCCGAACTACGAGGTTTTGATCCTAATCTTTTTTAAGATGGTACGTAGGCAATGGGTTTATCCATCCAAACACAAAATGTAAATAAACTTGTATATTCTCTTCTCATCTCTTCAATCATGTTTGCACAAACAATTTTTCACAAAAACAACGACCTTACAACAAATATGAAAAGGGCTCCCTAGGAGTACCTAGGATGTTTTGGGTGCCTAACACCTTCCCATTGCATAACCAACCCCCTTACCCAGATCTCTGACTCTCTTTTACTAGTTTTTGATTCGATAAAACTTTTAGGTTTTTGTTCGCTTTCTAACCATTCCTTTGGATAAATAGAAGTGCGGTGGCGACTCGACTTGTATGATTTACCTTGGATTTAGTCAATATCTCTAATGGTAACGAATACCCCGCTACAGAAAAGTGGCGACTCTGCTGGAGAAATATTTCCTAGTGGGTTTTGCCTACTTTTCATATTTTGTTGTATTATTGTGTACATTGTTTGTGACATATTTTTTGTGCAATTTGGGATTACTGTATTGTATGTAATGATTGAATTGCTTGAATATTAATTCTTTGTATGCTTGGTGATCTTTGTGAGATGAGTTCTATACCCATACCCGGACTCGAGTGCACTTAGGATAGGAGAATGGCATAGTCTTGTTGACTTGTGTGGAGTTATTTCTTAGCAAGTTGACTTGCAAGCCCATTCACTTGGTAGAGGTCATGTTGGGATCAATAATGTCACACAAGTAGTTGTGGTTAGACATTACTCTTTCCAATATAGACCTTAGAAGCCAAGGACCTTAGTTTACCAAGCCCATCTTGGCCTATTCTTAGGATGTAGTGCGAAAGTCGTTCAAGTGTAAGATTTGATACGATTGTTACGCGATACTACACTCATAAGAGTCTCTCTTGAGAATATTTTTGGAATACGAGTAGTCGTTTCTCCGATAATATCTGAAAGATGGGATGATGACTATGGGAACCTCTTGTAGAACATGTTTGGCAGGTTTAAACTCTAGTACACTCCCTTTGGGTGGTTCTTAACCGAGACTCCATGCTCGTGACTCGTAACAAACCCTTGATTCGTGGTTGATCCGTTCATGTGTCCTTAATATGAATGGAACTTGGGTGTTGATAAGGTGTAAACCATAATCCACCAAAATGGATGATTGATATTAAGGGTAACATGATCCATCCCATGACCTTTGTTTGGTGTGCTTTGCTTGATCCTTGAGTGTGATTGTTGCATTCATGCACCCATTTGAATCCATATCATCAATAATGAAGAAACTTTTCAAGGAACTTAAGAGGTCAATTTGAAAATTTTCAGACATGGAAAGACAAAGAAGGAATACAAAGAAGTACAGTTTCAGACAGCCAGATTTGAAAGAGTTAAGGAATCTGACATCCTATGTATTAGATCCTTTGGGTTTCAAGGCTCGTTTTGGGAAGCTTCTTTCTCTTCTGACTACTCAGATGGACGAAGGGTTGATGAGTGTGGTGGTGCAGTTTTATGATCCTTTGTACCGTTGCTTCACATTTCCGGATTTTCAGCTTTTGCCCACGCTTGAGGAGTACGCCTATCTTGTGGGTATACCAATTCTAGACCAGTTGCCGTTTAGTGGCTTGGAGAGTATTCCTACTTCTCAAGAGATAGCTGACATGTTGCATATAGATGAATCTCTGGTTGGCGCTCATATGACTACCAAAGGTGGAATTCAAGGTCTCCCTTCTGAGTTCCTTATTGCTCAAGCTACTATGTATGGGAAGGCCATGAGTGAGGACGCCTTTGAGGCCATATTTTTACTTCTCATCCATGGGTTAGTGATGTTCCCCAACATCGACAAGTTTGTGGATGTGAACGCTATTAGGATCTTCTCTACTCTTAATCCCGTTCCGACTCTGTTGGGTGACACTTATTTTTCTTTACATATGAGGAATGCAAAGGGTGGTGGTGCCGTAGTGTGTTGTTTGCCTCTGTTGTATAAGTGGTTTATTTCTCACTTACCACAGACGGTCGCCTTCAAGGAGAACAAGGGATGTCTATGGTTGTCCACGAGACTTATGTCTCTCACTAATGATGATATCTCTTGGTACAACCGTGTGTATGATGGTGTGCAGATTATCGACTCTTATGGTGAATTCTCCAATGTACCTCTTCTCGGTACACGTGGTGGGATTAACTACAACCCTGTTTTGGCACATCGTCAGCTTGGGTTCCCCCTAAAGGATAAACCCAATAACATTCTGTTAGAGGGTGTGTTCTTTCAGGAGGGTAAAGATCCCCAAGGCTTAAAGGGCAGAATGGTCCGCGCTTGGCGCAAGATTCATAGGAAAGGAAGGAAGGAGCTGGGACCTAAGAATTGTGTCGCTTTGGAGCCTTACACTGCTTGGGTTAGGAAGAGAGCGTCTGAGTATCTCATGCCTTACGAGTATCCAAGACCTACACCTTTGGTTATGGTTGGGCCTTCAACCCTCCCTAACCAAGGAGTAGAGGAGTTGAGAGACGAAGACTGTTCACGTGCCTGGATCCGTGAACGAGAAGAGTTGCTTCAGCAGATCAAGGAAAAGGATGCTTTGATTGAGTTTCTCGAGCATCAGGTTATCGATGATCCTGATGATGCATGGACTTCTCTACTTCCTCAGTCTTATAGGTTCTGGAAGAGGAAGTACGATCGACTCGCCAAGGAGAAGGCAGATATGGAGGCAGCCTATGAGGAAGAGGTGAAGAGGCTTCGTGCATCTTATCTTCCTGTGTCCCGAGCTTTAGATGATTGTTTCTAGGGATCCATAGGATGATTGTTTTCCTTTTCTCTTGTATGTGGTTACCAGTGCTGTACTTCTTTGATGTAAAACTATTTTCCAGATATTAGTGACAAGATACTTTCATATATGATAAGTGTTTAATAGTTCCAAATATTTGCAAATAGAACTCTAAAATTCCTCTGAAATAAAAACAAATCATATGCACGAGCATTGCATGCATCATGTGCATAAGCAGGTTTTGTTCCCGGCTTCTTGTCCTATGGTCTAACTCTGTGTTCTTCATTTATTTTGAAGATAAGCTGACTCACCGGTACTACACCAGAGCCAATTCTTCAAGACTGATGGATCATCTAGAACAAGAAAACCGCGAGCTGAAGGAGGAAGTAGCCAGGTTGACTGCCTTGATGGAGTCATTCTTGGCTGCCCAAAGCCAATCTTCTCCAACGCCATCAACTCCTCCCTAGAGGACGGTCATTTCTGAGATCGTGACCTCTATTGTGCCTGCTGCAACAGCCCACTTTGCGCCATCTATGCCAGCCGGGTTCCCTTGGGGAATGCCCCCCAATTTTGTACCAGAGGGTTTCGCCCCTACTCTTGCTTCTCTTCCGGCATCTAGCCCGGTCCTTTCAGTGCCACCGCCCGTTGTGCACACGTTACCAAGGGTCGAAGATACCATCTACCACTCTGAGCCCTCTGAGGGCCCAGATGTTTATGAAAAGATGGATGATATGAAGGACCAATTCCTTGAGCTTCGCAAGGAACTGAAAACTTTGAGGGGGAAGGACCTCTTTGGTAAAAGTGCTGCTGAGTTGTGCCTTGTGCCCAACGTGAAGATCCCTATTAAATTCAAAGTGCCTGACTTTGAGAAGTATAAGGGAAACACATGCCCTCTCAGCCATCTTGTGATGTATGCTCGCAAGATGTCAACGCAAACTAACAACGGCCAACTGCTCATCCATTATTTCCAGGACAGTCTGTCCGGTGCCGCTTTCAGGTGGTACATGGGTTTGGAGAGTTCGAACATCCGGTCTTTCAACGATCTTGGTGAGGCCTTCGTTAAGCAATATAAATACAACATGGATATGGCTCCTGATAGGGACCAGCTGAGAGCAATGTCCCAGAAAGAGAAGGAGACCTTCAAAGAGTACGCCTAGAGATGGCACGAATTGGCAGCTCAGATAGTGCCTCCCCTAGAGGAAAAAGAGATGACCAAGATCTTCTTGAAGACCTTGAGCTCGTTTTATTACGAGAGAATGATAGCCAGTGCTCCCTCAGATTTCACCGAGATGGTAAATATGGGGATGAGATTGGAAGAAGGAGTCCGTGAAGGACGCTTAACTCGAGACGAAGGCTCTTCGGCAAAGAGATATGGAAGCTTTGCGAAGAAGAAGGAGGGAGAGGCACATGTTGTGTCTTCCCATGTCAAAAGAAGACCCTCTATGAAGAGGAAGATTGCTCGCCCGGTCAACAATCAGCATCAGGTGGCTCATATAGCACTTGTTTTCAGGGAAGCTCAACACTATCAGCAACCGCAAACTCAGCAATATCAACAACAACAACGTCCACAACAGCAGGCCTATCAGCCTCGAAATAACAGCAATAATGCCAACACCAGCTATGAAAGGAAGAGGGTCACCTTTGATCCAATTCCGATGACTTATGCTGAACTCTATCCATCTCTGATCGATAGAAAATTGATTACTCCGCGAGACCCTCCCGCTGTACCTGCTAACCCCTAGTGGTGGTACAAGCCTGAACTTCATTGTGTGTATCATTCCGGTGCTCCCGGACACGACGTAGAGAACTGTTATCCCCTGAAGACCAAGGTGCAAGACCTTGTGAGAAGTGGGATTTTGTTTTTCGAGGACGTAGGTCCGAATGTGAAGAAGAACCCATTGCCCGAGCATGGGAAGTCTGTCAATATGGTCCAGGGCTGCCCTGGCAAGTACAAGGTGAAATATGTCAGTCATATCCGACAATCCCTGGTTGAGATACATAGATTGCTGTGTGACTATAGCCATTATGAGCACGACCATGACAAATGCAGAGTCTGTTTTGTCAATCAGAGAGGATGTCGCCAGGTGCGCAAAGATGTGCAAGAGATGTTGGAGGAAGGAGTCATTGAGATCCTTCAAAATAGAAATGTTGACGAAGATGAGCTCGAAGTCAATGTAATTTCCCCGGTGTTCCAGATACCTGAGCCTGTTGTCATCAAGTATGATGGTAGCAAGCAGAAGGTTTCTCCTGCTCTCGTCATCAAACCAGCCGGACCTGTATCGTACTCCTCTGAGAAAGCGGTTCCCTATCGATACAACGCTGTGGCAGTGGAAAATGGGAAAGAGGTGTCCTTGCCCTCCTCATCTGTTGTTAATATTGCTGATGTTAGCGGTTTGACCCATAGTGGTCGTGTATTTTCAGCACCGTCAAAGCCTCAAGCTGATGTTCGAGGAAGTGTTGATGCTGATTTTGATGAGCGCCCGATGGGGAATGATGTGAGCACTCCGAATCCGACACTTGTTGTAAATCCCTCCTCTACGTTGAGAACTCTTGCTTCTACTGGCCCGAGTGGCAACACGAAAGAAGACTGTGATGAGATGCTGAGGCTCATCAAGAGAAGCGAGTACAACGTTGTAGACCAGCTTCTACAACCGCCATCCAAAATATCTGTGTTATCATTGCTTTTGAATTCAGAACCACACCGAGAAGCTCTGCAGAAGGTGTTGGATGTGGCGTACGTGGGTCACGATGTCACGATAGAACAATTTGATAGCATTGTTGCAAACATTACCGCTTGTAACAACTTGAGTTTTTGTGACTCTGATCTCCCCGAGGAGGGAAGAGACCACAACTTGGCATTACACATATCTATGGGTTGCAAAGACGACGCCATGTCCAATGTTCTGATGGACACTGGGTCATCGTTAAACGTATTGCCAAAATCCACTCGTGCAAAGCTATCATATCAAGGGCCTCCCATGAGGCAGAGTAGAGTAGTTGTGAAGGCTTTCGATGGGTCTCGTAAAACCGTGATTGGTGAGGTTGATCTTCCAGTCAAAATCGGACCGAGTGATTTCCAGATTACCTTCCAGGTTATGGATATTCGCCCATCGTATAGCTGTCTTTTGGGCAGACCATGGATTCACAAGGCGGGCACCGTGACATCCACCTTACACCAGAAATTGAAATTTGTAAAGAATAAGAAGCTGGTGGTGGTAGGGGGAGAAAAGGCTCTCCTAGTTAGCCATTTGTCTTCCTTCTCTTACATATATGCTGAGGATGAAGTTGGAACTCCGTTCCAAGCTTTATCTATTGCTGAGCCTATTAAGAAGGGAACTTCTTCATTTGCTTCCTACAAAGATGCGAAGTTGGCCATTGAGCATGGCGCAACTGCTGGTTTGGGGCAAATGATTGAGTTAAAAGACAACAAGTCCCGGGCTGGCATATGTTATTCTTCCGGGGTTTCCAATGCGCAAGGTTTGTTCAAGAGTGGAGGTTTCATCCACACCAGTCAAGACGAAGAGGTTGCTGCCATCTTGGAAGAGGACGAAGAGGATTCTGGCAACTTCGTCATCCCTGGGGGGATATGCAATAATTGGGTCGCTGTGGATATTCCAACAGTTATCCATAAGTCAAAGTAATGTTCATTGTGTTTGAAAACCCTTCTCCCATGCCAAAAGGAGAAGTGATGACATTGTTGGCGCATAAATACAATGATATTTTCATTCAATAGATTCATGTTAAATGTTTGTTTTTCCAATTATTTTCCCTTTTCGCTTTTGCATGAAATTGGTGATCACATAAAACCCTAAAAATAGAATAAAATCAATCTTTTCATCTGCATAATGATTTGCCTTGTTTGAATTCTAAATCTCTTTATATCCAAAATCATTATGCAGGTTAATCAAACCCATTGAACATAATGATCCAACACCATCTCCCAACTTTGAATTCCCTGTATTTGAGGCGGAAGAAGATGATGTTGAAGAGATTCCTGACGAGATTACCCGTCTACTTGAGCATGAAGAGAAGATCATTCAGCCGCATCTTGAGAATCTGGAAACAGTCAACTTGGGGTCTGAGGATTGTATGCGAGAAGTGAAGATTGGAGCACTCCTGGAGGAGTCTGTTAAGAAGGGGTTGATTGAGTTGCTACGAGAATACGTCGATGTCTTTGCCTGGTCATATGAAGACATGCCTGGTCTAGATACTGATATTGTGCAACATTTCCTACCTTTGAAACCTGAGTGCGTGCCTGTGAAGCACAAGCTCAGAAGAACTCATCCTGATATGGCAGTAAAGATCAAAGAGGAAGTTCAGAAGCAAATTGATGCGGGGTTTCTAGTGACTTCTACATATCCTCAATGGGTGGCCAATATTGTGCCCGTGCCTAAGAAAGACGGAAAAGTCTGGATGTGTGTGGACTATAGAGACTTGAATAAAGCTAGTCCGAAAGATGATTTCCCTCTACCACATATTGATATGTGTAGCACCTCAAATTTGTACCTATCATTGTACATACCTTCTCATATTAGGTCATAGCATATCATGGTTCATTGCATAGCATTGCATTGCCCCCAGTTGCCTCAAGTACAAGCAAGTCAAGAATTAGGTCAAACTGATCAAGAGATCAGTCAACCAAGCAAGCAAGGTTGTTTCTCAAGGAGCCAAGGCCCTAGGTTTTGTACAACAAGTTCACATGACTTGGAGGTCCATTTGAAGTGATTAAGTCAAGGGTTGGATGTTCAGAAGCCATCAGTTCATGCACAGTCAGTCAAAAACCCTAGAAAGTCAAAGTTGGTCAACTGTGGTTGATTTTGTGGTTTTGATGGATGGATTTGGTTTGAGAGAGCTTATTCATGTCCCAATAGGCCTCATATATCATAGCAAACAATACCATTGAAGAATTTGAAGCCAATCAGAAAATTTCCAAAAATAGAAAGTGGACCTGTAATTTTAACTGCCAAAAATGGAAACTTCTTGATCCCAAACTTACATCATGATACAAGCTTCAAATGAATTTTTGCCCAACATGAAAGTTGAAGATCTTGTTCTCCCATTTCCAAAAAGTCCAAGAACTCTCAATTCCCATGCATGGTTGTCAAGATATGATCAAATCATTTTCACAAAATCTTGAACTTCAAAAGGCCATATCTCTCAAACCATTTGGCCAATTTTGGTGGGGTTTTTTCCTACAAACCACATTTCATCTCCTCTTTCCAAAAATATAAGTTTCATGAGCCAAAGCTTTGCCAATCAAAATGGCATTTTTGGACCTAACCTAATTAATTTCAAGTGTGGACCAAAGTTGACTTTTTGATTTAAGTATTTTCAGCACATTTGGCCAATTGGGAATTGTTTGGAAGGTCATTTGAGACTTGTTTGAAGCCCAAACTCGGGCAGACTTACACACTCCATTTGCCTTTGGTACAAAATTAGCAATTGTGCAATTTGGTTCATTAGAGCAAAGTTTGATTAGCACCTTCATTACCAACCTTAAACAGATCGTATATAACCCATTTTCTGTCATTTGAAGCAACCCTAGCAGCTGCAAACACTGAGAAATTCACTCTCTCTCAAAATTCATCTTTCTTGCATTTTCCAAAAATCTTCCAAATCCTTCAAAGGCCACGACCTGGTTAGCTTTGTTCAATCACCTAAGCATCATTGTGGACATATTTTCATTGCCATTTCACAACTGGGAGGAGGTTTTCCCAACTGTTTTCAAAAGCACTCTACCATGGCAGATCGGATTCAGAGCTAAATTGGTGTGTTTCAAGCCAAAGTTCTTCACACATTCTTCATTTGGGACCTTAAAGGGCAACTGTTGCAGGCATTAAAGACCAAACAACACCTGAATCTTCATCTGCTCTTCAACAGGGGTTGGTTTTCGAATCTTTTGTTTCTCAAATCTATGCCATGCTTAGTATAGATCCTAGTATGCTGAATCCAATGCACTTTGTCTCATGTAATTTGGTTAAGTATGCTGCAAGAAATCTGGAAATAAAGATTGATGTTCATTTGATTTTTTGCTCGATTCTCTTTCCATAGTTTGTTTCCATGAAAATGAAGCTTGGATTTGTCATGTGTGTGCTCTAATGGTTCTATTGGTATGCTATTTGATCATTTCTGGGAATGTTTGTTCTTGAGCAAAGTTTTGATGTTGAGTGTTCTTTGGTTCGATTCATGATATATGTGATGTTTTGATGAAAATTGATGTTGGATTCTTACTTGCCATGCCATGCTGAACATTTGTGTATCTTTAATTTTGGTTTCTGGAATTTTTTTGAGAAAACTCGAGTTGAGGATGATGAACCTCCATACTGTTCTTATAAACCCTAACAATATTCATGCATTGCCCAGATTTTGAATTTGCACGTTGCATGTACACTGTTCCCACATGCACCAATGAGAACATTTCGCTCTGTAGCTTGAAACGACGCCGTCCCGCTTAATGAACCACAAAATTACATCCGTGCCATTCCCTTTTAATTAATCCAATTTATTTCATTTTTTTATTTCAATAATTATTTCACTTTGTTATTCAATCTTTGAAAAATCATTTCTCACTCATTTCAACTCCAAAAATCATGAAATTTTTTTTTATTATGTTCATGAGAATGCCTACTTTTTTATCATGATTTTTAATATTTTTTTGACTGGCTGGATTTTTAATGGCTCTAGGGTTCTTGACATGTGACCAATTTCTACACCTCTTGCCAAAACCATTGTGAAATTGTGATGATGCATCCATTTGATCTGAAATTTTTTGTGGTTAATCTACACTCATCCATGCTTATTTTGGTGTAAAGATCATGATTTTATCATATGTGGTTTGTGAGATATGAATTTTTGAATTAGGGTGTGACAACTTGTGTCACACCAATGATATGCCATTTCATGATTTTTGTTGACATGCTTCCTGACCTCCAATTGACCCCAATTTTTGCATGAACCTTCTCCCATATGTCTAGTTGACTTGTGATTTTTCTTGGAATTAATTGTGCTATTTTCCATTTGTTTGAGATTTTTCCTCCCTGTCTAGTCAAATGTTGACTTTTGGTGATGCACTTTGCCATTTGTTTTGTGAAATGCTCATATTATACTAGATGGACATGAAATTTTGCATGAGATAACTAGACATCTTGAGCTTTGCATTGGTGTTGATCCCATTCATTTCTCATCTGTTTTCATTTAGTTATGATTTTTTGAAGTTGACCCATGTTTGTTTGACTTCTTTGTGCATGCTTGAATTTGCTTTGACTTCATGATTTTCATTGACTGCCTTCCACTTGTCCAAATGCAATGAAATTTGACATGCCTACCATGCTAGGTGTTAGGATTGATTTTGAATTATTTGATGATTTTTGAGAATGTTTGAGTTGACTTTTGATGCAAGTCATTCTGTTGACCTCTTTGAACTTTCAGTTGCCATGCTTTGTTTTCTTTTGCTTGTGAATTGATGATGATGCATGATATGAACTTGAGACCAATTGTGCTTGCTTCTTAAATGTTTGAACTTGATTTTGGTTGACTTTCATTTGCTGTTTTGACTTTCTTATTTGTTTTTGACCCTAGGCTTGTCCTAGTGGTCTTTTGGGCTTATGATTGAGTTCATGTTTCAGGTTAAGCAACAATGCCTCAAAGATCATACAAATTTGATTGAGCTTGATTTAATATCATTGTCTAACCTCTTGGTTTTGTAGGTGGCTTGACTCATATGATTTGAGTCTTGTGCTTTGCACATTGGTCCCTCTGTGTTGACTGTTGTTTCCCAATTCCTTGTGCTTTGACTGTTGAACTGTGTACTGATTTATTTGACCATTTCAGGTACCATTAGTTGCTTAAGTTCTTTGAACTTGCTTTGCTTTGCTATTTAGCAACTTGCTTGAGGTATAATTCCTTTTTCTTCATGTAGTCTGGAAGACCTGGCCTGTTACTTGGCCAGGCAACTGTCTGAAGTCCTCCTTAAGAGGCAATGCTTGTGTATGTTTAATTTGTCCTTGTACAGAGTCAAAGACCTTCTAAGTGAAGAGGCAATTGGCAGAACCAAGGGATAAGCAACCTATCCCCTGCTATTCAGTGTGTCTTCTGTTTTGCTCACACCACGGTGTTGATGCATTTCAGATAAAAACCCAAGATCTTGTGCAATTGCACAGTTGAGTCAGTATCAAATGTGTAGAAGGGTTCCCACTTTCTGAACCCACACATTCTTGTCAAATGCTCTCCCAGGCCAGGGATAGAAGCAATGAGGCACACCCCTCATCTCCTTTCATCTGCTTCACCTTAGCCCCTCAATGGCAAGGTTAAGAGCAACACTCACTCCATTCTAGAGGTTTGTTTGTTGAGGTTGATGTGACCCCTCGACTAAAACCTAGCCCATGTTTGAGCCCCCCTTGTTGGTGTGTTTACTTTATGCTGTATGTGTTTGTGTGTGCTTATGTGGTGTGATCATATCCCCTAGGTTTGTTAGACTCCGCGTAGTCTCGTTTGCATGTCAATTAAGGTAGCACGGTTCCTTCGTATAGGACTTCCTTTCTTGCTTGAGCTTTCTTAAAACACAAACAAACATTATCCCCTCTTAAGGATACGTTAACTCCTTCTACTACAGATGAGTAAGTCTCCAAAGGTCGAGCATCAGGTAGATTGTGTAGTGACGTTGTCCACTTAAAAAACACAAACCAACAGTAATAGTTTAGCCGAACTACGGCAACTCTGATTCTCATGATTAGATGAGATACGTAGGCACGAGATGCAATTTCTTGTCGAGTTTGATTAACCACTAACACTAACTCTTTTCTCTCACCCCTGTTGTGATTGAGATATCCCCTTTCTCTTGCCCTAGTTGCAATTGAGACCTTTCTTTTGTCTGTTAGCTAGAAACCTTAACTTAGGGTCGACTTTGCATGACAACATCTAGGCTCGAGTCGTAGTCTCCCTAGAGTCGTGTCTCCCTCTGTTATCTGGTTAGGCTAGATCTTTTGTCCCTGCGTAGGGGAACTACATCGCCCTGATCTTCATACCAGATGAAGTATGTAGGCAGGAGATTGAGCTGATCTCTCCGGGCGCCTTTTCTTTTCTTTTGTGTGTGCTTGACAGTTATAGGCTCGAGTCCCCGACTCCCTATCAACTTGTTTTGTTGTTGCGTGCTTGGAAGCCGATGTAAGTCCATCGAGTGGCATTTGGGTTCCAGTGTGTGTGTTTAGGTTCGGATGCTGATGTAAGTCCAGTGATTGGCATTCAGGCTCCACGTTTGCCTGTGTGTGCCTTGTTTGTGTTTGTGTGCGTGTCAGCCGAGCTACGAATGCTCTGATTCTTCTCTCGTCCGAGAAGATACGTATGCATAGGATGCGACATCCTAGCGAGCATGTGTCGTTTCCCCGGTCCGAACTACTTCGACTCTGATGTCTATGCCTGATAGACTAAGTAGGCCCAGGATACGATGTCCTGCCGAGTCAGTTTCAGTCAGTTTCTTGTGTCTCTTTCAGCCAGTGTGTGTGAGTTTGAGCAGTGTTTAGCAACCAATTTTCCTTTCTATTGTGCGTGGATCCCGTCGAGTACGACGGATGCGTAGGGGTGCTAGTACCTTCCCTTCGCATAACCGACTCCCGAACCCATTCTCTTTAGTCGCGAGACCATGTTCTTTCCTAGGTTTACTTCGAGCGTTTCTTTTCCCTCTTTTGGGATAAATAACGCACGGTGGCGGCTCTGTTGTTTCTTCTTTTCCCGCCGGTTTTTTCGCGTGATGCGACAGCTGGCGACTCTGCTGGGGAAAATAGAGAAGTTGACCTATGCTGGTCCATATTCCCTAAGCGAGTCTCTCCTAGCGCTCTCTAGGATTAGGGTTTTGGTTGCTTTGTGCTGTGTGTGTTTATTGCTTTCATTATTTGTTCATTTCATTTATCTGATTGCATTGATTGTGTGCATTAATGTTTGCATTCATATTCATTATTCATTCTGCCTGGCTGGTTGTCTGTTTTTCTTTGTGGGGTGGGAGTCAGTTGAGGTAAAAGGTCCAATACCCAGACCATGAGTGAAATCTAGGATGATTAGGAATAGAGTGATTCATGGGAAGCGGGTGGTATTGCGCCACTTAGCGGAACATTGATATCACGAGCAGTTCAGACCCTGGTGGGGTATCGTCGTTACATACTTCGGGTGTGTATATGATGGTATTCTGCGAAAGGTTATTTATGCTGCGTTTCTCTCAGCCTTTACCCTGGCCTAGACTACACCCGTGAGTGGGGAAGGGTTAATCATTACAGGTACCGTTGGTGACTTGGTTCTGTTGGTGACTCTAGTTCAGACAACAGTGTGTTCAGTTGACTTTAAGTTGGATTTGGGTTCCGAGTTTTGACTGAAGCTTCGACCTAGTGATCAGAGTTTGCACAACCAGCTAGTCCAGTCTGCATCATTTGCATCATAGCATATTTATTTTTCCAAAAGAAACGCAGTGAAAAAATTGAAAAAAAAAAAAGAAAAAAAAAAAAGAAAAAAAAAAAAGAAAAAAAAACTAATCTCTGCATGCATATCATTTCTCAGGTACATTCCAGAGCTTGTCTACTGATAGAGATGGCAACAGTCTCAGAGCCGAAGCGGAAGACCTGTTCCTACAGTTTCCATCGTGAGCCGTTGACCTCATTGATCGAGTTGGTTAGCTTTGTGACAGATGATCGTCTGAAGAGTTTTGTTGGGCAGTATGGAGATATCCTGACAGTGCTGAAGACAATAGTGGATCCGGTGCCTTTGCAGACACTACTACAATTTTATGACCCAGAGCTCAGATGCTTCACATTTCAAGATTATCAGCTAGCACCTACTCTCGAGGAGTACTCTATCCTGATGAATGTCCCAGTTCAGCATCAGACTCCCTTCTTGGACGTCCCAAAGGAGGTTGACTTCAGATTGATTGCGAGGGCTCTCCGGTTAAGTGTTAAGGAGGTTGGTGAGAATTGGAAGCCCTGTGGGGAAGTAGTGGGTCTGCCATTGAAGTTTCTGTTGAGAGTAGCCAGAGATGAAGCAGAGAAGGGGAATTGGGAAGTTTTTCACGCACAACTTGCCGCCTTGACATATGGAATCATCCTATTTCCTAGTATGCCAAATTTTGTTGATCATGCCGCCATCAGCATTTTTATCAGAGGGAATCCAGTCCCAACCCTTCTAGCTGATACTTACTATGCCATCCACAGTAGGCATGGTAAGGGTGGAGCCATCAGGTGCTGCTTACCTCTCCTGTTCAAATGGTTCATGTCTCTTCTGCCAGCCAGTGGACCATTTGTGGATACCCAGAGCACTCTTAAGTGGACTCAGAGGATCATGTCACTCACCTCTTATGACATCAGATGGCAGTCATACCGGATGGACGTAAAGGATGTTATTATGAGCTGTGGTGAATTCCGGAATGTGCCACTCGTGGGGACCAAAGGCTGTATCAATTACAACCCAGTTCTGTCTCTTCGCCAGTTAGGGTTTGTTATGAGTAGAAGACCACTCGAAGCTGAGATAGCTGAGAGTGTGTATTTTGAGAAGAAGGATGACCCGACTAGATTAGAGCAAATTGGAAGAGCCTGGAGGTCGGTTGGGGTGAAGGATGGATCTGTCTTAGGGAAGAAGTTTGCCATTGCAATGCCCGATTACACTGATTGGGTAAAGAAGAGAGTGGAAACTTTGCTGCTACCCTATGATAGGATGGAGCCGTTGCAAGAGCAACCACCTTTGGTTCTTGCTGATAGTGTGCCCGCTGAGCACTATAAGCAAGCCCTGATGGAGAGCCGTCGGCTGAGAGAAAAGGAGCAAGACACTCAGATGGAGCTGTACAAAGCTAAGGCTGATAAACTGCACTTGGCCCATCAACTCAGGGAAGTGCAAGGAGAGGATGCTAGCAGAGCAAGGAGTAAGAAGAGATCATATGAGGAGATGGAATCCATGTTGGATACAGAGCATAGGGAGTGCCTGAGGCTACAGAGAGCAGAAGTCAACTATCAGAAGAAGATCAAAGACTTGGAGAAGCAACTCAAAGACAAAGATATACAGTTGAAGAAGGAGATGGAATTGAGACAGAAATCAGAGGATTATCTTGGAGGAGAAGTCTTGGAGCTTAGAAGACAACTGAAAGAGAAGATTATCCCTCTACCAGAATGCTCAGAATGCTCACTGTTGATAGACCAGTGCCATTACCTGAAGACTCTCATTCTGGAAGACCGTCTGTCTTAGATTGTATCTTTGTTTCTTTTTGTTGAGAATTACCTCCAGGCTTGTTGGATGGGATTCATTTGCTTGTACTCCGTCTTTTGGATCTTTGTTGTTGCTGAATCACCTCCAGGCTTGTTGGATGGGATTCATTTCTGTGTACTCTGTTTTATCCGAATATTTTGTTGACTTGGTTATATAACCTTTTTACCCTTATGTATAGATAAGGTTGTCAGTATTTCCCTGTTGTTCTCATTTTTCCTTGTATCCTGTATTATTCTCTTGTTGCTGCAGTTCGCCATCTTTTCAGGATGGGTCAGGCTCTTTGAATGCCTGAGAAATGAGCATATCATGTGCATCATACGCATCATTTAACATCATACTCATATCATTTGCATAACAGGTGTTCTTGTGCCGTCTTCTCACTTTGATTCCTGTGTCCAGGCAGGATAGCTGATCAAAGACCACACCGCTACTCAACAAGGCTCAACCATCAACGCAACATGGATCAAGTACAAGCTGAGTTGGCAGAGATGAGGGCTAACATGGCCCAGTTCATGCACATGATGCAAGGGGTTGCACAAGGCCAAGAAGAGCTCCGAGCATTGGTTCAGAGACAAGAAGCTGCACTGCCACCGGTCAATCCACCTTTGCAAGAAGGAAACCCAGTTACTGACACTCCTGCTGCTGCTATTCCCGTCAACAACTATGCTGAAGGAGAAGAGTTGAGGGGTATTCGAGTTAACGGTCAACCTATTGCTCCAGATGCTGCTAATGCCAGAGTCATCCATGCTCCGGCCCGTAACAGAATTCCGATTGTTGACAGACAAGAGGATATGTTTACCTTACTCAGTGAAGACGAAGATATCTTGGGTAGAAATGATGCGAGAGATCGCAAAGTTGAGGCCCTTGCTGAGAAAATCAGGGCAATGGAATGTCAAAACTCCCTCGGTTTTGATGTTACAAACATGGGATTGGTTGAAGGACTGAGAATCCCGCATAAATTCAAGGCACCGTCATTTGACAAATACAACGGTACCTCCTGCCCTCGCACCCATGTGCAGGCATACTACAGAAAAATCTCCGCATACACTGATGATGAGAAGATGTGGATGTATTTTTTCCAAGACAGCCTATCTGGGGCGTCGTTGGACTGGTATATGGAGTTGAAGCGGGATTCAATCAGATGCTGGAGAGATCTGGGTGAAGCTTTCCTCAGACAGTATAAGCATAACATGGACATGGCTCCGACCAGGACTCAGCTGCAGAGTCTTTGTCAGAAGAACAATGAAAGCTTTAAGGAGTACGCCCAGAGGTGGCGCGAGCTGGCTGCAAGAGTTCAACCCCCTATGCTGGAAAGGGAGTTGACTGACATGTTCATCAGTACTCTGCAAGGTGTGTATATGGACCGAATGGGAAGCTGCCCATTCGGAAGTTTTTCTGACGTCGTCATCTGTGGCGAGAGGACAGAAAGTTTGATCAAAGCTGGGAGGATTCATGATACAGGTTCTTCGTCGTCCTCGAAGAAACCCTTCTCTGGGGCACCTCGCCGTAGAGAAGGAGAGACCAATGCTGTACAACATAGAGGGGGTGTGTACAGAGCCAGTGCCAACAGAGATCAGTATCGTCCAGTGGCTGCAGTGACTATTCCTGCACCTCAACCTCGTCCACAGCAACAACAAAGAGTTCAACAACAACCGCAACAACAACAACAACAGCAACGTCCTTTTCAGCCAAGGCAGAGATTGCAGGCTGACAGAAGATTTGACCCACTGCCTATGACGTATGCCGAATTGTTACCCGAACTACTCCGATTAGGGTTTGTTGAATTGCGTACAATGGCTACTCCAACAGTGTTGCCTCCTGGTTATGATGCAAACGTTCGCTGTGACTTTCATTCTGGGGCACCAGGCCACCACACTGAAAGATGCCGGGCTCTACAACATAAGGTTCAAGATCTGATCGATGCTAAGGCGATCAATTTTGCTCCGGTGCCGAATGTAGTAAACAATCCTATGCCTCAGCATGGCGGGCATAGGGTTAACAATGTTGAAGGAGGAGAGGCTGAAGATTTGATTGACAATGTGGAAGATGTTCAGACTTCTTTGTTGATAGTCAAAGACCGTTTGTTGAAGGGGGGTGTTGACCCGGGTTGTAAAGAAGATTGCGAGGGTTGTTCTGAAACTACCAATGGGTGTGACCAGTTGAAGGCTGGTGTTCAGAAACTGATTGACGAAGGCTGTCTCCAGTTCAGCCGGGCTGTTAAAAGCAATGGGTCAGTGTCTACTGTTACCATTTATTTCAAGTCGTCTGAAGGACGCGGACGAGGGGCTGTCAGTGCACCTACAACAAGCAGTACTCCGGTTACCATTCCTGCTCCGGTAACCATCCGTGCACCAACTACTATTGTTGCGCCTGACAGAAGGCAAGTTGGAAATAGTAGGGCTGTTCCGTGGAGGTACGACAACGCCTATCGCAATGATAGAAGGGCTGGTAATCAAGCAAGGCCAGTGGTACAAGCGCCAGTAACTATCAGTGCTCCGGTGAGAACTCCTGCTGTTGCAAGTCCTGTGGTGGACAATGTTGGAGGACCAGGAGGTTTCACCAGGAGTGGACGACTGTTTGCTCCTCAGCCTTTGAGGGATGCTAGTGCTGAGGCATCCGCAAGGGCTAAGGGTAAACAAGCTGTGGTTGACGAGGAACCGGCTCAGAAGGAGGCTGAGGGTTCTTTTGAAAGGGATGTGGAGGAGTTTATGAAGATCATTAAGAAGAGTGACTACAAAATTGTGGATCAGCTCAACCAAACTCCGTCCAAGATTTCGATACTCTCTTTGCTGATGTGCTCTGAGGCACACCGGGACGCATTGTTGAAGATGCTGAACATGGCGTACGTCCCGCAAGAGATCTCCGTCAACCAGTTGGAGGGTGTACTAGCCAACGTGAGCACCAGGCACGGTGTAGGTTTCACTGACCTAGACCTAACGCCTGAGGGACGTAATCATAACAAAGCCTTGCACATCACTATGGAGTGTAAGGGTGCTGTTTTATCTCACGTGCTGGTAGACACCGGGTCGTCCTTGAATGTCCTACCCAAGCAGATCTTGAAGAAGATCGATGTCGAGGGAGTTGTGCTCACTCCCAGTGACCTTATAGTTCGTGCTTTCGACGGATCCAAACGGTCTGTGTTTGGTGAAGTCACCTTGCCAGTAAAGATAGGTCCGGAAGTTTTCGACATCATCTTCTATGTGATGGACATTTAGCCTGCTTATAGCTGTTTGTTGGGGCGTCCATGGATACACGCCGCTGGGGCAGTCTCGTCGACTCTCCACCAAAAGCTCAAGTATGTCTGGAACGGTCAGATTGTGACCGTGTGTGGCGAAGAAGAGATTCTGGTGAGTCATCTCTCCTCATTCAAATATGTTGAGGTAGATGGCGAGATCCACGAAACCCTGTGCCAGGCATTTGAGACTGTGGCGCTTGAAGGGGTAGCTTGTGCTGAGCAGAGGAAGCCAGGTGCTTCGATTACATCGTACAAGCAAGCCAAGGAGGTGGTTGACTCTGGCAAAGCTGAAGGCTGGGGCAAGACGGTTGACTTGCCAATTAAAGAAGACAAATTCGGCATTGGGTACGAGCCTCTCCAAGCAGAGCAGAGCGTACAAGCAGGTCCGAGTACCTTCACCAGCGCTGGGCTGATGAACCATGGAGACGTCTTTGCTACTGAGGGTGAAGACAGTGTTTGTGATTTGGACGTCTGGGTCCGCCCTTGTGCACCAGGAGATTCTATCAACAACTGGACGGCTGAAGAAGTGGTCCAAGTTACTCTACTGACAGAGTAATTTTCCTTTGTTTTTTCATTTTGCATGAAAACCCTACGTTCTGCCCAAGGCGTAGTGGTTCATTGTAGGGCCACATCATGTTTACAATGTTTATAAATAAAGGACGTTTTGCAATCAAATTTTGAGATCTCTGTCTTTCTATTTTCTGTTTTTCACTTTTTCAAAACAATAAAAATGGCAATGTTTTTGTTTTCTGTGACTTTATTGAAATCTTTTTCTAAAAACAAAACATTAAACATGCAGAAGTGATATTTTGGCATCCACTGTGAACAATCCTGTTATGGCTCAGTACGATTTCAACAATCCCATCTACCAAGCTGAAGAGGAGAGTGAGGAAGACTGTGAACTCCCTGCAGAATTGGTCAGACTACTGAAGCAAGAGGAAAGGGTCATCCAACCTCATCAGGAGGAGTTGGAAACTGTGAATCTGGGTACTGAGGACGCCAGAAGAGAGATCAAGATCGGGGCTGCTTTAGAAGACTCTGTCAAGAGGAGGCTAATTGAGATGCTGAAAGAATATGTGGAAATATTCGCCTGGTCATACCAAGATATGCCTGGGCTGGATACAGACATTGTGGTGCATCGGTTACCTCTTAGAGAAGAGTGTCCATCGGTCAAGCAGAAGCTTCGCAGAACTAGTCCTGATATGGCAGTCAAGATCAAGGAAGAGGTTCAGAAGCAATGGGATGCAGGTTTCCTGGCTGTTACTAGCTATCCACCGTGGGTGGCCAACATTGTTCCTGTGCCAAAGAAGGATGGCAAAGTCAGAATGTGTGTCGATTACCGGGATCTGAACAGGGCGAGTCCGAAAGATGATTTCCCATTACCTCACATCGATGTATTGGTTGATAATACGGCTCAATCCTCGGTATTCTCTTTCATGGACGGTTTCTCAGGCTATAACCAGATCAAGATGGCGCCAGAGGACATGGAAAAGACGACATTCATTACACCTTGGGGCACGTTCTGCTACAAAGTGATGCCATTCGGGCTGAAGAATGCCGGTGCTACCTATCAGAGGGCAATGACGACTCTCTTTCATGACATGATGCACAACGAAATCGAAGTGTACGTGGATGATATGATTGCGAAGTCACAGACAGAAGAGGAGCATTTGGTAAATTTGCAGAAATTGTTTGACAGGTTGGTCAAGTTCAAACTGAGGCTGAATCCGAACAAGTGTACGTTTGGGGTGAGATCCGGGAAGCTCTTAGGCTTCATTGTCAGTGAGAAAGGGATTGAGGTAGATCCAGCAAAAGTCAAAGCTATTCAAGAGATGCCTGAACCGAAGACGGAAAAGCAAGTCCGTGGGTTTTTAGGGAGGTTGAACTACATTGCAAGGTTCATATCTCATCTAACTGCTACATGTGAACCAATTTTCAAACTACTCAGAAAGAATCAGGCGATCAAATGGAATGATGACTGTCAGAAAGCTTTTGACAAAATCAAAGAATATTTACAGAACCCTCCAATCCTGATTCCTCCAGTTCCAGGGAGACCATTGATAATGTACCTATCAGTCACCGAGACTTCAATGGGGTGTGTGTTGGGGCAGCATGACGAGTCTGGTCAAAAAGAGCATGCCATATACTACCTAAGCAAAAAGTTTACCGACTGTGAAACAAGATATTCACTGCTCGATAAAACTTGCTGTGCTTTGGCCTGGGCTGCTCGCCGACTAAGGCAGTATATGTTGAACCATACTACTCTGTTGATTTCTAGGATGGATCCAGTCAAGTACATCTTTGAGAAGCCGGCTCTCACCGGACGTGTTGCCCGTTGGCAGATGATTTTAACAGAATATGACATTCAGTACACGTCACAGAAGGCCATCAAAGGTAGTATCTTGTCAGATTATCTCGCCGAACAACCAATTGATGACTATCAGCCTATGATGTTTGAATTCCCTGATGAAGACATCATGTATCTGAAGACGAAAGATTGTGAAGAGCCACCTGTCGAGGAAGGACCGGATCCTGATGACAAGTGGACACTGATGTTTGATGGGGCTGTGAATATGAACGGTAACGGTGTTGGGGCAGTGTTGATCAATCCCAAAGGTGCTCATATACCTTTCTCTGCCAGACTGACATTCGACGTCACCAACAATGAAGCTGAGTATGAGGCTTGTATTATGGGGATAGAAGAAGCCATTGATCTGAGGATCAAAACTCTTGACATATTTGGAGATTCTGCTCTAGTGATCAATCAGGTCAATGGAGACTGGAATACAAACCAGCCGCATTTGATTCCGTATAGAGATTACACCAGAAGAATACTGACATTCTTCAAGAAGGTGAAGTTGTATCACGTCCCCCGGGATGAGAATCAGATGGCTGATGCTTTGGCTACTTTATCCTCTATGATAAAGGTTCATTGGTGGAATCATGTACCACATGTTGCGGTGAATCGACTCGAGAGGCCTGCATATGTGTTTGCAGCCGAGTCTGTTGTTGCTATTGATGAAAAGCCGTGGTACTTTGACATCAAGAACTTCCTCAAGACTCAAGAGTATCCTGAGGGTGCGTCGAAGAATGATAAGAAGACCCTGAGAAGGCTAGCTGGAAGCTTTTATCTGAATCAGGATGATGTGCTATACAAGAGAAACTTTGACATGGTATTGCTCAGATGCGTGGATAGACACGAAGCAGACATGTTAATGCAAGAAGTGCACGAGGGTTCGTTTGGTACCCACGCTGGTGGTCATGCAATGTCGAAGAAATTGCTGAGAGCCGGATATTACTGGATGACTATGGAATCCGATTGCTTCAAATATGCTCGGAAATGCCATAAGTGTCAAATCTATGCTGATAAGGTGCATGTACCACCAAGCCCGTTGAATGTCATGAACTCGCCTTGGCCGTTCGCCATGTGGGGCATTGACATGATTGGGAAGATCGAGCCAACTGCTTCTAATGGACATCGCTTCATCTTGGTTGCGATTGATTACTTCACCAAGTGGGTAGAAGCAGCTTCCTATGCCAACGTTACCAAACAAGTGGTTGCCCGGTTCATCAAGAAAGAAATCATCTGTCGTTATGGAGTCCCTGAGAGAATCATCACTGACAATGGTTCAAATCTCAACAACAAGATGATGAAAGAGTTATGCAGAGATTTCAAGATTGAACATCACAATTCTTCTCCCTACAGACCAAAGATGAATGGTGCTGTAGAAGCAGCAAACAAGAATATCAAGAAGATTGTGCAAAAGATGGTCGTTACGTACAAGGATTGGCATGAGATGTTGCCTTTCGCTTTACATGGGTACCGTACTTCAGTGCGTACGTCGACCGGGGCAACCCCCTACTCCCTTGTGTATGGTATGGAAGCAGTCCTACCAGTTGAAGTGGAGATCCCTTCTCTGAGGGTATTATTAGATGTCAAGCTGGATGAAGCCGAGTGGATTCGTACAAGGTTTAATGAGTTAAGCCTTATCGAAGAAAGACGGTTAGCAGCTGTGTGCCACGGACAGTTATATCAGAGAAGGATGAAGCGAGCCTTTGATCAGAAAGTGCATCCTCGGACATTTCAGACTGGTGATCTAGTTTTGAAGAGGATCCTTCCTCCCGGTACAGATAACAGGGGCAAGTGGACTCCTAATTACGAAGGTCCATATGTTGTGAAGAAGGTTTTCTCCGGTGGAGCCTTGATGCTCACAACTATGGATGGTGAAGATTTTCCTTCCCCTGTCAACTCAGATGTAGTCAAAAAATACTTCGCATAAAATTGACCCGCTGGACAAAAAGAATAAAAGAGTCCAGGCAAAAATGGGCATCCCGGCGAACCAAAAACAGAAAGAAAAGGTTCGGGCAAAAATTAGGGATAAAAATAAAAAAATAGTACACCCGGTAAGTCGAAAACCCGCAAGGGCGGCTTAGGCAAAAATGGGTATCCCGGTGGATTGAAAACCCGAAAGGGCGATCCAGCCAAAAGAGGGATTAAAGCGAAGACTACAGTCTGAGTCATCTGTACTTCATCACGCTTCGTCAGCTACCATCTCAAAGGATGTGATCGGTCCAGTTATTCTTCTCAGAAAGCAAGGAGTTGGGAGGAAACTGATGATCTATGAGTTATAACAGAGTTGGGAAACAGTGGATGCTGTATTCGCATTGCCATTAGGATAGTTTATTTTCCTTTTGTGCGCAATTACCTCTTTCTAGGAATTGCTTCCCAATGTACTTGCCTTTTCAGGCACACTTTCAATCAATAAAAGTCGTTATTCAGATAAATTGCTCTCTTGTTTTTATTTTTACTGTTTTGTTTGCAAAAACGTCCGAATTTTTTGATAAACATTGCATATAAAAACATGACGGATAAACAATGACGTGCAAAAAGATTAAAACAGTTGAAAATCATTTGGAATGTTGAGGACACTTGACCATATCTTGTCCATGTACTCCCTGGGGCATTTGTTGTTCCGTTGTGCAGGTCTTCACCTGTGAGCATTCCCCAGCAGTTCTTTCGCCAGACAGAGTCATTCTCCTAGCTTTGGATTGTTTCAGTCTTCCCCAGCGAAGCAGTTATTTCTCCAGCAGAGTTCATCCTACCAGTGGATTGGACGAGTGGCCATAGCAGATTGATATCCGCGTCCCCAGCTAAGTTGAATCTACTTGTGAATTATGTGGGTCGTCCCCGGCGGAGTAACAGATATTCCCCACAACACAGTCTATTTTATCTGTATGAGCCTTATCCCCAGAGAGTTGCCTGTTTTAGTTTCCCCCAGCAGAGCTTTTATTTCCCCAAGCGGAATTTTGGTGGATTGATTGGGGTCCCCCAGCAGTTTACCATTGTGGTCCCCTAGCGGAGTTGCTTTATTACTCCCCAGCGAGTTGCCTTGTCTTCCCCTAGTGGATTGGTATTTGTTGGTTCCCCAGCAGTTGTGTTGCTTCCCCCAGTGGATTTATCTTGAAGATTCCTCAGCACAGTCGTCCTGTGTATTTTCCCCGCAGAGTTCTCATCATATTGCATTGCATATAGTAATCATTGCATCCTCAAAACAGCGTAGCATTTCCATTCCATATGGAGCATTACGCCATAGAAAAATTCAAACATATGCATTCATGTGTTCGAGACCACATCAGACTGTATCCCCGGCAGGGGTGGATCTTTTTATTCAACATCAGCACAGCAAGTCTGCTACAATTGCTCAGACAACATTTCAGAATTGATATCCCCACAGAGGTCTACTTCCTCACCCGACGGTGACGGAAAGTTCGTTTCTCCCCAGTGAGACCCTTAGCAAGTGATCAGCCTTGCCTTGACATATCTCAGATGTCGTTCTTGTGATACCGGTAAATGTCTGGTCATTTTTGGTGTCGGTAAACACCATTGTTTCGGTGTCGGTAAACATCGAGTCTCACCCAGTCATCGGTAAATGTCTGGTCATTTTTGGTGTCGGTAAACACCATTGTTTCGGTGTCGGTAAACATCGAGTCTCACCCAGTCATCGGTAAATGTCTGGTCATTCTTTTCGGTGTCGGTAAACATCGAGTCTCACCCAGTCATCGGTAAATGTCTGGTCATTTTTGGTGTCGGTAAACACCATTGTTTCGGTGTCGGTAAACATCGAGTCCCACCCAGTCATCGGTAAATGTCTGGTCATTTTTTTTGGTGTCGGTAAACACCATTGTTTCGGTGTCGGTAAACATCGAGTCTTTCCCTCAGTCATCGGTAAATGTCTGATAATCCCCCAGCTAGAAATCCCCAGTAGAGTCATCTGTAAATGTCCTATCTGGTTTCCAGTTGCAAATATTTGTTTGTTTCTCCCCAATAAATTTCTCACACCCCAGTCATCGGTAAATGTCTGGTCATTCTTTTTGATGTCGGTAAACATCATCTTTCGATGTCGGTAAACATCGAGTCTCATCCCAGTCATCAGTAAATGTCTGGTCATTCTTTGTTTCTCTTGTTAATAAAATCAAGATCCCCAGAAGTCGTCGGTAAACGTCTTGTCTGGTCCCACCACAAAGATTTTGTTCCTCCCCAAGCAGAGATGCCATCGGTAAATGGCCCAGTTTTCTTCGATATCGGTAAATATCGAATTCCCAGTTGCAGCAGCCATCGGTAAATGGCCTTGTTGAAGTTGACATCGGTAAATGTCAAGTTTCTTTGAAGCCACCATCGGTAAATGGTCTTGCTTTTTCTACATCAAATCTGTTTCCCAGCAGCCATCGGTAAATGGTCTTGCTGAAGTTGATATCGGTAAATATCAAGTTTTAACCATCGGTAAATGGTTTCATTTTTCAAAAGTTTGTTTTCCCAGCAGCCATCGGTAAATGGTCTTGCTGAAGTTGATATCGGTAAATATCAAGTTTTAACCATCGGTAAATGGTTTCATTTTTCAAAAGTTTGTTTTCCCAGCAGCCATCGGTAAATGGTCTTGCTGAAGTTGATATCGGTAAATATCAAGTTTTAACCATCGGTAAATGGTTTCATTTTTCAGAAGTTTGTTTTCCTAGCAGCCATCGGTAAATGGTCTCGCTGAAGTTGATATCGGTAAATATCAAGGTTCCAGTTCTCCAACCATCGGTAAATGGGTTTGTTTCCTCTGAAGTTGTCATGCAGTTGTCATCGGTAAATGATGTGGTTTCTTGTATTATATCCAGTCGGTGCAAATTTCTACGGTTCTTGGTATTCAATCCCTGTTTACCCTGAAAGTCTGACAGCCATTGCTATCATCCCTTCGGGTTCCCAGCTGATTGAATAGGGGCAGCTGTAGCACCTCAAATTTGCACCTATCATTGTACATACCTTCTCATATTAGGTCATAGCATATCATGGTTCATTGCATAGCATTGCATTGCCCCCAGTTGCCTCAAGTACAAGCAAGTCAAGAATTAGGTCAAACTGATCAAGAGATCAGTCAACCAAGCAAGCAAGGTTGTTTCTCAAGGAGCCAAGGCCCTAGGTTTTGTCCAACAAGTTCACATGACTTGGAGGTCCATTTGAAGTGATTAAGTCAAGGGTTGGATGTTCAGAAGCCATCAGTTCATGCACAGTCAGTCAAAAACCCTAGAAAGTCAAAGTTGGTCAACTGTGGTTGATTTTGTGGTTTTGATGGATGGATTTGGTTTGAGAGAGCTTATTCATGTCCCAATAGGCCTCATATATCATAGCAAACAATACCATTGAAGAATTTGAAGCCAATCAGAAAATTTCCAAAAATAGAAAGTGGACCTGTAATTTTAACTGCCAAAAATGGAAACTTCTTGATCCCAAACTTACATCATGATACAAGCTTCAAATGAATTTTTGCCCAACATGAAAGTTGAATATCTTGTTCTCCCATTTCCAAAAAGTCCAAGAACTCTCAATTCCCATGCATGGTTGTCAAGATATGATCAAATCATTTTCACAAAATCTTGAACTTCAAAAGGCCATATCTCTCAAACCATTTGGCCAATTTTGGTGGGGTTTTTTCCTACAAACCACATTTCATCTCCTCTTTCCAAAAATATAAGTTTCATGAGCCAAAGCTTTGCCAATCAAAATGGCATTTTTGGACCTAACCTAATTAATTTCAAGTGTGGACCAAAGTTGACTTTTTGATTTAAGTATTTTCAGCACATTTGGCCAATTGGGAATTGTTTGGAAGGTCATTTGAGACTTGTTTGAAGCCCAAACTCGGGCAGACTTACACACTCCATTTGCCTTTGGTACAAAATTAGCAATTGTGCAATTTGGTTCATTAGAGCAAAGTTTGATTAGCACCTTCATTACCAACCTTAAACAGATCGTATATAACCCATTTTCTGTCATTTGAAGCAACCCTAGCAGCTGCAAACACTGAGAAATTCACTCTCTCTCAAAATTCATCTTTCTTGCATTTTCCAAAAATCTTCCAAATCCTTCAAAGGCCACGACCTGGTTAGCTTTGTTCAATCACCTAAGCATCATTGTGGACATATTTTCATTGCCATTTCACAACTGGGAGGAGGTTTTCCCAACTGTTTTCAAAAGCACTCTACCATGGCAGATCGGATTCAGAGCTAAATTGGTGTGTTTCAAGCCAAAGTTCTTCACACATTCTTCATTTGGGACCTTAAAGGGCAACTGTTGCAGGCATTAAAGACCAAACAACACCTGAATCTTCATCTGCTCTTCAACAGGGGTTGGTTTTCGAATCTTTTGTTTCTCAAATCTATGCCATGCTTAGTATAGATCCTAGTATGCTGAATCCAATGCACTTTGTCTCATGTAATTTGGTTAAGTATGCTGCAAGAAATCTGGAAATAAAGATTGATGTTCATTTGATTTTTTGCTCGATTCTCTTTCCATAGTTTGTTTCCATGAAAATGAAGCTTGGATTTGTCATGTGTGTGCTCTAATGGTTCTATTGGTATGCTATTTGATCATTTCTGGGAATGTTTGTTCTTGAGCAAAGTTTTGATGTTGAGTGTTCTTTGGTTCGATTCATGATATATGTGATGTTTTGATGAAAATTGATGTTGGATTCTTACTTGCCATGCCATGCTGAACATTTGTGTATCTTTAATTTTGGTTTCTGGAAAATTTTTGAGAAAACTCGAGTTGAGGATGATGAACCTCCATACTGTTCTTATAAACCCTAACAATATTCATGCATTGCCCAGATTTTGAATTTGCACGTTGCATGTACACTGTTCCCACATGCACCAATGAGAACATTTCGCTCTGTAGCTTGAAACGACGCCGTCCCGCTTAATGAACCACAAAATTACATCCGTGCCATTCCCTTTTAATTAATCCAATTTATTTCATTTTTTTATTTCAATAATTATTTCACTTTGTTATTCAATCTTTGAAAAATCATTTCTCACTCATTTCAACTCCAAAAATCATGAATTTTTTTTTATTATGTTCATGAGAATGCCTACTTTTTTATCATGATTTTTAATATTTTTTTGACTGGCTGGATTTTTAATGGCTCTAGGGTTCTTGACATGTGACCAATTTCTACACCTCTTGCCAAAACCATTGTGAAATTGTGATGATGCATCCATTTGATCTGAAATTTTTTGTGGTTAATCTACACTCATCCATGCTTATTTTGGTGTAAAGATCATGATTTTATCATATGTGGTTTGTGAGATATGAATTTTTGAATTAGGGTGTGACAACTTGTGTCACACCAATGATATGCCATTTCATGATTTTTGTTGACATGCTTCCTGACCTCCAATTGACCCCAATTTTTGCATGAACCTTCTCCCATATGTCTAGTTGACTTGTGATTTTTCTTGGAATTAATTGTGCTATTTTCCATTTGTTTGAGATTTTTCCTCCCTGTCTAGTCAAATGTTGACTTTTGGTGATGCACTTTGCCATTTGTTTTGTGAAATGCTCATATTATACTAGATGGACATCAAAATTTTGCATGAGATAACTAGACATCTTGAGCTTTGCATTGGTGTTGATCCCATTCATTTCTCATCTGTTTTCATTTAGTTATGATTTTTTGAAGTTGACCCATGTTTGTTTGACTTCTTTGTGCATGCTTGAATTTGCTTTGACTTCATGATTTTCATTGACTGCCTTCCACTTGTCCAAATGCAATGAAATTTGACATGCCTACCATGCTAGGTGTTAGGATTGACCTTGAATTATTTGATGATTTTTGAGAATGTTTGAGTTGACTTTTGATGCAAGTCATTCTGTTGACCTCTTTGAACTTTCAGTTGCCATGCTTTGTTTTCTTTTGCTTGTGAATTGATGATGATGCATGATATGAACTTGAGACCAATTGTGCTTGCTTCTTAAATGTTTGAACTTGATTTTGGTTGACTTTCATTTGCTGTTTTGACTTTCTTATTTGTTTTTGACCCTAGGCTTGTCCTAGTGGTCTTTTGGGCTTATGATTGAGTTCATGTTTCAGGTTAAGCAACAATGCCTCAAAGATCATACAAATTTGATTGAGCTTGATTTAATATCATTGTCTAACCTCTTGGTTTTTTAGGTGGCTTGACTCATATGATTTGAGTCTTGTGCTTTGCACATTGGTCCCTCTGTGTTGACTGTTGTTTCCCAATTCCTTGTGCTTTGACTGTTGAACTGTGTACTGATTTGTTTGACCATTTCAGGTACCATTAGTTGCTTAAGTTCTTTGAACTTGCTTTGCTTTGCTATTTAGCAACTTGCTTGAGGTATAATTCCTTTTTCTTCATGTAGTCTGGAAGACCTGGCCTGTTACTTGGCCAGGCAACTGTCTGAAGTCCTCCTTAAGAGGCAATGCTTGTGTATGTTTAATT
Source organism: Lathyrus oleraceus (assembly GCF_024323335.1). Taxonomy (NCBI): domain Eukaryota; kingdom Viridiplantae; phylum Streptophyta; class Magnoliopsida; order Fabales; family Fabaceae; genus Lathyrus; species Lathyrus oleraceus. The sequence goes on from NC_066581.1 coordinate 283,003,462, forward strand.
TGTCCTTGTACAGAGTCAAAGACCTTCTAAGTGAAGAGGCAATTGGCAGAACCAAGGGATAAGCAACCTATCCCCTGCTATTCAGTGTGTCTTCTGTTTTGCTCACACCACGGTGTTGATGCATTTCAGATAAAAACCCAAGATCTTGTGCAATTGCACAGTTGAGTCAGTATCAAATGTGTAGAAGGGTTCCCACTTTCTGAACCCACACATTCTTGTCAAATGCTCTCCCAGGCCAGGGATAGAAGCAATGAGGCACACCCCTCATCTCCTTTCATCTGCTTTACCTTAGCCCCTCAATGGAAAGGTTAAGAGCAACACTCACTCCATTCCAGAGGTTTGTTTGTTGAGGTTGATGTGACCCCTCGACTAAAACCTAGCCCATGTTTGAGCCCCCCTTGTTGGTGTGTTTACTTTATGCTGTATGTGTTTGTGTGTGCTTATGTGGTGTGATCATATCCCCTAGGTTTGTTAGACTCCGCGTAGTCTCGTTTGCATGTCAATTAAGGTAGCACGGTTCCTTCGTATAGGACTTCCTTTCTTGCTTGAGCTTTCTTAAAACACAAACAAACATTATCCCCTCTTAAGGATACGTTAACTCCTTCTACTACAGATGAGTAAGTCTCCAAAGGTCGAGCATCAGGTAGATTGTGTAGTGACGTTGTCCACTTAAAAAACACAAACCAACAGTAATAGTTTAGCCGAACTACGGCAACTCTGATTCTCATGATTAGATGAGATACGTAGGCACGAGATGCGATTTCTTGTCGAGTTTGATTAACCACTAACACTAACTCTTTTCTCTCACCCCTGTTGTGATTGAGATATCCCCTTTCTCTTGCCCTAGTTGCAATTGAGACCTTTCTTTTGTCTGTTAGCTAGAAACCTTAACTTAGGGTCGACTTTGCATGACAACATCTAGGCTCGAGTCGTAGTCTTCCTAGAGTCATGTCTCCCTCTGTTATCTGGTTAGGCTAGATCTTTTGTCCCTGCGTAGGGGAACTACATCGCCCTGATCTTCATACCAGATGAAGTATGTAGGCAGGAGATTGAGCTGATCTCTCCGGGCGCCTTTTCTTTTCTTTTGTGTATGCTTGACAGTTATAGGCTCGAGTCCCCGACTCCCTATCAACTTGTTTTGTTGTTGCGTGCTTGGAAGCCGATGTAAGTCCATCGAGTGGCATTTGGGTTCCAGTGTGTGTGTTTAGGTTCGGATGCTGATGTAAGTCCAGTGATTGGCATTCAGGCTCCACGTTTGCCTGTGTGTGCCTTGTTTGTGTTTGTGTGCGTGTCAGCCGAGCTACGAATGCTCTGATTCTTCTCTCGTCCGAGAAGATACGTATGTATAGGATGCGACATCCTAGCGAGCATGTGTCGTTTCCCCGGTACGAACTACTTCGACTCTGATGTCTATGCCTGATAGACTAAGTAGGCCCAGGATACGATGTCCTGCCGAGTCAGTTTCAGTCAGTTTCTTGTGTCTCTTTCAGCCAGTGTGTGTGAGTTTGAGCAGTGTTTAGCAACCAATTTTCCTTTCTATTGTTCGTGGATCCCGTCGAGTACGACGGATGCGTAGGGGTGCTAGTACCTTCCCTTCGCATAACCGACTCCCGAACCCATTCTCTTTAGTCGCGAGACCATGTTCTTTCCTAGGTTTACTTCAAGCGTTTCCTTTCCCTCTTTTGGGATAAATAACGCACGGTGGCGGCTCTGTTGTTTCTTCTTTTCCCGCCGGTTTTTTCGCGTGATGCGACAATATGTTGGTAGATAATACGGCTAAATTCAATGTCTTCTCATTTATGGATGGATTTTCCGAATATAATCAGATTAAAATGGCACCCGAGGATATGGAGAAGACAACATTCATCACACCTTGGGGAACATTCTGTTATCGAGTGATGCCCTTCGGTTTGAAGAACGCTGGAGCCACGTATCAACAAGCTATGACTACCTTGTTTCATGATATGATGCACAAGGAAATAGAGGTATATGTTGACGATATGATCGCTAAGTCAAGAACGGAAGTTGAACATGCAGAGCACCTGTTGAAGCTTTTTCAGCGTTTGAGAAAGTATAAGCTTCGTCTGAATCCCAACAAGTGTACATTTGGAGTCTATTCCGACAAGTTATTGGGCTTTATCGTTAGTGAAAGAGGTATTGAGGTTGATCCTGCAAAGGTCAAAGCAATACAAGAGATGCCTGCGCCCAAAACTGAGGAGCAAGTCTGAGGTTTTCTTGGCCGCTTGAATTACATTTCCAGATTCATATCCCACATGACTGCCACATGTGCACCGATATTCAAGCTCCTCCAGAAAGATCAGTCCCATGATTGGACCGAGGATTTCCAGAAAGCTTTTGACAGTATTAAAGAGTATCTGTCTGAACCTCAGATCATGTCTCCGCCTGTGGAAGGAAGACCATTGATTATGTATCTGGCTGTTCTTGAAGACTCAATGGGTTGTGTCCTTGGTCAGCAAGGCGAATCAGGAAAGAAAGAGTATGCTATTTACTACTTGAGCAAGAAGTTCACTGATTGCGAGTCTCGATACTCAATGCTTGAGAAAACATGCTGTGCTTTGGCTTCGGCCGCTAAGCGCCTACGCCAGTACATGTTGAATCATACGACTTGGTTGATATCCAGAATGGATCCAATCAAGTATATCTTCGAGAAGCCTGCTTTAACAGGGAGGATTGCCCGTTGGCAGATGTTATTATCTGAGTATGATATAGAGTATCGAGCTCAAAAGGCTATTAAAGGTAGTATTTTGGCTGACCACTTGGCACATCAGCCGATTGAGGATTATTAGTCAGTTCAGTATGATTTCCCAGATGAGGAGATTCTGTATTTGAAAATGAAAGATTGTGATGAGCCTACGCTCGATGAAGGGCCAGAGCCTGGTTCCCGTTGGAGCATGGTATTTGATGGCGCTGTAAATCAATATGGAAATGGTATTGGGGCAGTGATTATTACTCCTCAAGGCACACATTTCCCTTTTACAGCAAGGCTAACTTTCAAATGCACGAATAATATGGCTGAGTATGAGGCCTGCATTATGGGATTGGAGGAGTGCATTGATCTAAGGATCAAGCATCTTGATGTATATGATGATTCGGCCCTCGTTGTTAATCAGATTAAGGGTGAATGGGAAACGAATCAGCCTGGCCTCATTCCATATAGGGATTATGCGAGGAGGATTTCAACATTCTTTACTGAGGTTGACTTCCATCATATTCCTCGAGATGAGAATCGAATGGCAGACGCTCTCGCTACACTTGCTTCAATGATTGGGGTAAGACTTTGGAATGAAGTTCCCAACATCACTATGATGCGCTTGGACAGACCAGCTCATGTGTTTGCGGTTGAAGAAGTGAAAGATGATAAGTCGTGGTATTATGATATCAAGTGTTTCCTTCAGAGCCAGATTTACCCGCCTGGGGCATCTCTGAAAGATAGGAAGACTTTGAGGAGATTGGCAGGCAGTTTCTACCTCAATGATGATGTGCTCTACAAGAGAAATTTTGATATGGTGCTGCTCAGATGCGTGGATAGACACGAAGCAGACCTGTTAATGACTGAGGTCCATGAGGGTTCATTTGGTACTCATTCCAATGGACACGCCATGGCCAGAAAGATGTTGAGAGCAGGCTACTATTGGCTGACAATGGAGTCTGACCGCTGCAATTACGTGAAGAAATGCCATCAGTGTCAGATTTATGCGGATAAGATTCATATTCCCCCGACACTTCTGAACGTGATTTCATCACCATGGCCTTTCTCCATGTGGGGAATTGCCATGATTGGCATGATAGAACCGAAAGTGCCCAATGGACACAGATTCATTCTCGTAGCAATTGATTACTTCACTAAGTGGGTTCAAGCAACATCATATGCTAATGTGACCAGGCAGGTAGTCGTGAAGTTTATCAAGAATCAACTCATATGCCGATATGGTGTTCCAGATAAGATCATTACTGATAATGGATCTAACCTGAACAACAAGATGATGAAAGAGCTATGTAGCGAGTTCAAGATTGCGCACCATAATTCTTCCCCTTACAGACCTAAGATGAATGGGACTGTTGAAGCTGCTAATAAGAATATCAAGAAGGTTATCCAGAAGATGGTTGTCATGTATAAAGATTGGCATGAGATGTTGCCATTTGCTTTACATGGATATCGTACATCTGTTCGCACTTCAACAGGGGCAACCCCTTTCTCTCTCGTTTACGGCATGGAGGTTGTGCTCCCAGTAGAGGTGGAGATCCCATCAATGAGAGTTTTGATGGAAGCCAAGTTGACTGATGTTGAATGGGTTCAGAGTCGTTATGACCAACTGAATTTGATATAAGAAAAGAGATTGACTGCCATGTGCCATGGCCAATTATATCAACAAAGGATGAAGAAAGCCTTTGATAAGAAGGTCAAACCTCGTGTGTTCCGAGAAGGTGACCTTGTGCTCAAGAAAGTCTTGTCTTTCGCGCCCGATTCCAGGGGCAAGTGGACTCCAAACTATAAAGGTCCATATGTTGTTAAGAGAGCCTTTTTAGGCGGTGCTTTGATACTTACAACTATGGATGGGGAGGATTTCACTCGTCCTGTGAATTCAGATGCAGTCAAGAAATACTTCGCCTAAAATAAAAACAGAATAGCTCGCTAAGTTGAAAACTCGAAAGGGCGGCTTAGGCAAAAATGAGCGTCTCGGTGGATTGAAAACCCGAAAGGGCGATCCAGGAAAAAGTTAGAGACATGAAAAAATGAATATATGTATCCCGCTAGATTGAATACCTCACCTTGGGGAAATCTAGGCAAAAAATAGGGATTTGGCAAGTAACTGCATCCTGACAAGACTTTGTTCTACATTTGTTATTCGTCAGAGATTCTCGCCCATTCATCATCAACCAAAGCCTCAAATACATCGGATTCAGAATTGGTGGAGAAATGGTCATTATGTTCAATGTAGCCCTTTTCCAATATACATCACCAATTTCAAATTTGTAAAGATCTATGGAGTCTTGCCATTTGCAGAATACCATTCCATCAAATAAATTTGAGCCTTTATCCAATTATTTGCACTCTTATTTGTTTCTATTCAACAAATGTTTTGCATGTTTTGATTGAAAAAATATCATTGTTTTAAATAATCAAATTTTTCATAATTTTGTTTTTAAACAAAGTGAACATTCACAATGACATAAGGATACTCAAGAAATCTTCAGTGCTCTCCCAAAGATGGTATGATCCCCAATAGGGTAGGACATGTGTTCATATCCCAGGCATGCTTGTATCCTCTTCCTCCGGAGACTTTTGTGGTTCTTCTACCGAACAAAGTGTTTGGTAAGATGTTCATCTCTCTTCCCTTCAGCAGGATAGTGACCTTTCCTCCTCAGCAGATGTGATCTCTTTGGTAATACGGTATTTGATGACCCTTTGGATAACTTCCCAGTAGAGTTGCCCCTATGTCGGAGTTCATCTGTGCAATGACTTTGCCCCAGTAGGGACGACTGACGCTCCTCCCCTGAAGAGATCCTTGTTATCCTAGCTTTCTCCCTTGAGATGTAGTACCAGATGTTTGTGTACTTATTCGCAGGAATCGTTGGTGTTTAGAAACGTCTGTTTGTCAACATTCATCTTACATAAACTACACATGTGTGCATATAATTTTCAAACATTCGGATATTCATATTGCATTCTTTGCCATATATCTTTGTTTGCGATCCTCTGCTAGTTGGTAATACATTTCCCCAAGCAGATGTCGATGTCTGAACTCCCCATGTAGAGTCAGCGTCTTAAGCAGAAAGTATTTATCTTTCCTTCCATGTTCCCCACCGAGTTATATCCTCGTGGATGATGGATGTTTCTGTTTCCTCCCAACACATATATTGGGAGGGGAGTCCCCATTGAGTTATATCCTCACTGGAACGAGTCTTGATTCAGCTTGCCTCTTTAGTTTGATCCTAGATTGGCCTCTTGTGACTGTTTCCTGCGCTTCCCTGTGGTATAAATGAATAATTGCTCAATAATCAGTAATCATTCATCTTATCCCCGACGAAGTCTGTGGTTTTCTACCCTTATACCGGTAGTTATAAACCCTGTTTCATCCCCTTGCAGAGTTAACCTCTTGTTCATCCTAATCGATGACGAATACTTTTCCATGGTTTTCTACCCAGTATCCAGTAGGTGTAATCCCCTCCTTGACGGTTATCATTATCCAATATTCGGTATTGATAAGTCCTTCACCCCTCGATGATTTATCTCTTGGATAATTGCTCTGATCAGGCAGTTTATCCCCAACAAGTCATCTTTCATATACCGATTACCGGTAATGGTTGTTGCTCCCCTTGAATGGTTATCATTATATACCTAGTTTCGGTATCCCGATGCCTTTCTTTGTCGGTTGATCTATCCTTTATTAACCCAGTAACCGGTTGTGGATAATCTTCCATGCGAGTATATTATCTATGTTCTGACGGTAATAGATAATATATCTCATGCACTCTTTGGTCGAAGCCTTTTGTTCTTCCCCAATTGAGTAAGATTCGTATCCCTTTTTGGAATCGAATGTCCATCCTATAATCGAGTTTGCTTTTAGCCCTCTTTCGGATGATGAGTGTCTTGGGAATATTCCCCAACTCACGTTTTGGTTGGTCGCCTATTATATGCCCAGTAACCGGTATCCTTGGTGTTCCTTCCTTCTGCTCCCTATTATGACCATTTGTCCCCCTGCGGAGTCAGTTTTTTTCCTGAGCCAAAGTTTGCCTTTTTAGGTATACCTCAGATGATTTCGGACATTTGATATCTGTCACCCTTGTACCGGTCTTAGATATTCATTCTTCCCAAGCGTGCTATTCTCTCACCTTTATACCGGCGTTCAGATCGCATGTCTCTTTGAGCTTATTACCCAGTAACCGGTAATACCTCATTTGTTATTTCCCCACCTGAGTCTGGATTTGTATCCGAAGTATCCGTTATGGATAATTTTTGCTGTATTGACATATTCCCCAATACGTGCATCTTTGAGTCAGCTCGAGTCTTTCCATTAATGTATTTCACTGGATCTCCTTCGTGTCTCTCAGCAAGTTTCAAGTCATGACCTGCTCACGCATTTTTATCCCTTTACTCCCCGATAGAGTCTCTGCCCCATGGAGTGGAGTACTCATAGATATTATCAAATTCCTCCTGATCTTTGCCTTTGTGGACACATCCTCCCACGGAGTATTACCGTTTGCATACATACATTCACATCATGAAGTCTCTTAGGGACCAAAATTCGTCTCTTTGTTATTATTTAAGCCCATTCTACCTCGTCGAGACGAAGATTTTAACCTTCACTTCTCCGGATAGAATGACCTTAAATAGGGGCATCTGTAAGACCCCAATTTTGTCCCTAAGATCCCTCATGGCATCATAACATTGCATTTGCATTACCTCAAGGATCATAAGCATCTTGGTTCCCCTTGCCTTTGGATGGGACCTCTTGTGAGTGGTTTGAGATCACCAAGCATGCTTGAATTGTATATCATTGCTTTTCTTATTTTGTTTACTAACCAAAAGCAAAAAAATATGTCACTAACATCTTTTGTTTATAGCTTGAGCAATCACAAGGTCAGAAGCTTCAAGGAGATCCTTTGTGCAATGATAAGGTCAAGTGAAGATGATAGCAAGCATGGTAATGGTTCCCAAAGCTCTCATCTATCAAATATGCCTCCCTAGCATCTCAATTCATCATTTTGATCAAAGCAAGTCAAAGGGTTTGAGGTTTGTTCCCCAAGGAAACCCTTGTTCATCTGATCATCCACAATGCCTTGCTCTTGAAGCAACCTCAGCCCATGATCAAATGCAATCAAGGGAAGTTCTTTAATTCATCATTTCATGCATATTTAAACTTATTTGAGTGTCCTCAGTCATCAATTCATCAAGATATGAGACATGGACTTGAGAAGTTGATCAGTCAATTCACCTAACTATTTTGAAATGCACTGAGACCTAACTTTTTATGTGTTGGTCAAATGGAGATGGTTCCAAAAGAAAAAATGTTCTTAAGGACAATATGAACAACTTTCATGTTCGTCAAAAATTTATTTGAAGCTTGGAAAGCCATCTTCCACTCCAATACATTATAGGTCATTTTGACTGAAACCCTAATTGTGGGTCAACTTCCCAAGGACATAACACATTCATTTTTTATGATTTTGAGTTGGGATCAAATGAATTGGAAAGCTTAAGATGTCTACTTCAAATGTTATGTTGAACAAAATTTCAAAATCGCAAAATAAATACATGTGATAATGCAAAACATTATAGGTCACTTTGGACCAAATGCATTGAAAGTCAAAAAAGTCCAACTTCAAGTGCCCATAACTCTTTCATAAAAACTCCAAATGATGCAAAATTTAAGTCCATTTTGAATGTCTTGAAAATATATACAACTTTGATGTTGGAGGTTTTTCCATTTGGAGCTTTCATCATCAAAAAAGAGGGGCTTGAACATTGGCCAAATTTGGAAACCTTGCCTTTACATGATTTACACCTTACACTTTAAACTCAAAATTCACTAATTTCCACACTTCAAATGGATTTTTTCCCAACATAACATTTGTTCCTTACATCAAGAGCAATCCAACCATTATTCACATGCTCATGTTTGGATTTGGCAAATGGCATTTTCGAAGAGGAGAAGTTTTAGGCATGATTATGCATAACATGTTGAAATTCATCACACAAGCCAATTCACTCCAAACTACACGTCCAAACCATCTCACATTCATTTCAGCTTGCATTTGCACAAAGTTTTGGGCCTCACATGCGCCTGTACAGGCCCATGCATAGAGGACCCAATTCACATGCACACGAGTTTGATCATGCATTGCATCAGCTCTTGCTATAAATACACTTGCTTGCTTCACTTGAAATCCAACCTAATGGCGCCTGAGATGCTGCACAACTGAATCAATAACCATTACCAAAGGAACTATTTCACTTTTCTTCAAATTTTTCAGATCTGAAATTCAACTAAATCTGGTTGAATCTTTGGATCTAAAGTTCCTAGACCTTCATCCTTTAGTCCATTGTACTTCTGTTTGGCAAAAGGAAGCAAAGAAATTAGCTTAAATCTTCTCAATTCAAAGGTATGGTCCAACTGATTTTTGCTTCGAATCTCCTTGTTCCATGATCTATTTGCTTGGCCAATGTGTTTTCTGAAGTCCTCACTTGAGAGGCAAGCCAGTGGTGGCTTTAATTTGGTGTTTTAATGAACTGTAATTATTGTACCTGAATCTTCCAGCTCAGATTTCTTATTCTATAGAAAGCTTGAGTACAATTCAAGGTTACAGGGGTGATGTACATCACCCCAGCTTCATTTTGATGTATGGATCGTGCCATTTGGTTACTTCTTTTTGCTCTGCAATTTTTGAACGTGGCCAGAGTTTGGCCGGAGAAGACGGTGGCGCTGGCCACCGTCTGGTCTCCAGATTCAATCTGGATCGTTCATCCATTTTCCCAGATGCAATCACGTACATCCATTGTTATGACTTTTCATTTGGCACGGTGTGATGTGTTTGACCCGCGTGTATGGTGAACACGCGCTTCCTAGCCGTGTGATGATCCACGTCAATTAATGAATCATCATCAGACGGCTCACGCTTTTTCTATTTTCTTAATTTCTGATTTTATTTCTTTTATTTCCATTATTTTCAAAAATTCATATCTTCTTCATTTTAAATCCAAAAAATATGGGACCAATTGCATTCTTCTCCAAATAATTTCTAGTTTCTAATTTTGATTTTTTATTTTTTTTATTTTGTCATTTGATATTTTTTGTAAATTTTCTCTTTTCTGGTTATTTTTAATTCATTTTAAATAGTTTTTTATATTCAAAAAATACAAAAATATTTTCCTAACCTATTTGAACGATGATGGATCTATGAAAAATATTCTCATCAATTTTTTGATTGATTTGAGATTTATTTGAGATTTTAGTTTAATTAGGTTATTTTTATTCATTTTTAATTGATTAAAAATAGTTTCTGACTTTTAAAAATGCTGAAATTTTTTGCCAAACTTTGTTTGACCTTGTTGAACTTGGGATAAATCACTTGGACCTTTCAAGGTTGATTTGAAGTGATTTTGAAGTTTGACCTTTCTTTTATTTTTAATTCAAGTTTATTTTAGTATTAAAAATGCCAAAAATATTTTGCTTATTGTTTGACCTCCAATCTTCATCCCATTGCTGGGTTCTCATTGTTTGACTTTGACTTTCAATGTCATTTAGTCAACACATATGGATTGGTACATTTTATTTCACCTTATGCACTTTATTCTTTCCATTTCCTTTTCCATTCTTCATCTCTTTCTTCCTCTTCTTCTTTTTCTTTTTTGATCAATGAGTTGAAGGTTGATAAGTAAGCATTTATTAGGGAGACTTAATCTTCCTTTATTCAAATCTAATTCATCTTGATCAATTGATCAAGTGAATGGCTTTGCATTAAGGATAGGTTGTTTCCTAAATCATGCAAAAGACTTAAACCAATACAAGATCAATTCTCTTCTTCCTTTTGGCATGGCAAGTTGTTGGAACTTGGTTCACTAATAAAGACTTCTAACTTGTGTTGTTGCCTACATTATTATTGACCGGCCTCAGATAGTTGTGACTTCTACATAAGTCCAATTACGATTGCTTAACATAGCGCTAAATTTGCCTTATGGCACACTAACTACTAACACTAATCATTAACCATTAACATTTACTTTTTGCTCTTTACTTTTATGCAATTTACTATTCTTGCACATATTATTCATTTGCTTTTTCCTTTGCTCATTTGAGCACATGTTTATGCTAATGCCATTTGCCTTTTGCTCACTTGAGCATATAATTGTGTATATATCTTTTGTGCTTGTGTTTGTCTGTTTGTTGTGAACCAAATGCAAAGAATTGGACAAAATGGACTTAGATCTTAGGACTTTACCCAAGCTAATGGAGTTTGAAGAGCAACTAGGCTTCATGCCTTTAGAATGCTTAAATGTCAAAGAGCAACTAGGCCTCATGCCTTTAGAATGCTTAAAGCTTGAAGATGAACATTGAAAGGACTATATTCTAAACTCCCTCTTGTCCATTCTTTGATTGTTAATAGAACCTTTTGATGTGTGTGTTTCTTTGTGCTAGGATTTCCCACTTAAGCCAAATTGAGGAACCATTACCATGAGCTCATAAGAGAGAGAGATTCAAGATGCATTGAGGAACCTTCCAAGAGTTCATTTGATTGTTGATTGCTTGAGTTTATGCTTATGTGATTGCTTATTCCAAAGGATGGGAGCCACTTGGATCATCCATATGATCTCAAGAGAGGAACTCCTTCTGTGGTTTTGTCCTTATCCCTCACCTTTTTGCATTGCTTAGGACTTTAACCTTTCTTCTTCTTCTCTCCACTCTAACCCAAGCCAAAACTTTTGTGCAAACATCTAACATTTGTTTTCAACATTAGAAACCTAAGTCTTATGCTTTTGATTTTCAAACTTTCTTTTCTTAATACTTATTTTGAATTGAATCTTTAAGCCAACTTTGACCATATTTTGTAAATACTTTTCATTGGTAAATATAACTCATTCAAAGACTTTTGTGGTTTCAATGGCCACTTTCTTAATCAAATTTTCCATAACCTTTAGCTATTAGGTTTGAGTTATCCTTGTGATAGATGTAATACTCACCTATATCCTTAGTGATGGACAATGAGTCTTCCATGCTTATTATAGGGTTAACCCCTCACTAGCATGTTGAAGCTATCCTCACATGGTGGATTTGTGGTTTTAGGTTGAGTTTTCTCCCTTGGATAACAAAAGACCTTAAGGCTTTTGGACCAATCAACTCACCAATTCATTTTGAGATTTTTACCCCGAACTACGAGGTTTTGATCCTAATCTTTTTTAAGATGGTACGTAGGCAATGGATTTATCCATCCAAACACAAAATGTAAATAAAGTTGTATATTCTCTTCTCATCTCTTCAATCATGTTTGCACAAACAATTTTTCACAAAAACAACGACCTTACAATAAATATGAAAAGGGCTCCCTAGGAGTACCTAGGATGTTTTGGGTGCCTAACACCTTCCCATTGCATAACCAACCCCCTTACCCAGATCTCTGACTCTCTTTTACTAGTTTTTGATTCGATAAAACTTTTAGGTTTTTGTTCGCTTTCTAACCATTCCTTTGGATAAATAGAAGTGCGGTGGCGACTCGACTTGTATGATTTACCTTGGATTTAGTCAATATCTCTAATGGTAACGAATACCCCGCTACAGATAGAAGACCAAACAAAGAGAAAATCCGTCACTGGTTAAAGTGAACATATCAAGGATAGACTATGAGGCGGAGAATAAGATTTATATATACCGTTAACTGGACAAAATACCACAAATAGGAATTACAACTACCGATTACTGGGTAGAAGACCGAAGAAAGAGACAATCTGTCACCAATTAAAGTAACATATCAAGGATGAACTCTTCTGGGGAAAATAGTAATTACAACTACCTTTTACTGGGAAGAATACCTAACAGGAAGAATATCCGTCATTGGGTAAGATGAACATATCAAGGATAAACTTGCTGGGGAAACGAAAAAAACGAATCCGCTGGAGAAAAACAAAAGAGTAAATTACCTTTTACCAGTTACTAGGTAAATCAACACAGGTAAAGCACTCAACACCAAGAAGAATATTACTAGTTACTGGGCAATAAACTCTCGAGGGACCAAAAGATCTATCTAGGTAAGAACTAGAAAGAAACGGTCAAACAAGACTCAACCGAATGAGGATATAACTCAAGGCGAGTGGCTCCATCCAAATAACGAACTGGAAAGGAAACTGGAATAATAATCATCCACGAGGGAATAACTCAGTGGGGAAAGGATAGAAGATAAAGTTTTTCTGCTTAAGGGGCTGACACTCCATAATTGAAGGAGAACAGACACACCAAATCTGCATGGGGAAACAATATCACCAAAGCAGGGGATCAAAATAAAAATCGATGCGATAAAAAATGCACAATGAAATATCTGATGCTGTGTTTTATGCATGCATATGCACGATTATGCATATGATTATGCTGACAATTGAGCATAAAGGATACAAATAGAGAGGATTTAAATCATCACTTCAAAACACTCGGCTAATATCAACAAGACGGAAACACCAACTAGAGAATCTGCTAGGGGTGAAAATAAATCCTCTAGCTCCGAATGAATCAACTCTGGCTGAGGAAGGAGAAGAATCTGCTGAGGATCCAAATAAATCAACACTGAGGGGAATTTTAAGTCAACACCATATCAAATGGGAGACGACCCTATATGGAACATAATCAATACTGCTCAGAACTATGCACCATCGGGAGTGGGGGAACTTCCATCAAAAGACAAATTCCACCAGGAATACAATAGGTAAAGATCTTAATGAGGAACCAGGAAAATTGCTGGAAAAAATCAAAGACTATCAAATTCCTCAATAATCATCAGATTCTTAGAAATCGCGAAATAAACCAATTCCAAGGTAGAAATAACCGGAGCTGACTCGCACAGGGGAGAAACTGCCGCGATTATGCAGATGGGGATTTGGAGACCAAATAAAGGTTCCTAGATAAACAAGGTTCAATCAAGTCATAATTGGGGAACATAAAACATGAACACCTCAGTTGGGGAAGATAAATTGCAAAGGGGACCAATCATCAACTCAAACGGGGACAATAGGTTTCTTAGGGAGAAACTTATCAACCATGTTGGGATGAACGACTAATTGTTGGGGAGGAGGAAGTTACCAAACCAACTGCTTGGGGAAGACAACAATGCTTCACACTTCAAGACTTACCTGTTCTTAGATTGTTGTTGACATTCCTTGCCGAAATCGATTATTCTTAAAGTGAATGTTTGCATTATTTTAAGAAAAATAATTATTCATTGATTTATTTAAAAATTATCATCATAAAAATTCAATTTTATTTAACAGAAGTAAATAAGAATAGAAATAATTGGATAAAATATCAACTTCATTTAATAGAATGGTAGTCCACAAATGGCGAGACACCATGGATCTTTACAAAGTTTGAGAAATGGTAATTTACATGGAAAAGGGCTACATTGAATACAATGATCACTACTCTCCATACCAACTTTGAAATCCACTGTGCTCTTGTATTTGGTTGAGAATGAAGAATCAGAACCAAATGACTGTTTAAAACTGCTTCCAAGATCAGGACCATCCGGATGCAGTCTCTTGCCAAAATCCCTAATTTTTGCCTACATTGCCCTAAGGTGGGGTACTCAATCTATTGGAATAATTTTTCTGTTTTATGTCTCTAACTTTTGCCTAGATCGACCTTTCGGGTTTTCAATCCACCAAGACGCTTATTTTTTCCTAAGCCGTCCTTTCGAGTTTTCAACTTAGCGAGCTGTTCTTTTCTTTTTTTAGGCGAAGTATTTCTTGACTGCATCGGCATTCATAGGACGCGTGAACTCTTCACCATCCATAGTTGTAAGAATCAAAGCACCGCCTAAAAAGGCTCTCTTCACAACATATGGACCTTCATAATTAGGAGTCCATTTGCCCCTAGCATCAGGTTTGAAAGATAGAATCTTCTTGAGCACGAGGTCACCTTCTCTGAACACACGAGGCTTGACCTTCTTATCAAAAGCTTTCTTCATTCTCTGCTGATACAACTGACCATGCCACATGACAGTCAATCTTTTCTCTTCAATCAAATTCAGCTGGTCATATCTGGTCTGACACCATTCAGCTTCTGTCAACTTGGCTTCCATCAAAACACGTAATGATGGGATCTCAACCTCCACGGGGAGCACAACTTCCATGCCATAAATGAGAGAGAAAGGGGTTGGCCCTGTTGAAGTACACATGGATGTATGGTACCCATGCAAATAAGATGGGAGCATCTCATGCCAATCTTTATATGTTACCACCATCTTCTGGTTGATCTTCTTGATGTTCTTGTTTGCAACTTCAACAACCCCATTCGTATTAGGTATGTAGGGAGAAGAATTATGATGTGCAATCTTGAAGTCTTTGCAAAGAGCTTCCACCATATTATTATTCAAGTTCAATCCATTATCAGTAATGATCTTGCCTGGCACACCATATCAGCATATAATCTGATTCTTGATAAATCAAACCACCACCTACTTGGTCACTTTTGCATATGATGTCGCTTCAACCCACTTTGTGAAGTAATCAATAGCCACCAAAATGAAACAATGACTGTTTGAAACTTTGGGATCAATCATACCAATCATGTCAATTCCCCACATGGAGAAGGGCCATGGAGAGGAAATGATGTTCAACAATGTTGGAGGAACATGAATCTTATCTGCATAAATTTGACACTTATGGCATTTTTTCACAAACTTGCAATAGTCAAATTCCATTGTCAGCCAATAGTAACCTACTCTCAACATCTTCTTTAACATAGCATGTCCATTGGAATGAGTACCAAAGGAACCTTCATGGATTTCAGTCATCAACAGGTCTGCTTCGTGTCTATCCAGGCATCTGAGCAAAACCATATCAAAATTTCTTTTATAAAGCACATCACCATTCAGGTAGAAGTTACCACCTAATCTTCTCAAAGTGTTCTTATCTTTCAAATATGCCCCAGACGGGTAAATCTGACTTTGGAGAAAAAATTTGATATCAAAATACCACGGATTTTCATCTCTGACTTCTTCAACAGCAAATACATGAGTTGGCCTATCAAGACGCATTACAGTCAAATTAGGAACTTCATTCCAAAAATTCACCATAATCATGGAAGTCAACGTTGCAAGAGCATTTTCCATCCGGTTTTCATCTCGAGGGATATGATGAAACTCAACCTTTGTAAAGAAGGTTGAAATCCTCCTCGCATAATCTTTGTATGGTATTAAACCGAGTTGATTCGTCTCCCATTCACCTTTGATCTGATTCACCACTAAAGTTGAATCTCCATAGACGTCGAGATATTTAATTCTGAGATCAATGGCCTCTTCAAGCCCCATAATGCAAGCTTAATACTTAGCCATATTGTTTGTACATTTGAAGGTCAATCTAGCTATAAACGGAAAATGAGTGCCTTGAGGAGTAATAATTACTACCCCAATGCTATTACCATACGAATTAACAGCTCCATCAAATACCATACTCCAACGGGAACCATGTTTTGGCCTTCCTTCAAGCAATGGTTCATCACAATCTTTCATCTTCAAGTACAAAATCACTTTGTCAGGAAAATCATACCGCACTAACTGGTAATCTTCAATTGGTTGGTTATCCAAATGGTCAACCAAGACACTACCTTTAATAGCTTTTTGAGATCGGTATTCAATATCATACTCGAATAACAACATCTGCCAACGGGAAATCCTCCCAGTTAAAGTAGGCTTCTCAAAAATGTACTTGATTGGATCCATTTTGGATATCAACCAAGTAGTATGATTCAACATATACAGACGCAGACGCTTAGCAACCCAAGCCAATGCGCAACAGTCGATGAACTTCTTACTAAGGTAGTAAATTGTATATTCTTTCTTTCTGGATTCATCTTGCTGACCAAGAACACATCCCATACTATCATCAAGTACAGTTATATACATGATCAACGATATTTCTTCAACAGGCGGAGATAGAATTGGAGGCTCAAGCAAATACCCTCTGATACTATCGAAAGCTTTCTGGCAATCTTCAGTCCAATTACATGACTGGTCTTTCTGAAGAAGCTTGAATATAAGCTCATATGTGGTAGTCATATTCAATATAAATCTTGAGATATAGTTCAAGCGGCTGAGAAAACCTCTGACTTGCTTCTCAGTTTTGGGCGCAGGCATCTCTTGTATTGCTTTAGCCTTGGTAGGATTAACTTTAATACCCTTTTCGCTGACAATAAAGCCCAACAACTTACCATAACAAACACCAAAAGTACACTTATTGAGATTCAAGCGGAGTTTATATTTCCTCAAACGCTGGAATAACTTCAACAAATGCTCAACATGCTCTTCTTCATCACTAGATTTAGCAATCATATCATCAACATAAACTTCAATCTCTTTATGCATCACATCATGAAAAAGAGTGGTCATGACTCTCTAGTACGTCGCACCAACATTCTTCAAACCGAAAGGCATCACTCTATAAAAGAATGTTCCCTAGGGTGTAATGAACATGGTCTTCTCCATATCTTCAAGTGCCATTTTTATTTGATTATAACCAAAAAATCCGTCCATAAACGAAAAGACTTTGAATTTAGTTGTATTGTCTACCAACATATCAATGTATGGCAGAGGAAAATCATCTTTCAGACTGACTTTATTCAAATCTCTATAATCAACACACATACAGACTTTTCCATCTTTCTTCGGAACAGCCACAATATTGGCCACCCACGGCGGATATTCGAAGGTAACAAGAAAACTAGCATCAATCTTCTTTTGCACTTCCTCCTTGATTTTTACGGTCATATCAGGATGAGTTCGTCTCAACTTCTGCTTGATCGGCATGCATTCTGGCTTCAACGAAAATCTATGCTCCACAATCTCAGAATCCAACCCAAGCATGTCTTGATATGACCAAGCAAACATATCTGAATACTCTCGGAGAAGATCAACCTATTGGTGTAAGCCCTAGAGGCCAATACTTTTGGTACTTGTATTGAATTATTTATTAATAATAAAAGTCTTTTTCTTTATTATGTCTGTTTAATAAAGTCCCTAGAATAGCTAGTCCGTTTAATGTATCAAGTGTGACTTAATCATGAGATCACATTAAACATAAGGACACTATTCTTAAAGTATCCGTAGTCGAGCTTTATTGTGAAGTGAGATAACATTAAAGCATTAAGACTATTATGTATATAGACTGATGATCACATCTGATGAATCATGGATAAGAAGTTATCAAGTCTTAAACATAGGTATGAATATTAAGAGTAATATTTATACTGGATTGACCTGCTATGAGAATACTATATAGAATGTTATGCAAAGTATCATAAGTTATTCTCATGGTGATAATGGTGTATACCACCCTTCGACTTGAAACCACTATGGACCCTAGATGTAGAGTCGAGTGCCCTATTGTTGATCAAACATTGTTCGTAACTGGATGACCATAAAGACAGTTGATGGGTACTCCACGAAGCATGGTGAGGGACATGAGTGACCTAGATGGAATTTGCCCATCCTGCGTAACAGGATAAATGTCTATGGGCCTAATATTGAACTGGACAAGGATGACACAGTCTATGCCTTATGTTCAATATAGACATAAGGGCAAAAGGGTAATTGTACACATAAGTATTATCACAAAAGGATTTGTCATTTCACATGACATTTTCGTGTCATGGGTAGCAGTGATGTGTTGCTAGATACCGCTCACTGTTTATTATGTTAAATACGTGATTTAATAAAATTGCCAATGTTGCAAAAACCTACAGAGTCACACACAAAAGGATGGATTGATGAGAGATAGAGTAACTAAGGAATACCATAATGTACGGTGCACTTAAGTGAATTATAGAACATTGTAAGGTACGGTGTACTTAAGTAGAATACGAAATATGGTAAGGTACGACGCGCTTAAGTAATTTTGGCATATTATAAGATATGGGCCACATACACTTGAGTGGGCTTTTTAGCTTGCAGCCCACACAAGTGGTTCTATAAATAGAACCCTTGTGTAGAAGCATTCGTGCAGTTGCAATTTCGTTTCTCTCTCTCTCTCTCTCTCTCTCTCTCTCTCACTCAAAGCCTTCATTCGTAGCAGCTAGCACTGAGATTGAAGGAATCCGTTCGTGTGGACTGAGTAGAGGCGTTGTCATCGTTCAACATTCGTGATCGCTCCGTAGATCTGCATCAAAGGTAACAATCACCACAAGAGGTAACGATTCTATCACTGATCATGCCCATTCGTAAGGATCACTAAAGGATAAATTTTAAATTCCGCTGCATTTTGGATCGCTCTTCTCCTTCACAACCAACCCCTTCTTAGCCTCTGGACACAATTGAGACCCAATCTTGACTTCCTTCTCATCATCATCGGAATAAAAGTTGACCAATTTAATTTGCTCTTCAAACGACTGAATGACTTTCTCCTCGTGCTCAAGCAAACGAGATAACTCATCAGATACTTCTTCATCATTTTCTTCCTCAGCTTCAAACACAGGGAAATCAAAGTTTGGAGAGGGAGTAAGATCATTATATTCAATGCGTTTGAGAACCAACCTACATAATGATTTTATTTTTTTGATTTTTGAGAAATGGAGTGCAAACAAATATTATGCAGATGGAAAGTTCATTATTGATTTATGTTTTTTTGTGATTACCATTTTCAGAAAAAAGCAAAAAGTAAAAATAAACATAATAAACATGGATGAGTAAAAATTGTACTTTATTGATGATAATAAGAAAATGCCTGACACGTGTTCAACATAAGCCCGTTCCAAGACTTTTTTCAATGCTTCTCTATGTGCCTCAGAATTCATCAATAAAGACAACACTTAAATCTTTGGCGGAGTTTGGAGCAGTTGTTCCACAATGTTAAATTCACTTCTTTTGATTAGTCGTAACACCTCATCGTCATCGTCAATCTTCAATTTACTGGATTCTCCAGACTGACACATTGGAGCACTAACTAGATCAACAACAAAAATCTTCGCCTTCTTACCCACTGACCCATCTTCCACTACTTTGGGAAACATTGGACCGAACACACGACCGCTACGGGTCACCTTCGCAATAACCATAATGTTTACCACTGAGTCTGCAACTGGAAGAGGAACCTCTTGACCATTCTTTATTATAGTGGCATTCTACTGGTATTGCACAACTTTATCGGATGCATAGGGGACATGGCCCGCTAACTATATTACCAACGACGATACTGATCTGTTGACATCGCTACTGTTGCTGCTATTAAACGGAATGACTACCCGCTCGGGGGTCACGAACACCGGTACAATGACATTCACATCATCTCCCATATCCCTTGACTGTTGAATCTGAATAACATTCTCATCCATCAAATTTTGAATGTCCCTTTTGACAATTATACACCCACTAGGGTTCACACTCCAAATGACACAACCGTCATGGTCGTGTTCACAATCGCTAATCAAACACAAAGTTTTATGCATCTCCACCAGAGACCTACGGATACGTCGTACATCAAAAACTTTGAAGTTCCCTGGACAACCATCCACCATGTTGACAGAAGTGTTACCATGAGCAGGCAACAAATTGGCTTTGACATTCGGCGCTCTGTCCTCAAAGGACACCATACCACTCTTCATAAGTTTATGAACTTCATACTTCAGCGGGTAGCAGTTATCTATATCATGACCAGGGGCTCCCTGGTGAAAAGCACAATGAAGATCAGGCTTGAACCACCATGGTAGTGGCTCAGGAATTTACGGAGGATTCCTTGGCTGGATAAGATTCTTGAGTACCAAGGACGGATACAACTCTGCGTATGTCATAGGAATAGGGTCAAAAGAGACTTTTTTCCTCTCTAAATTTTGCTGATGATTGTTGTTGTAGTTGGTTCTTTGTTGTAGTTGGTTCTTTGTTTTGGTTGTTGTTGATGTTGTTGTTGAGGGAACTAATTGATTGGTTGAATTATTGGTGAAAATGGGAATAAATGATGATACTTGACGCTGATGATGACGGGATTGGGAACTTTTCCTGACATGAGGCCTCCTTTGCCTCCCCACTGATACTGCATTAGTTTCTCCCTCCCTCTTCTTGGAGAAACTCCCACCATACTTCTTGCTAGCTGATGCTTCATCTTTAGACAAACATCCTTCACAGACTCCTTCCTCTAACCTCATCCCCATGTTTACCATCTCGGTGAAATCATTAGGGGCACTTGCAATCATGCGTTCATAATAAAATGAACTCAGCATCTTCACGAAAATCTTAGTCATCTCCTTCTCTTCCAAAGGGGGACTGATCTGAGCAGCTAAGTCCCTCAATCTTTGAGCATATTCTTTAAATGTCTCCTTGTCCTTCTGAGATATAGACCTCAGCTGATCCCTACCTGGCGCCATATCCACATTATATTTGTACTGCTTGACAAAGGCCTCACCTAATTCGTTGAAAGTACGAATGCTAGCACTGTCCAGGCCTATGTACCATCTAAGAGCAACTCCAGTCAGACTGTCCTTGAAGTAGTGAATGAGCAGCTGATCATTATCAGTTTGGGTAGACATCTTCCTAGCATACATAACAAGATGGCTCAATGGACATGTATTCCCTTTGTATTTTTCAAAGTCTGGGACCTTGAACTTCACCAAAATTTTGACCTTGGAAACCAAGCAGAGTTCAACAACACTCTTTCCAAACAGATCTTTTCCTCTCAGAGTTTTCAATTCTTAGCGTAATTCAAGAAACTGTTCTTTCATTTCTTCCATCTTCTCATAGACATTTGGACCTTCAGATAGCTCAGAATGGTAGATAGTGTCCTCGACATGAGGAAGAGTGTGAATAATAGGAGGAGGCACTGACAGGACCAGGCTAGATGCCGACAGAGAAGCAAAAGTGGGTGCATACCCTTCAGGCATAAAATTAGGTGGCATTCCCCACGGGAGCCCAGCTGGCATAGCAGGAACATACTAGCTGGGAGCAACAATAGTTACAGATGGAGAAACAATCTTTGAAATCAAATTCCTCTGAGGAGAAGGAGTTGCGGGAGGCGGAGATGGCTGATTCTAAGCAGCTATTACAGATTCCATCAGCGCCGTGAGTCTGGCGATCTCATCCTTCAGTTCTCTATTCTCTTAACTAGATGCTCCATTCTTCTCAAACGATTAGCTTGAGTGTTGTAGTGGTGAGTCAGCTTGGCTAATACACAGAAGAAGAACTGATAAGACACATGGCAGAAGAAACCTGTCATGCAAATGATGCATGAAATGCAATTTTTTTTTAATTTCAAGGAATATATGATGTCTTATTTGCAAATATAACAATAATCAACAACAATAATTTGATTGACCATAAAATCTCTTTTCATTCATAAAATTTTGGAAGGATTACACTGAGTACAATTTCAGAAGCCAAAATACAAATACAAGAGAAAATGAAACTATCATCCTAAGGATCCTTAGCAACTGTATCAGAAGATCTAGCAAAAGGAGAATATTTCCCGCGGATGCATCGAATCTCATACTTAAAGGATATCTTCATCTGAGCCTTCTCAAGGACTAGCTGATCAACAATTTCCTTCCAAGCACCAAAAGGTTGAGGAATACTAGAGGCAACTAAACCCTCTGGCTCTCTCTCTCTCTCTCTCTCTCTCTCTCTCTCTCTCTCTCTCTCTCTCTCTCTCTTCACTACATGATCTTCAAGAATCTCAATAAGGATGTCCTTGTCTTTAGACTCCAGTTGCAAATCCTCATGCTTTCGGCTCAAAGCATGGAACCACTTTTCCTATAAATATCTCTCTTGCTTCATCTTGGCCAGTGCACCTTCCAACTCTACATCTTGGTTAGGGAGAGTTAACGACTCATCCATAACCACATACATAGGTCTCTCACAAGTGTACGACATCTTGAGCTCCAAAGCTCTATTTTTCACCCAAATAATGTAAGCTTCCAAAGCTATACAGTTGCATGGACCGAGCTCAGATCTTCCTTTCCTATGCACATTACGCCAAGCACACACCATTCTAGTCTTCAAAAGTTGGGGATCTTTACCCTCTTGATAAAATAGACCCTCTAACTGAGTGTTATTAGGGTTATCTCTCAAGAGGAACCCAAGTTGACGACAGGTCAATGTTGGGTTGTAGTTGATTCCTCTTTGCGTACCAATGAGAGACACGTTAGAGAACTCACCACTATTGTACCCCAAATTTTACACTCTTCTTTTTTACCATAGTTGGGTTATGTTTTATCATCACATACATTCATGCATATCATTGATTCTATGGTTATGAGATCAATGCATCTCTCTTGTGACCTTCTTCAAGCTTTGGAAGGGAGAACAATGACAATAAATACAAGGAGGTTGGGATATCCTCAACCTCATAATCATTCAAGCTACAAGGCATTCCTCATGCCCTAATACATCTATCAGCATCTAAATATCGACCTATTTGTTAAGAAGAAAGAAAAAATTACTATTGTAAATCATTATAACTAAGGATTATATTTCAAGATGAATAGAAATAACCAAATGACAATACTACATATTTCAATAAAAATAGAAAAATAAAAGTTAACCACTGAAATGGGGAAGATGTAATAAATTATTATAAAGTTAAGTTGTTTGTCACAAGTCCATCGATAATTGGATCCAAGAACGAAGTTCAAATTTTATAAGAGATTGATGTAAAATGACCGTGTCACCTTTCATTATAGTAATTTCTATAATTTGTTAAAATTTGTTTTCCATTTCATCTATCAACTTTATTTGATAATTTAATTTTGAAAAAATTTTGGTCAATTGAAGTTTTGTTGAATACTAGTACTATGGAAAAGATAAAATAACATTAAATTATTGAACATCATATAACATACCTAGCAATATATTAAAGAACCAAAGTATTTACATTTGTATTCTTACTATAAGTATATGTTTCAAATCTTTGTTTTGTTCAACTATATCATCCCAGATTCCAAGTCTTCTTCCTCCTTCATGAGACCCTCCTTCAATATGATGTTACCAAAGTTTTTTTTAGTAATACGATAGCTTTTATAATTTCAAGCTATTAAATATATTTTTAATCAGAGTTGGTATTATATATCTAAGTGTATATGACTTTTTAGAATGCACCTGAAGGGCAGAAGATCCAGTACCAAACAAAAATCTATGCGGAAATGATTCTCGATTTGGAAATTTTGAAGAATTTAGAAATTTTAATATAGAGACATATGTATTATATGTATTTCCTTCTCCAATCTACAAATCTCAACAACAACAACAAAATATGTTAACACAAAAAAAACTAAAATTAAGTAATTATGACTCAATCAATATTATTGTACATATGGATAAACTAATTAATTTAATCAGAAACACCTATGAAATAGATAATTCATATTTGGTTGTCATATGCCTGTGAAATAGATCTGCAATCATAAAATAATATAAACAGTTATGACAATGTAAATAGTTAAATAATTCATATTAGAAAATGAAGAGCACAAATATCATTGCAATTTTAAAGAAATTATTTGTATCTCAAAAAGTAGTATTTTCTCTATATATGTATAATTATATAACATTTTGAATAATTATTATGTATGACATGTATATGACTATTACTAAATTATCATTTGTGTATATTATATTGACCTTAATTTAAATTTTTTATGATGAAATTATAATATTAATAAGTGATATTTCAAAATAAACAAATAAATTTATCTAACAATTTGAAAAGCATCTTATATTTAGGAACAAATAAATATTTAAAATTATGAGAGATGAATAAGTAGATATAGAAGGAACAAATATTAACATGGTTTGATGAAGATAAAAGATTGAATTGAATTTTGTTTTACATATGTGTAATTTTAATTTTCTTAAAATTTTAATGGTTTAAATTAAGAGAATTATTATCATAAAAATAAAAATACATACACCCATATGCTTGAGAAGGAATGTTGAAAATCAAAACAAGAGACAAATTGTAATTATAGTTTTAGAAATTCTCAAACCAGACAAAATCTCCATTTTGTGCAATGAAGAGAATGCCAAAATTTGATATAAAATTTAAAATTTTACTTTATTTATAGTTTTAGAAAATAAATAAATATAGCTTTCTACCCTATGACAACCTGTTAGACCACTTTCTAGATAAAAAAAGATCAGACTAGTCTTTTAAAATGTTTTAACAAAAATGTATTATTGCGCTCTCTGAAATTACTTTGACCTTTTTTGACCACACATTTATTTGATCATGATGAATACTAATATTACTATATTTAGACTTTCCAACAAAATAACATTTTTAGTTTGTTTTTTTATATAAATTATAGTTTGTGTGTTACAATTGTACAACATCACGTTAAAAATACATTTGCATATATTACTTTATTTCTAAAATAAATATATAAAAAAATTGAGTAAATGATAAATTTATTTAAAGTATGTCATAAATAACTATGATCTCCACTTTCCCATCATCATCAACATCATCATCATTTCTTTAATTATTTATAATTGACTTCACTTATTATTTTTAAATTATATTACTTGGTTACACAAAGATTAATAATACTTCCGTTATTAGTATATTATAGAAGTTATATAACATTACAAGTATTCACATTCGTAACTGAGGTATATATATTCTAATGAGAAATATTTTCTTCATGTTATTTAATTCTACTTCATCCCATCACTTAAAACTTCTCATGTGTTTTGTCAAACTCTAGAGGTCAATATTTTTATTAGAACTCGATATTTGTATTAAATTATCTATTAATAATAATAAGGTTTTTTTTACCATGTTTATTTTTTCAAAGTAATAAAGTCCATAGAATAATTAGTCTGTTTGATCAAGCATTGAATGTGATCTAATCATGAAACCTTGTTAAATATAAAGAAATTATTCTAAAATATACGTAGTCAGGTTTTATTGTGAAGTGGAATAATGTAATACCCCAACCAGATAAGATCTAAAATATCGTAACTGAGATACTATAATAGGTGGCATTGATACATCAAAGAGCATAGAATTGAAATAAGTATATGGAATTACATATGTTACACCAAATGTGCATACACATAAATCATTTCTAAAATATAAAAATACTAATAACACCCTGCACAAATCAAAATATAAGGAAAGTCTTATTGCATCCATCAAATCATCTTGCCTTTCCCTTTATTAGCAACCTGTCTATCTAGAAAAGATAATCAACAACATGGGATGGGATGATACTATCTCAGTGGAGTTCTACCAACGCCACAAGTCCACTCAAGGTTGGGGTCATCTAGAACTACAAGAGATTCTACATGTTTTAACACTCAGGTATCATAAAATAAAACAAAATGGATCGAGGTATACTCATCCTCATACAATGTAAGAATGTCGATACACCCGCTCTAACATCCATGTATACTTCATGAGACCGTTAGCTTCGTGGAACATCCAATTCCTACTATCATTTCTAATATCAATCCTAGTTTGATAGAATCGGGGACTTTCTACTAGTCCGTTCCACTAAGGTTGGTCTTATGGCGTGACCTACCACCTTTGCCTAGATTATCCTCCTGATTATTAGTTGCACTCCGATATACGCAACATGTTTCAATATTCCTCTTATGTATCTCAATTGATTCCTTTTAGAACAGACGTCATTGTATACTCACTATCCCACGATACTTCTAAGTTTCCAAGATTCACTATTAGTTTACCTTGATTCATGTCCTAGGTTACCTAAAATCCCAAAAAAAATCTCAAAATCATTTATTAATCACAAACAGAAAACATATATATAAAATAATTATAACTCTTTATCGTCAGGTAGATCCTTGAATTAACTTTCTAAGGCATCTGACTGTGCTCAATTGGAGTTACCAAACTTAAATTATGTTATTCTCAATTCTACTTCAAAATTTTTAACATTGTTAGTCGAATATAAAATAGTGGTAATCGACTACCACTCATCCAGATGTCCGATTTTCAAATTTAACACTAGTAATCAAATACTAATTAGTGATACTCGACTACCACTCGTACAAGAACTAAAAAGACAATTTTTTACTACATAAACTTGTATCCAAACAATCCCTAAGGTTCCTCTTTGCTACATACATTATTTTAAGGCATAATCCAAACTTTCAGGGGTAGGAAACAAATATGAACTCATAATCAAACTATCAAAACACAATCAAATCAATTTTTCAAACATGCAAACAAGCAATTTCATAACCTACGATACCCATTTTCCCACATGAAACCCTAGGTTGAACTATCCCAATCATCACCTAAAGAACCTCACCTTTAAGTGATCAAAAACCTTAAATTAGAAGGAGGATGAAGATGATTTATGAAGAGCCTTGATGATGTATTTTGATATTCTTCCTTCTACTTGGTTGGATGACTCATTCTTTGACACTAATTGCAAGAATTGACTATTTCTTCTATATGCATGGATGGCTAAGATGAACTTGGAGTCCCATTGTCCTCCTTCTCCCATACCTACCCGCTCTCCTTATTCTCTCTCTCTCTCTCTCTCTCTCTCTCTCTCTCTCTCTCTCAAATTCTGATTTTAAGAAGTGAAAATGAGAAGAAAAATGGAGCTTCTCACATGCAAGTTGATTGGGACTTTGAGATTTGATCAATAATTTCTCTTTATCCCCCTTCTCTCTCTCTCTCTCTCTCTATCTATCTATCTATCTATCTATCTATCTATCTATCTATCTATCTATCTCTCTCTCTCTCTCTCTCTCTCTCTCTCTCTCTCTCTCTATATATATATATATATATATATATATATATATATATATATATATATATATATATATATATATATATATATATATATATATATATATATATATATATATATATATATATATATATATATATGAGAGAATTGGTCTTGGTATTTTTATAAATACTCCCTTGATGAAAATGCCTAATTTCCTTTATGTTTATCATTCATTCATATAAGTTGATAAATCTTGAGTCTAAATGATAAAGCCACATTTTCTTAAGTCAAGGTAAGGTATAAAGACATCATGGGTGTTACAAATAACATTAAAGCATTGAGACTATTATATGGATAAGCTAATGATTACATCTAACGAATCCTGGATAGAGAGTTACCAAGTCTTTATATAGGTATAAATACTATGAGTAATATTGATATTGGATTCGTCCTTCATGAGAATACTACATAAATTGTTATGCAAGTTTCATAAGTTATTCTCATGGTGATAGTGGTGTATACTGCCCTTCGATCTGAAACCACTAAGGAACAGCGTAAGGTATAATGTACTTAAGTAAAATACAAAAAACTGTAAGGTACGATAGTGGAATTCACAACACCGTAATGTATGATGTACTTAAGTGAAATACAATACACTATAAGGTATAATATTCTTATTGGGCTTGTTCAACTTGTAGCCCATACAAGCAGTTATATATATTGAACCCTTGTCCTAAAGTATTAGTTTCGTAACCAAAATTAGTTTGGGAAACCCTATTCATACCTATCTCTCTCGAATTATTCATTAATAACAAATAGTATTGAGATTGGAGGCACTATGTTCGTGTGGATTGAGTATAGGTGTTTTATTTTGTTCAAAAATCGCAGCCATTCTCTGGTTCTGTATCAATGGTTAATTTCCACAAGAGGTAACCATTATATCATTGATCATGTACATTCGTAAGGATTAAGTTAAGGGTCATTTTTATTTTCTTCTCCGCATTTTAATTGCAATTTCCCTTCAAGTAAAGATCTAAAGTGATCACAAACATTTCATTATTATTCATAATTCTCATTATATATAAGCATGTAATTCCTTGAAATCTTTAAGATTCTGACCTTTTTTTCATCCATAAAAATATTTCTAATGGGTTTTATATCATTCTAGAATTTTGAAAATATCAAATCATCCAAACATTAAAACTATTTATATTTGTCTTTAAAATTGTGTATCATACTCTATTTTCATCTTCATTCAAAGAGGAAAATTTTAATTTCTTTAAGAGAATAACATCTTAGACGTAGTTTCTTTGCCAAAGATTTTTGGAGTTTTTTTCTATCCTTTTGTTACTTATGATGTGGGAGATAGATTGTGGTTTAAAGTTGTTAGGTGGTGGGGTTGTGTAATGAATGATCTCAAGAGAGAAATGTGTGGTGTTTGAGCTGATGAGGTCCTTATGGTTTAGGTATATGACTAAGTTGATTTGATTCTAATTTGGCACTCTATGGTGTGTTCTAATTGAAAATTCTAAAATGATTCTATTTCTTGAGGTACGACAATGACCTTGGAGGAAATTGTGGGTTTGATCATTTTATCTTTTGGAAAATTATTTTTAAGGAAGACCTTATTTTACTCTTGCACTTTTTAAAACTAGATGTCATAATCTATTCTCTTCCTAAATCAGTATAGTCGAGATGGTAGGCCAATTTTTGCTTTAAGAGATGTTTTGTAAGTTTTTGTTGATTTATGCTTATGATATTCTTTTAGTATTTCCATATTCCTTTTTCATATGCTTTTTCTTAGGGGTCGGGGTCTTTTCTCCAATAATGTTATCAATTGTTTAGGAGGTTCCTTTTGGTTGGTGGTTTTTTAGGATTGTAGTGCACCTCTAGTCCTTTTTACTTTCCTTTTGTTTTTTCATATTTTGGTGGATACATTTTGTAATTTGTTCCTTTATTTTTCTTCTTATTTATCTATACTAGAATATAACCCGCGCGTTACGTAGATGATCTATAATATATTAATGTCACTGTATATGAAATTTTAAACTTTATCAAAATTTTAGATTTTTTGTATTGAGTAATTTTTAAATAATTATATTTGAATAATTATTATATGTAGTTTTATAAACACATATTTGAAAAAAGGTTGAATTTTAAGAGTAATAGAGAAAATTAATTGATTATTTTGATAGAATTTTTTTTTTGAGTGAATTTATTTGAATAACTATTATATGAGTTTATTAGGACATTTGAGAATAACTTAAATTTTAAGGAGTAATAAAAAAGATCGATGTAATTGTAAATAATATAAGAATTATACTAAAATTTATCAATTAGTTTGTGAGTTAAAAATTTAATGATTCAATAATAGATAATAGAATAATTTCATGGTTAAATTTATAATTTAGTTTAATTTATTTTTATTCAAAGAGAATAATTGATTTATTGGCAATTATAAAGCAATAATAATTGTACTAAAATATAATGAAAAAAACACTTTCAAAATTTTTAATATTACATTCATTGTTCAGTTAGAAATTGGAATTGTAGATAATTATCATCAATAATAAGTAAGAAATATAATTTCAAAATTTCTAATAGTCCTTAATTATAGGTTGAAGATTTAGATTGATAGATAATTAGTAAATAGTAAGAAATTGAGATTCAATTTGATTTTTTTAAATATGATACTAACTACAAAATTAAAATTCTGATTGGTAGATAATGTCACTAATATTGTAAAATGGAGCTTCCGTTTTATTTAGAGTCATAATTTGGAATGATAAATAATTAAAATAGTGAGAAATAAATTTTAATTTTTTAATAAGTCATTAATTATTAAATATGAATGTAGAATCATATATTATTATTGGCCACAATTAGAAAGAAATAAAAAATAAAACTTCATAACAATTGAAATAAAAATTAAATATTATCTATATACACTAATTATAGTATTGTTAGAAATAAAAATTAAATATTATCTATATGCACTAATTATAGTATTGTTAGAAATAGTTTGTCTAAAGGAATAAAATATTTTTTATAAATAATAAAAACATCAACTATTCCATATAGCCAAACCACAAAAACATTTTAAAATAGAAGGATGGAAATTAAACCAAAGAATAATTCGTAACAATTAAATGGAAATTAAATATTGTTGGTATGGTTATATTCGAAAGAGATTGTAAGTTTAAGGAGTGCCTTAGAGGGGGTGAATGAGGCACTTAGACTATTTTCCGGATTTTTGACGGTTTATGACTTTTACTTTCTTGAGTTGCTTATGTGAAAAAAGCGGTAAAGTGCGGAAAGTAAAGAACACCACGATGTATAATGGTTCACCTCACAGATTGAGAGTACTCCACTCCCCTTTCAACACGAAAGAGAATTTCACTATAATGTTAGATTCCTAGACAAGACACCTTAAGGTCTTTCTATCTAATTCTAACACACCAAGAACAATCCTCTTGGATTTACAATATTTAAAGTCCAATCGAGACTCAATTTCTCACAAATGGACCTCTTGTATCCATACACTAGATAACAAAGATAACACCTTACAAACTTATTCTTAACAATCCTAAAAATAAGTTGTAATCAAGAAATACAATTTTGAATTTTTGTAGAAGATGAAATAGTTGGAATTTGAAGTATATCAATTTATCAATTGATCTTCTCCTTTGTAACACTCAATTCTCGCAATAATTATACAAGTGTTCTTTGTATGAAATGAAACTA
Source organism: Lathyrus oleraceus (assembly GCF_024323335.1). Lineage (NCBI taxonomy): Eukaryota > Viridiplantae > Streptophyta > Magnoliopsida > Fabales > Fabaceae > Lathyrus > Lathyrus oleraceus. The sequence continues at coordinate 283,034,610 of NC_066581.1, forward strand.
TGATGCTGAAAATGAAAGTTTATGCAAGGTTTCACTCTTAAGAAAATTTAGAAGAACACTTAAAAAGTTTGAGAGAATGTGTGTAAGTGATTTGAAATTTTTGCAAGGAGGTCAGTTTGAAATCTGGAAAAATGATGTTTATATATTGTCCAAACACCTCCTCAGATGAATGCAATAATCCAAAAGATGCCATGATTCACGGTAAAGAAAACAGAAAAGTTTCCATGAAAAGAGGCATTGATTTTTGCCTCTGGATCAGTGGTAATCGATTACCTTAATATGGGTAATCGGTTACTTGCATTCAATGTTAAAAAAGATTTGAAATTTTCTCAGAGTAATCGGTTACCTCAAAGAGGATAATCGATTACTTGGTTCCAACGTTCAAAAATATTTGAAATTAACACAGAGTAATCGGTTATCATAAAATGGATAATAGGTTACTTTGTTATAAATTTGAAAAATAGTTAAAAGAGTGAAATGTTATGATTTGTTTGATGCATAAAAATACTTTCAATGATTATGGCATGAATGAAACATGATTTGAACACTTGTATAACTATCTAGAGTTCAAGTGTTACCTTATCCATTTGAAAGACGATTCTTCATGCGTTTCATCAAGACTTGATCATATAGTTGAAATACTTCGTTCATGAGCTTGAATCTTGATCAATCCTTTTTGTTAAACAGTCTTAGCTTTGTAGCGGAGTTTGTCGTCATCAAAACATCTGAGAAGTCATGTTTTCACAATCTCCCCCTTTTTGATGATGACAACCCAAAAGAATGAAAATTTGATCCAGTCGTGTTTCTCTAGCAAATGCTCCCCCTTAAATGATGCCCCCCCTAATTTATGAATTAAGGAGTCTTTTGAAATCTGCATTTTGTTAGAGAGAAATAAAAAACAAGGAAATAACATAGTAACAATCTCTTCTCCCCCTTTGTCATTAACAAAAAGGTTGAAATAGAGAAATAAATATCAATCATGCAAACAATATGGAGGGTAATCGGTTACACAGTTTTAAAAATTCGTGAGTAAGGTAAAGACATGCAAGGTAATCGATTACCCAATATGGAGTAATCGGTTACACAGAATAAAAATTTGTAAGGAAGACAAAAATATGAAGGGTAATCGATTATCCAATTAAGGAGTAATCGGTTACACAAAATAAAAATGCGTAAGGAAGGCAAAAATATGCAGGGTAATCAATTACCCAATAAGGAGTAATCGGTTACACAGATGCAAAAAGTTCATATACAAATTTTTTAAAGAGAAATTTCACAAAATAAGAGAGATTAAGAACTTATGTACCTTGGCCTCATAATAATGTATAGTGAATAATTTTGAAATAGTTATATGTCACCTTCATCCAAAATGCCAAGTTCTCTTTGAATCTTATAAAATGGTTTTTTTGCAAGTGGTTTTGTGAAAATGTTCGCCAGTTGATTATGAGTATCGACAAAGGTAACTTCGACATCTCCTTTAAGCACATGATCACGAAGGAAATGGTGTCGAATGTCTATGTGTTTGGTCCTTGAGTGCATGACCGGATTCTTTGTGATGTTAATCGCACTTGTGTTGTCGCATCGGAGTGGTATGCATCCAAGATCGATTCCATAGTCACTTAATTGTTGCTTTAGCCAAAGATTCTGTGCACAACAACTACCTGCTGCTATGTATTCTGCTTCAGTCGTACTAAGAGCAACACATGCTTGTTTCTTACAGGACCATGAGACTAATGCATTACCAAGGATGTGACACGTTCCACTAGTGCTTTTTCTATCTGTTTTACAACCTGCATAATTCGTGTCAGAATAACCAATTAACTTACAAACACTACCTTTAGGATACCATAAGTCAACCTTGGTTGTTCCCTTGAGATACTTCATGATTCTTTTGACCGCCGTGAGATGTGACTCCTTTGGATTTGCTTGGAAGCGAGCACATAAACACACGCTAAACATTATGTCAGGACGGCTTGCCGTCAAATATAATAGAGAACCAATCATACCTCGATACTTCGTGATATCAATTGCCATACCCGATTCGTCTTGATCAACATAGGTTCCGGAGCCCATTGGTGTTGACATTTCTTTACAACCATCCATTTCAAATCTCTTTAACAACTCTTTGCAATACTTTGATTGGTTGATAAAGATTCCGTCTTTAAGTTTCTTCATTTGCAGTCCAAGGAAGTAGTTCATCTTTCCCATCATAGACATTTCAAATTCACCTTGCATTATCAACGCAAATTCTTCACATAGTTCTTTGTTGGTTGAACCGAAGATTATTCCGTCTACGTAGACTTGAACAAGTAAGGTGTTCCCTTTTATCTTCTTGATAAATAAAGTCTTGTCTACTTTGCCTTTTTCAAAACCTTTTTCACATAGAAAATTACTTAGACGATCATACCATGCCCTTGGTGCTTGTTTTAATCCATAGAGCGCTTTCTTCAATTTGTACAAATGTGAAGGATGCTTGAAGTCTTCAAATCTCGGGGGTTGTTTGACTTAGACTTCTTCGTTGATGTAGCCGTTTAAGAAGGCGCTTTTGACGTCCATTTAAAATAGCTGAAAATTCATTGAACATGCGTAAGCAAGTAATAAACGAATAACTTCTAACCTTACAACCGGAGCAAAAGTTTCTTTGAAGTTGATTCCTTCTTCTTGATTATACCCTTGAGCGACCAATCTTGCTTTGTTTCGAACAATTATTCCATTCTCATCAAGTTTGTTCTTAAACACCCATCTTGTTCCAATGATGTGCTTACCACTTGGCCTAGAAACAAGTTCCCATACTTGATTTCTCTCGAATTGGTTTAATTCTTCTTGCATAGCAACAATCCATTGATCATCTTCTAGAGCTTCATCAATTTTAGAGGGTTCTATTTGCGAAACGAACGCCATGTTTAAGCATGCATCCTTGAGATTCAATCTTGTAGCAACACCTTGACTAATGTCACCAATTACTTTGTCAATAGGATGATCTTTATGAGTCCTCCATTCCTTAGGTAGATCATTTTCATTTGACTCTTGTTGAATCGGTGCTTCTTGATTCTTGTTTGAAGTATCTTCTTTAGGAATTTCTACAAAATCATCATCATCCTCACAAACAACAATTTCCTGTTTCGAGGGGTTAGATTCGTCAAACTTAACATGCATGGATTCTTCTATATTTAAGGTTCTTTTATTATAAATTCTATATGCCTTACTTGTAAGAGAATAACCAAGAAAAATATCTTCATCCAATTTTTCGTCGAACTTACCAAGGTTGTCTTTGTCATTGTTTAGGACAAAGCACTTGCATCCAAAGATGTGAAAGAAAGAAATGTTGGGTTTCCTTCCTTTGAAGAGTTCATATGGAGTCTTCTTTAGGATGTGTCTTATGTTAACTCTATTACTTACAAAACATGCTGTGCTAACCGCATCTGCCCAAAAATACTTAGGAAGATTTGAGTCGCTAAGCATTATTCTTGCAAGTTCCACCAATGACCTATTCTTTCTTTCCACTACTCTATTTTATTATGGAGTCCTTGGAGTCGAGAAGTTGTGAAATATTCCTTGATCTTCACAAAAGTCTTCAAAAGAGGTATTCTGGAATTCTCCATCATGATTGCTTCTTATGGAGGCAATTGTTAATGATTTCTCATTTTGAATTTGCTTTGCATACTTCTTGAACGCTTTGAATGCATCACTTTTCTGAACTAAAAAGAATGTCCAAGTATATCTAGAATAATCATCAACAATAACTAAAGCATATAAGTTACCTCCGAAGCTTCTTGTTCTTGATGGACCAAATAAGTCCATATGTAACAATTGTAGTGGCCTAGAAGTGGACACCACATTTTTGGATGTTAAAGTTGATTTGGTTTGCTTCCCCTTTTGACATGCGCGCAAAGTCTATCTTTGATGAATTTTATCTTTGGCAATCCAATGACAAGGTCATGTTTTACTAACTTATTCAAGTGCTCCATGTGAATGTGAGCAAATCTCTTATGCCATAACCATGAGTCATTGTTATTTGCCACCAGACACTTAACCTTCAAAGAAACATTGTCAAGGGAAATCATGAAAATATTATTAATTCGCTTACCTATAAGCATTACCTCTTGTGTGACTTCGTCTTCAATTAAACATTCATCTTTTGTGAACCTTATTTTGAATCCTTTGTCACAAAGTTGGCTTATGCTTAAGAGGTTGTGCTTTAGTCCTTCGACATATAGCACATCTTCGATGGATATGAAATTTGGTGCACCTACTTTGCCTATGCCAAGAATTCTTCCTTTGTTGTTATCTCCATAAGTAACATAACCCTTGGCCTTAAGCTTTAGATCTTAAAATTTGTGCACATCACAGGTCATATGCTTGGAGCACCCACTATCCAAATACCAAAGATTTGTTGTGGCCTTCAAGCATACCTCTTCTTCATCATCGGAATGATGTGAAGCCATTAGCGCCAAGTTTGCACATTCCTCGCTATCCGATCCGGATGAAGAACTAATTTCATTGTCCTTCCATGCAAGATATGCCTTTTTGTTCTTGAAATCCTTCTTGCTCTTGAATCCTCCTTTCTTTGAAAGTTTAGGACATTCCGGCTTTATGTGGCCTTGCTTTCCACATTCGTAGCATGTTACATCTTGCGTAGATGTGGTGGCCTCCTTTTTCCTGAAATGTCTATTCTTTTTAGCATTAGAGGATTTATCATTTTTGTTAAAGAACTTACCGAGCCTTTTAACAAGGAGCATAAAATTCTCATCTTCCTCTAATGCGTCATCATCTTTATCTTCTTTTGAGTCTACCTTCAAGGCAATCCCTTTAGATTTCTTTTCTTGGCTTTCATGTTTCTCAAGCCTACCAAGTTCTAACTCATGTTCTTGAAGTTTGCCAAAGAGTGATGCGGACGTCATTGTTGAAAGACTTTTCTTTTCGAAGATAGCCGTCACCTTCAGTTGCCATTCTCGAGTTAATGATCTTAGTACTTTAAGGTTGAGATTGTCATTTGTAAATGTTTTTCCGAGAGCAATCAAGTGGTTTGTCAAGTGAACAAATCTCTTTTGTAGCGCCACGATGGATTCTCCGGGCAGCATTCTAAACATCTCATATTCTTGACTTAATGTATTCAACCTTGATCTCTTTACTTCGGCGGTGCCTTCATGTGTCTCCACTAAGGTGTCCCATATTTCTTTCGCCAACTTGCATTGAGATATGTGGAAGAAATCATCCATGCTTAAAGCACTTTGAAGAATGTTTATTGCTTTCTTTTCATTTAAGATTTTTTTCTTATCATCTTCATCATACGAACTCTTTATCTTCGAAGTACCAACGCCATTGACCACACTCATAGGATTATGTGGACCATCTTCAACGGCTTCCCATATGCCTTCATACGGATCTTCCAAAAATCAAAATATTCTCCAGAGAATAGTGGTGGTTTGTTACTACTTCCACCGTCTTTAAAAACCGGATTCGTGCTTGCGGAAGCCATGGGGATCTTTTAGGAACAGGTTACCTATAAACTGCTCTGATGCCAATTGTAAGTTTAAGGAGTGCCTTAGAGGGGGGGGGGGGGGGGGGGGGGGTGAATGAGGAACTTAGACTATTTTCCGGATTTTTGACGGTTTATGACTTTTACTTTCTTGAGTTGCTTATGTGATAAAAAGCGGTAAAATGCGGAAAGTAAAGAACACCACTATGTATAGTGGTTCCCCTCACAGATTAAGAGTACTCCACTCCCCTTTCAACACGAAAGAGAATTTCACTATAATGTTAGATTCCTAGACAAGACACCTTAAGGTCTTTCTATCTAATTCTAACACACCAAGAACAATCCTCTTGGATTTACAATGTTTAAAGTCCAATCGAGACTCAATTTCTCACAAATGGACCTCTTGTATCCATACACCGGATAACAAGGATAACACCTTACAAACTTATTCTTAACAATCCTAAAAATAAGTTGTAATCAAGAAATACAATTCTAAATTTTTGTAGAAGATGAAATAGTTGGAATTTGAAGTATATCAATTTATCAATTGATCTTCTCATTTGTAACACTCAATTCTCACAATAATTATACAAGTGTTCTTTGTATGAAATGAAACTATGATGCTGAAAATGAAAGTTTATGCAAGGTTTCACACTTAAGAAAATTTGGAAGAACACTTAAAAAGTTTGAGAGAATGTGTGTAAATGATTTGAAATTTTTGCAAGGAGGTCAGTTTGAAATCTGGAAAAATGATGTTTATATATTGTCCAAACACCTCCTCAGATGAATGCAATAATCCAAAAGATGCCATGGTTCATGGTAAAGAATGTAACACCCTTCTACCCAAACGACATATTTAAATAGATTATCAGAGTACAACATGTAGAAGAGTTTACAATTCTTAAAACATAACAATTATCGCATCACAACATTAAACATATTATTTATTTTATTAAAACTTCGCAGCGGACAACAACATTAATATTATCATTCATCATATAACAATTCATAACAATGTTTCAACATTATCTCAACATATTAATCATCATAAACAACGTAAATAATAATATATTATCTATTGAATCCCAGAACCCCGGTGTCACATGACCAGAGCATTTGACTCGACTCTGTAGAATAACTCTACACTTATTCTTCAAACCTCAACAATAGCTACTCCGCTTTATCTGCACATTGCTCATCATAGATGAACATAAACACATGCAGAAGGGGTGAGAATTACATTATTAAATAATAATATAACGACAGAAATATAAACATAAACATATTTCACATATGCCAACACAACTCATCATAATCATCATAATCAACATACTCATGAACATCAACAAAACAACATGTCAAATGCAATGCACACACCCATGCATGACTCAACACGACTCGGTATACCCATTTTGTGACCAACTACAGGATCACCACTCCCAGATTCATCACCATAGAATCCGAGTTCCCCGCAAGGAACCAAGCCGCTCAACAAGCCCGGAGTCAACAACATCATTGGAACTCAGTCCGTTCATCACTAGGCATCGGCCTTTCATGAATGCATGCACACCAAACATGCATCATAATCAACATAGCAACAACAACATCATATAGTCATGTTATCATCATCATTAATAGCATGACATACGACTCAACAAAACAACAACAACATTACAACGATATCACATCGTTACATAACACATTTATAATTAAACACGTAATTTCAACATCTCATCATCATAAACACCTCATACACAATCATATAATCACTGTTAATTGTTTATAATACAATTACAGCGACTTACTAAGAGTCTCGCAACTCAACGTACTCAAAAACTCACCAACATTGGCTTCACAGCACAGTTCGCGCCGCCAACATAGGGACGCGCCGCGAACTCCTCCAATTACTCCAGGAGGCGCCGCGAACGAAGGATCGCGTCGCGAACAATTGATTTCGCTTCAGTACGCGCCGCGCAGCAGGGTTCGCGCCGCGAACGATGCGTTACAGAACTCCTCTGAATCCTGCCCAGTTCGCGCCGCGAACTGGGCTTCGCGCCGCGAATCGCGCGCGAACAAAATCCCTCTGCTGAAGAAACCAGCGCAACTTTGCTTCTCTACTCGCCACAACTCATACCCCACAGCTAACAACCCAATATCGACATTTAACAGTCATATATACACAACATACTTCGATTACAGTGCATATAACTCAACAAAACTCACAGATCGGAGAATTTCCATCAAAACCCCAACTTTCCCAATCTCCCTAAAATCCCCAAAATCCATCAATAATCCAACAGATATCATGAAATTGCTCGCATATTATCGTTTAATAAGGTTCAGACCTCTTACCTCTTTGGATTGAAGGAAGTTCTGAGCACTCTTTGGCCTTTTCCTCTTCCTTCTCTTTCTCTTCAGCGTTTCCCCTTTTTCTCTGACTCTGAGGCAAAATACGTGAAAACAACTCTGAGTTCTCACTTTGGCCTCTTTTATCCAATTTCCACTTTTACCCTTCCACTCTTCATATTCCAATTATTTTATTTATTTAATTATTATTAAAATAAATAACATCTATAATAATAATAATAATAATCCAATAATTCAACTTTATTTAATTAAATTAATAAAATAATATTAACTCAATTAAATAATTCTCTTATTTTAATCGGGGTGTTACAACTCTCCCCCACTAAAAGAGTTTTCGTCCTCGAAAACATACCTCAAGCAAACAGAGCCGGATACGACTCCTTCATCTGATCTTCACGCTCCCAAGTCAAGCTCTCACCAGCTGGACCTCCCCAAACAACTTTCACTAGATCAATCTTCTTACCTCTCAGGGTCTTCTCTTCTCGGTCATCTATCCGAATTGGCAATACCTCAACGGTCAAATTATCCTTCACCTGGATATCATCCAACTGAACAACATGCGAAGGATCCGCAATATATTTTCTCAACTGAGATACATGAAACACATCATGCAGATTAGAAAGCGACGGCGGTAAAGCTATCCGATATGCCACTTCCCCAACCCTCTTCAAAATCTGATACGGACCCACAAACCTCGGAGTAAGCTTTTTAGACTTTAAAGCTCTACCCACACCTGTCGTCGGAGTAACTCTCAAGAACACATGATCTCCCTCTTGGAACTCAAGTGCCTTCCTCCTCTTATCATGATAACTCTTCTGACGACTCTGAGAAATCTTCATTTTCTCCTGAATCATCTTAACTCTTTCAGTCGTCTGCTGCACAATCTCAGGTCCGAGTACAACACTCTCACCTGATTCATACCAACACAATGGAGTTCTACACCTCCTACCATACAATGCTTCATATGGAGCCATACCGATACTAGCATGAAAACTATTATTATAAGTAAACTCCACCAACGGCAAATAACTATCCCAAGAACCACTCTGCTCCAACACACAAGCTCTCAACAAATCCTCCAAGGATTGGATAGTTCTTTCAGTCTGACCATCAGTCTGAGGATGATAAGCTGAACTCAACCTCAACTTAGTCCCCAACGCTTTCTGTAAACTTTCCCAAAATCTAGAAGTAAATCGGGGATCTCTATCAGACACAATACTGGATGGAATACCATGCAGCCTCACTATCTCCTCAATATACAACTCTGTCAACTTCTCTAAAGAGTGATTAATCTTCATCGGCAAGAAATGCGCCGACTTAGTCAATCGATCCACAATCACCCAAATAGAATCATTACCTTTCACCGTCCTCGGCAATCCCGTCACAAAATCCATGGAAATGCTATCCCACTTCCATTCAGGAATCTTCAAAGGTTGCATCATACCTGCCGGTTTCTGATGTTCAATCTTTGACTTCTGACAAGTCAAACAGGCATACACAAACTTAGCAACATCTCTTTTCATACCAGCCCACCAAAACAACTTCTTCAAATCTTGATACATTTTAGTTGCACCTGGATGGATACTCAATCCACTCCTATGGCCCTCTTCAAGAATACTCTTTTTCAATTCAGACACCTCAGGAACACAAACTCTACCTTTAAATCGCAGGATGCCATTCTCATCAATCTCAAAATTACCACCATTACCTTGGTTAACCATAGTAATATGATCAACTAGAGCGACATCAACTTGCTGACCATTCCGAATATCTTCCAGAATTCCACTAGTCAACTTCAGCATACCCAACTTTACACTATCGGCGGAAACTTCACAACCCAAACTCATATCACGGAACTGTTCAATTAACTCAAGCTCCCGAACCATCATCATAGACATATGTAGAGACTTTCTACTCAGCGCATCTGCAACTACATTAGCCTTACCGGGATGATAACTCAATTCAAAGTCAAAATCCTTCAGTAATTCTAACCACCTTCTCTGCCTCATATTTAACTCTTTCTGATCAAACAGATACTTCAGACTCTTGTGATCACTGAACACTTCGAATCTGGAACCATACAGATAATGCCTCCACATTTTCAACACAAATACAACAGCTGCAAGTTCTAGATCATGCGTAGGATAATTCCTCTCATGAACTTTCAACTGTCTAGAAGCATAAGCTACAACTTTACCATTCGGAGATGCATAAGGACTACCACGATCCTTATTCTTCTTCTCACTAAGACTCTTGTAATGAGCAGTCCTAGCCTTGCTATCTTCGTCAAATATCCTGCACTTATTAACCAGTGTAGGAAACCTACGAATCTCCTGGTAACCAATGCCTTGTTTGATCTCGGGACGCAACCCATTCTCAAACTTGACACACTTGGATTCCTCAGCATCAGCATTATTATAATGACGACAATACTGCACCAGCTCCTCAAACTTCGAAGCGTAATCAGCAACAGACATGTTACCCTGCTTCAGTCCCAGAAATTCCATCTCCTTCTTACATCGCACATCAGCAGGAAAATATTTCTCCAGAAAGGCCGTCTTGAACCTTTCCCAAGTCATCTCAGCACCTGGTACTTCAATTCTCTGGCGAGTGTTATCCCACCAGTTTTCAGCCTCTTCAGATAACATATGCGTACCAAACTGCACCTTCTGTGCTTCAGTACACGTCATCACCCGGAAAATCTTCTCAATTTCCCTCAGCCAAATCTGAGCACCATCTGGATCATAGCGCCCTTTGAATGTAGGAGGGTTATTCTTCAGAAACCTTCCCAAATTCTTAAACTCGTCGACCGGCGGATTCTGCTGCGCCTGCATAGCCTGCGCCATAGCAGCCAAAGCCTCAGCAATCGCACGGTCATTTTCTCCAGCCATACTTTGCACAACACAACCACAACCGTTAAATATCGACAGTGTCATTTACGCAAATCGACTACCAGGGAAAACATCACATTATGACTCGACTGGACTGACTATGCTCTGATACCACTAATGTAACACCCTTCTACCCAAACGACATATTTAAATAGATTATCAGAGTACAACATGTAGAAGAGTTTACAATTCTTAAAACATAACAATTATCGCATCACAACATTAAACATATTATTTATTTTATTAAAACTTCGCAGCGGACAACAACATTAATATTATCATTCATCATATAACAATTCATAACAATGTTTCAACATTATCTCAACATATTAATCATCATAAACAACGTAAATAATAATATATTATCTATTGAATCCCAGAACCCCGGTGTCACATGACCAGAGCATTTGACTCGACTATGTAGAATAACTCTACACTTATTCTTCAAACCTCAACAATAGCTACTCCGCTTTATCTGCACATTGCTCATCATAGATGAACATAAACACATGCAGAAGGGGTGAGAATTACATTATTAAATAATAATATAACGACAGAAATATAAACATAAACATATTTCACATATGCCAACACAACTCATCATAATCATCATAATCAACATACTCATGAACATCAACAAAACAACATGTCAAATGCAATGCACACACCCATGCATGACTCAACACGACTCGGTATACCCATTTTGTGACCAACTACAGGATCACCACTCCCAGATTCATCACCATAGAATCCGAGTTCCCCGCAAGGAACCAAGCCGCTCAACAAGCCCGGAGTCAACAACATCATTGGAACTCAGTCCGTTCATCACTAGGCATCGGCCTTTCATGAATGCATGCACACCAAACATGCATCATAATCAACATAGCAACAACAACATCATATAGTCATGTTATCATCATCATTAATAGCATGACATACGACTCAACAAAACAACAACAACATTACAACGATATCACATCGTTACATAACACATTTATAATTAAACACGTAATTTCAACATCTCATCATCATAAACACCTCATACACAATCATATAATCACTGTTAATTGTTTATAATACAATTACAGCGACTTACTAAGAGTCTCGCAACTCAACGTACTAAAAAACTCACCAACATTGGCTTCACAGCACAGTTCGCGCCGCCAACATAGGGACGCGCCGCGAACTCCTCCAATTACTCCAAGACGCGCCGCGAACGAAGGATCGCGTCGCGAACAATTGATTTCGCTTCAGTACGCGCCGCGCAGCAGGGTTCGCGCCGCGAACGATGCGTTACAGAACTCCTCTGAATCCTGCCCAGTTCGCGTCGCGAACTAGGCTTCGCACCGCGAATCGCGCGCGAACAAAAGCCCTCTGCTGAAGAAACCAGCGCAGCTTTGCTTCTCTACTCGCCACAACTCATACCCCACAGCTAACAACCCAATATCGACATTTAACAGTCATATATACACAACATACTTCGATTACAGTGCATATAACTCAACAAAACTCACAGATCGGAGAATTTCCATCAAAACCCCAACTTTCCCAATCTCCCTAAAATCCCCAAAATCCATCAATAATCCAACAGATATCATGAAATTGCTCGCATATTATCGTTTAATAAGGTTCAGACCCCTTACCTCTTTGGATTGAAGGAAGTTCTGAGCACTCTTTGGCCTTTTCCTCTTCCTTCTCTTTCTCTTCAGCGTTTCCCCTTTTTCTCTGACTCTGAGGCAAAATACGTGAAAACAACTCTGAGTTCTCACTTTGGCCTCTTTTATCCAATTTCCACTTTTACCCTTCCACTCTTCATATTCCAATTATTTTATTTATTTAATTATTATTAAAATAAATAACATCTATAATAATAATAATAATCCAATAATTCAACTTTATTTAATTAAATTAATAAAATAATATTAACTCAATTAAATAATTCTCTTATTTTAATCGGGGTGTTACAAAGAAAACAGAAAAGTTTCCATGAAAAGATGCATTGATTTTTGCCTCTGGATCAGTGGTAATCGATTACCTTAATATGGGTAATCGGTTACTTGCATTCAACATTAAAAAAGATTTGAAATTTTCTCAGAGTAATCGGTTACCTCAAAGAGGATAATTGATTACTTGGTTCCAACGTTCAAAAATATTTGAAATTAACACAGAGTAATCGGTTATCATAAAATGGATAGTCGGTTACTTTGTCATAAATTTGAAAAATAGTTAAAAGAGTGAAATGTTATGATTTATTTGATGTATAAAAATACTTTCAATGATTATGGCATGAATGAAACATGATTTGAACACTTGTATAACTATCTAGAGTTCAAGTGTTACCTTATCCATTTGAAAGACGATTCTTCATGCGTTTCATCAAGACTTGATCATATAGTTGAAATACTTCGTTCATGAGCTTGAATCTTGATCAATCCTTTTTGTTAAACAGTCTTAGCTTTGTAGCGAAGTCTGTCGTCATCAAAACATCTGAGAAGTCATGTCTTCACAGAGATCGTAAGAGAAAGAAGGAAACTAAACAAAAAATAATAATCTAATTGGTATGGTTATATCTGGACGAAAACATGTGTATTATAGTTCAAAAAATTTGATGATCTAAATGATTATTATTCATAGAGACTATAAACTTTCAAATTGAAGACCCGTAAATTTATATGAACTTTGAAATTGAAGACCCGTAAATTTATGTGCATCTTTATTAAAAAGACAGTAAATAACCTACATCAAACTAAATCTGAGTATAAAATATAATTAAGATAATAATTAGAATTTATACTAAGGAAATAAATAAGAATTTATATTCGAAAGAAAACATAAATACTTTCTAGAATTATGAAGAAAGAGGAAGGAAATTAAACCAAAAAAATAAAATAAAAATCAATACAAAAAATAAAACTATCTGAAGGAAAGCATATATATTGCATTTTCTAGAATTGTGTTTCTTCAAATGATTGTAAGAGACGTGTATTTCAATTTTCGTTCTAAGATTGTTGTTTGTAGGAGTTGGAGCCGATTGAGCTCTCACTCAAATTACAAAACCTACAAAATAATAATTATAAATTATGTTAGACTATATAAATATGAATATGAAATAAATTTAAACATAATAAAAATAATATTTATGAAATGAATTTAAATATGACCAAAACAAAAAAATTAAAATTTATACGAAAAAATATGGATAAAAAATTGATTTGAATAGATGTAAAACAAAAAGATGAAACCTTCCAAGAGCTTTTGGATTAGATAAAGATAGAAAAAACTTTTTTTTTTGAATCGGTGTTGAATAGTTCACCCATTCATCTCATTTTTTGTCTGGTTATGCATCAAGTTATAAAATATACATGTGAGGGAGAAAGTGAGAGAAATTTATCTATTTACCTTCCAAGAGCTTTTGGATTAGATAAAGATAGAAAAATCAATTTTTTTAATCGGTGTTGAATAGTTCACCCATTCATCTCATTTTTTGTCTGGTTATGCATTAAGTTCTAAAAGATACGTGTGAGAGAGACAATGAGAGGAATTTATCTATTTAAAGAAAAAAATGAAACAAATTGACTATTTAAGAATAATAAAATAATATTATTGGAGAAAATCAAATATCACATATATCTTGATTGAGTTTATAACTACAATAAAATGACATATTATAATTAATTAATTAGATCAAAATCTCTCTTTTAAATATTCTCTTTTATTTTATAAATAATATTATTTCTAATAGTCGTATCTAGATATTATATAATATTATTATTATTGTTATTATTAGCTAAATATTATATTATTATTTATTATTTATATTAATATTATTGTTAATAGTAGTGACTATTTTGGTACTTTAAGAGTCAAAATATGGATGTGGATAAATAATGGTGTTTTGATTGGTGGTTTAATAGAAGATGTCCACATAAGCTAATAGGATGATGTGGATTGTTTTGGAAGAAGAATGTGTTAAGTGTCGCAATATAATTTGAAGCATTGGATTTAATATATATAAATAGATTATATTTGTTTTTAAAAAAACATTTGTGCAAATAGTTTATAATATATTCATAAGTTGTTTTTAAAATTTTACACGTGAAATTCACCTACTATAAGCGGGAAATTCAAACAATCATCCCCATATCCATCATCTTATACACAACACACACAAACAATGCATAACACAATTGAGAAGAAAAAGGGAAAAATGTTGAGTCTTTTTTTTTATGTCTAAATAGTCTTTTCGTCCCTACAAGTTAGCGTGTTTTTGGTTTTTGACCCTAAACTGTTTTTTATTGAAAATAATCCCTGAATATTAAAATATTTTTGATTTTAGTCCCTAAAGTAAAAATCCGCAAGAATCCTGCAAATTTTCCTGCAGACTTTAATTTTAAGGTCTAAAAACAAAAAGATTTAGCATCAAGGATTATTTCCCAAAAAAAGTTTAGGGACTAAAACCAAAAACACCCCAACTTACAGGGATTAATAGACTATTTAAGCCATTTTTTTATCCTTCTATCCCTCACTCTTATATATTTCTATCATCTTCCCATATTTTTATTTAATTATGTGCATTAGGTAATAGTCAGGTCTCGCCATATATATTATGATGCCAAAGGGAAACTTAAATTTGAAACCTTTTAATGAAAAAAAGAGACATTTTAAAAGTTCATAATAATATTTTAGTAAAACTACTTGATTTTAGCCTAAATTTTATTCTCCTTATATTTTAGAATTCAATATCGCTTATTAAATAAATGTAATTGTAACACCCCATATACGATAGTATCCAAAATCATCAAATTCAGAATATTAAACATTGGTATTGATACTTCCAATAGTACATAACTAGCATAAGTACATGGAAACACATAGCCTACAACATTGTGAATGCAGATACAACATGTCGAAACATAAAATTCTAATAACAAAAAAATAGCAAAAAAAAACATAAGGAAAGTCTTCACGTGATCCTCAAGCCATCTTGCCATTTCCTTTACCAAAAACCTGCTCATATGAAAATATATTAAACAATGTGGGGTGAGATAATACCATCTCAGTGGAGTCCTTCTAAAATCACCATTCCTCTAGGATATTAGGTCATCTAGAACTACTCAAGTTTCTACTAGATTCCAACACTCATGCGACATAAAATTACACCAAGGGGTTTGAGGCATAATTAATCTCATACAATGTAGGAATGCTAACATACTCCCTCTCATGTCCATGTATGCCATCAAGAGATGGTCAACCTCGTAAAATGTCAACTACCTACTAACACTTCTAAAGCCTAGTTCTACTGTCTTTGTGATAGGATTTTTCATCCTTTCAATCATTTTACAGTTTGACCTACCCTTCTGATCAAATTACCCTCCTGGTTACATGAAACGATTCAGGAACTCGCATAAATTCTCGACATTCCTCACATGTATTTCAATATATCCCTTTTGGAACCAATGCCATCGTATGCACACTATCTCAAGATACGCCTAAGTATCAAAAACTCACTATTAAATTATTTTGATTTATGACTTAGTTTACCTATAATCCTTAGGTTACCTCATAATTAGTTACTTTCACAAACAACAAACATAAATAGAAACACTATAATACTTTACTATAGGATATACTTTTGAATTAGCTTTCCAACATAAATGACTGTGTCTCAATCAAAGTTATCGAACTCAAGATACGTCTATTACAAGTTGACTCTATTTTCCAAACAATGGGGATTACGGGTCAACAATAGTTTGGCTTACGGGCATAAGTGACCCAATATTTTTCACCATTTTGAGGCAGTCGGCTTTATAGTTGAGTCGTATGCTTTATTACAGCCATAAGGAATCTATAAGCATGGCTTACAACCGTAAAAGGCTTAGGCACCTTAAATATTTCAATTTCACTTGTTTTAGTCATGTATTTCCAGCTGCAACCCAATACAACACATATACAATCATGAAGAAACACATGGAACACATATATTAACAATAAATTCACATGTAACACAATAATAAAGTAAGAACAAGCATAGATTTCATTAAACCAACCCTAACATCACACACAAGGAGCTTAGTTGGATATACCTGATTCAAAGCTTAAAGGAACCCCACCTTTGAGTGGTAGCTTTCTGAAATGAGGAGGATGAAGATGATGGTTCAATGATCCTTGATGAAATTATTTGAGTCAAGGAAAGTTTGAGAGTGAAATGGAAATGAGAATGGATTTTTTTCTCTTCTTCTTCTCCTTTCCAATACTAGAGACATTAACTCCACATGCAAGCTTGAAAGGAGCCCATCAATAGGCTCTTTCATACTCTCTCTCTCTCTCTCTCTCTCTCTCTCTCTCTCTCTCTCTCTCTCTCTCTCTCTCTCTCTCTCTAATTGAAAATCAGGCTTTCTTTTGAAAGGAAATGAAAGAATTAATGATAAATGGTGAGTTTTCTACACCAAAGGCCCTTGCATATTATTCAAATTCACTAACCATTCCATTCATTCAATTAGGTTCACAAAATCCTAATTACTTTGCTATAATTTTTCTCTAATCTCTATTAATTAAGGTTTGGGATGAGGGATATTACATCCCCACTAATTAAAATTTCACCCTCCCAATCTGATAACACTGAAACACACTGCATATTTGGCTCGGATTGCACATGATTATTATAGTTTTATTGCTACTTTCTTGCGTTATGCTTGTCTTTTGTCTTGTTTTTAGGTATGTTGCCTAAATAAAGCCTTTCGCTTAAAAAGGATGCGAAAATAGCAAGAATCAGAGATTTTTAGTGAAAATACACACATGGCATTCCACATGGCAATGCCATGTGGGTAGCCATGGTGTGTAAGCTCCCACCCAGGTTTCAACGGTCACAAGACCATGTCTTCCACACTTTGTACACATGGTGGACACCATTCCTAGATGGCGGGCGCCATCTTCCTATTTTGTGCCCAGTCAAGAGCGGTTCATAGGAAGAGGCCATGGCTAGAGATTTTTTCTCCACACCAATTTTGAAAGTGTTATGTAACCTCCGAGGCATTGTTACACTATAAATAGGACTTAGGTCTTTAGTTGTAGGCATCCAAGTCTAGTTACAGCATAGACCATTGAATCACACTGTTAAAGCAATAATTCTTCACATCGAAGGATTATTGTACCATTGTTGTAATCAGGCATGGAGCACCATAGAGTAGAAGTTAATCTTGCCGCCATTTTACTTTCAAGTCAAATTTATTTCAAGTTTGTACTAGATTCAAGTCTCCGATTTGGAGAAGGTTTTTAATTTAGTTCGCATTACTATTATTTTATTTCTCGCTTCGCCTTTAATTTGTTTATTTCTTGCTTCGCCTTTAAATTGTTTACTTCTCGCACTGCCTTTAATTTGTTTATTTTCCTTGCACATTTACTTGTCAGTTTTATTTTATTATCGCAAAATATTCGGTTTTAAACCATACATTCAACGTATCATTACCGTGGTTCACTTTTAAAACCATTTGTACACTTAACACTTTATTTCCCTAAATGATGTATTCCATGAATCAATTATATGCTATGTTGTTTAACGTAACCATGTCCAGCTAAATCCTTAGTCTGGAATGTGAGGATCGTCGTTTCGACCGGTACTCCGCATGTTGTATCTGTAGGAATACTTTAGGGGATGTTTTGATTTTAATACATGTTTTCTGTGTTTAATTTGATCAGTTACTACGAAAGTAGATCTGTGATTAAGTCAGGTAAGATCGAAAGTCGTCCGACATTTAAGATAAAACTTGGTTAGTTTTTAATTGATAAAAATAGCAAAAGCGCTTTGTTAAATTAATTAGGAGTTTTTAATATTATTAGAAAGTGATTTTAAAACTATTTTCGGACACATTTATAGGTTTAGGATCCGGTTGGCCGAGCATATGCCGAAAACCCTTTTATGTTAAAAGTTTCCAATCAAAAGCACTTTTCAACTGAGTCTTAGAGGTAATTATATAAAAAAATATTTGAGATGGTGCTTCGTATAAGATGATGCTTTGTTGGTTATATCATATAAGAAGCTGCTTCGTTAATTCAGAGAATCTCATTTCTATGTTTGGGATACTGCTTCGTTTATCTAAAGAATCTCATTTACCTGTTTGAGATGCTGCTTCATTGATATGAAAAATCTCATTTGTTTTTAGATACTGCTCTAAGTATCCTCAGAGAATCTTAGATACGATTGAGGTATCATTCCCTTGTTGGAATATCTCAATTATATCATGTAAGATACTACTTCATTGATCCTCAGGAAATCTCGTATGTTCGATTCAAGACAATGTTCTGCTAATTTTCAGATAGTCTTAGATTCAGTCGAGGTATCATTCCATTATTGGAATATCTCGATCCTAGCATCCAAGATACTCTTCTGATGATTTCTAGAGAGTCTTGATTGTTTCATTTTACCTTCTAATAACTTCTCTTACTCTATTTCTCACTACATTTTGTTTCTGCATTTCTTCCTTGCATTTCAAAGGACAAAATTCGGGTCTTTTCGTATTTAATTATCTTCCACCATGAATGTACGAAGACTATTGTCATTCTTACCTTCTGGTTCAAGGTAATTAAATATGGGCAGCTGTCATACCCCAATTTTGTCCAGGCCATTTCAAAATTATCATAAGTTTGATTTTATTTTCAATTTGCATAAGTTGTATAGCATAACATGCACTTCATCAGGAATAATACCTAAAATATCAGTCGGAATAAATTCTCGAATATATAGACAAATTGGTTAAATCATTCCTCAAGTACGTGCAAAATCAACGGGTAAATTTTTTCGAAATCAAGCTTGCAGACGTCAGTATTATTAATCTACAGTTCATGTTGTTTAATCTGGTGTGCTTGTTATATTTTCGACGAATTTTTCGGTTGCATTTTGATCCGTTTGAGCCTTTTACCAATAAAAAATTATTTTAGAATTAAAAGAAACACTGTATTTTTCCAATAAGTTTATTTTGCACTGATCATTTTAATGCATTCAGTTTAATTTTTTGAGCAAAATTTTGCCAGACTTTTATTCATTTTTAGTTGTTTTAATTTTGTTCTTTTGTCAAAATAATCAGGATATTTAAATAGGAATTTCCATGTCTTCAGTTTATTTTTATCATATTTATTTAGAAAGTTGTGAATTTTATTGGAGTTAATTGATTTAATCTCATTTAAATCAATTAAATCATCTAGAAGAGGCAACTTTGCCATTTTAAATGATTACTACTAGCCATTAGGGATAACCATTTGAATTTGATACTGATAATTTTGAGATTACTTCCTTAATTTTGTTGATCTGTAAAGAATATATCATGCTAAAAATTGTTTTGAATATGCTGGGTGTCTTGTTAAAACTGATGTTAATATCTTATTATTTTTGGTTTAGAGAATGTGTACTACTTTGAGGGAGTTTTGGCTTTTGTTATGCCTCAAGTATTATTTGAATGAGGTTTAGTTTTATGTTGTCTGAACATTAAGCTTGTTGGCACCTGGGAATTGTAGAAACGTAATATATTCTAGACTTTTTGGTTGGATGCATATTTGTCATACTGAACAGAAATTAGCGAAAATGAAATAGGTGCATTGCCATTTTCTTTCTTCTGGTTGTTTAGTTATGTGAATCATGTGTTTACAATATAAGGTATTGGAATGGATTATATAATATGTCATTTCTAAATGATTATTACTAGCCATTAGTTTCAGTTATGATTGGATTTTGTTGATTAGTTTGGATCATTAATTTTATTTATTGTAGATTATAAATGGTATAAACATTGTGTTGTAAATATAAGTTTGTTGTTGGTTTCTATTTCATTCCATTTTAATCGGATAAAATTTGTGGATTCGGAAATTTTATACCGTTATGCCTCCCAAATTTCAATACATTAACAGAATATTTCACCGTACAAACCGGTTTTTAGCACATCCATTCAAATTCGTGGATTCGGAAATTTTATACCGTTATGATCTTACGAATGACATTAATTGTGTTGCAATTTCGTACAAACCGGTTTTGAGCACATCCATTCAAATTCAATTAAATAAATCAACATCATCACCCATGCCTTTTAATTAAAATTAAAATTAGTTAATTAAATTTTGATTAGTTAGTTAATTTGGATTAATTAATTTTAATTAACTTAGTTATTTGATTGAATTCAATAATTTTTATAATTAATCTTAATTAGTTCAATTAATCGACTTAACCGAATTTTAATAAATTAATTTTAAGGATTAAAGGTTGATCTATTTCCTCCACTATCATTTCATAATACATATTAGATTCCACTCAATTTCATCAACAACACAAAACCATGATAAAATCATTTAAAAACCACACAATTTTCGATTCAATGTCGAGCCCAGTTTCGAATACCTTGGTAAGACGATCGCTTTTAGCATTGCCATCAACCTCACATTACTTACTCTTGGACTTTCTTACAATGAGACCTACTCGATTATAATTAAATCGATTAGATGATTGATACACCAAGTATTTCTATCTAAATCTGATTAACCGTGCAAATTCAAATCATCTTTCAAATCAATATAACTTCTAAAGATTTCCTTTTAAATTCTAAACTTTGGATGAAAAAGAGTATAGGAGGCGTTCTCTTCACTATCTCTCGAGTACTCGAATGATTGTCGCTCGCCATATTACTCGAATTCTTGTCGTTCGATTAAAACACTTCAAACAAACTTTGGATGAAAAGGAGTATAGAAGGTGTTCGCTTCACTATCTCTTGACTATTTGAATAATTGGCGCTCGTCATATTGCTCAAAATTTCGTCTTCCGATTAAAAACACTCTAAGAAAACTTAGATAAAGGAATAGGTGGCGCGCGCCTCACTATTCCTTGAATAAGCAAGTGGGAGGCGCTCGCCTCACTACCGCGCATATTCGATTTCCACAAACAACTTTCAACAGTAATTTGAACGAAAAGGGAATAAGAGGCAGTCGCCTTATTATTCCTCGAATAATTGAATGATTGGTGTGCACCATATTGCTCAATCTTTTGTCGTTCTTCTTTAAAATACCAAAAAAAATTCTCGCCCCCGTGCGACCAACAACTTAATTCTTTTTAGAAAGATCATTGTTTAACCCTTTCTAGTGCATACACAAACTAGCGCTTAAGTCTCCACCGCGAGCATTTAAGCCAACGTTTAACCGCTAGGATGCGATCTAAGAATTTGTTCATTAAAACACACTCAACTTATCAAACCTCTTTCATCGCCCCCGTGCGTTCGAAACTCTTTTCAAAAAGAACACTGTTCAATCCTTTCTAATGTGCATAACAAACTAGCACTTAAGCCTCCGCCGAGAGTAGACAAGCCAATGTTTAGCCTTTTAGAATGCTAACTAAACAGTCGTTCACTAAAAGACACCAACCAACTGTAGTTCCCCGAACTACGAATGCTCTGATTTCCTTATTGCACTATAAGGATACGTAGGCACGAGATTGCAAGATCTTGGCGAGCACACTAATAAAAAACCTCCATTTTCCCCCTTTTTGAGGTTTCCATCATCTCTCTTTTAAATTTTTTTATCTCTTGAAGAAAACAAATAACATTCAGCTAACATTTAAATTGTAAATTAGACTAAAAGGTTCTCGTTGAGTACAATGGACGTGAGGGATGCTAATACCTTCCCCTTGCGTAATCGACTCCCGAACCCGAATATGCTTGCGACGACCATTATTCTATATTTTTTCAAGGTTTTATCGATATTTTCCTATTCCTTCATTGGGATAAATAAAGTTCGGTGGCGACTCTGTTCGAATTAATTTTTTCCGTGACCATCGCGAGGAATCGTATTTTTTGAGATGCGACACTTTGCTACAATTTTTATCTAATCTCTATTAATTAAGTTTTGGGATGAGGGATATTACATCCCCACTAATTAAAATTTCACCCTCGGAATCTGATAACACTGAAACACATTGCGTATTTGGCTCAGATTGCACATGATTATTATAGTTTTATTTCTACTTTCTTGCGTTATGCTTGTCTTTTGTCTTTTTTTTAGGTACATTGGCTAAATAAAGCCTTTCGCTGAAAAAGGAAGCGAAAAGAGCAAGAATCAGAGATTTTCAGTGAAAATACACACATGGTATTCCACATGGCGTTGGCCATGTGGGTAACCATGATGTGTAAGCTCCCACCCACGTTTCAACGGTCACAAGACCACGTCTTCCACAATTTGTACACATGGTGGATGCCATGCCGAGATGAAGAGCGCCATCTTCCTATTCCGCGCCCAGTCAAGAGCAGTTGCTAGGAAAAGGACATGACTAGAGATTTTTTCTTCACACGAATTTTGAAAGTGTTATGTAACCTCTGAGGCATTGTTACACTATAAATAGGACTTAGGTCTTTAGTTGTAGGCATCCAAGTCTAGTTGCAGCATAGACCATAGAATCACACCGTTGAAGAAATAATTCTTCACATCGGAGGATTATTGTACCATTGTTGTAATCAGGTATGGAGCACCATAGAGTAGAATTTAATCTTGCCGTCATTTTACTTTCAAGTCAAATTTATTTCAAGTTTGTACTAGATTCAAGTCTCCGATTTGAAGAAGGTTTTTAATTCAGTTTGCATTACTATTATTTTATTTCTCACTTCACCTTTAATTTGTTTATTTCTCGCTTCGCCTTTAATTTGTTTATTTCTGACTTCACCTTTAAATTGTTTATTTCTCGCACTGCCTTTAATTTGTTTATTTTCCTTGCACGTTTACTTGTCAGATTTATTTTATTATCGCAAATTATTAATTTTTAAACCATACTTTCAACATATCATTCACGTGGTTCACTTTTAAAACCATTCTTACACTTAACACTTTATTTCCCTAAATGACGTATTCCATGAATCAATTATATGCTATGTTGTTTAACGTAACCCTGTCCAGCTAAATTCTTAGTGCTAGAATGTGAGGACCGTCATTTCGATGGGTACTCCGCATGTTGTATCTATAGGAATAGTTTAGGGGACGTTTTGATTTTAATACATGTTTTCTATGTTTAAATTGATCGGTTACTACGAAAGTAGATCCGTGATTAAGTCGGGTAAGATTGAAAGTCATCCGACATTTAAGATAAAACTTGGTTAGTTTTTAATTGATAAAAACAGCAAAAGCGCTTTGTTAAAATAATTAGGAGATTTTAATATTATTAGAAAGTGATTTTAAAACTATTTTCGGACACATTTATAGGTTTAGGATCCGGTTGGCCGAGCATATGCCGAAAACCCTTTTATGTTAAAAGTTTCCAATCAAAAGCACTTTTCAAATGAGTCTTATTGGTAATTATATATAAAAATATTTTTCGCTTTATCGCAATACGCGACCGGTGCAGCGTGAGCGGCTAGTATAGATTAGAGGTTAAGTCCGGTTCCGATTACGCTAACGCGACGATTCCTTTTTAATTAACTCTTTTTCAAGGCAGAAAATATTTCCCCATAAGTAATTATATTTAGAAACAATAAGAGTATTGTTTAATCAATGTGAATTACATTCCAGTATCATTTTTTCTGAATTTATTCTTCACTATTTTCAATTCATGTGCACTCTATCCACCTATTTAATTAGCCATAGATAAACACCTTAACAATAGAAATCGATAGATTGACATTGGTCTCTTTGGGATCGATAATCTTTTATATTACTCTGACGTATTCCATATACTTGCGGAAAGCACGCATCAAGTTTTTGGTGCCGTTTCCGGGGACCAATTACGTCAAAATTTGTACATTGTTGTTACACCGTCTAGATTAAGGCACCCCTTTTTGTCGGTCAATGTGAAGAACTCGTAGTACCAGAAGTTTAGTATTTCCAATAGAAGAACCTGAAAGATACACTCGCACTCGTCTTTTACTCCAAAAGATTAGAAGAGCAATGGCTGAAGAACAAAACCAAAGACCTCTTAAAGACTTTGCACTTCCTTCTAACGAAGAACCCCATTCTAGTATTGTAAACCCGGCTATTCCAACTAATAATTTTGAATTAACACCCTCTTTGTTACAAATAGTGCAACAAAACCTATTCGCAGGACTCCCTACTAAGAACCCGAACCAACATTTAAAAGTTTTCATCCAATTAGTTGATACCTTAAAAACCAATGGTTCTTCTCCTGAGGCGATATGTCTAAGTCTATTTCCCTTTTCCCTTAGAGGTAAAGCATGATCATGGTTAGATTCCCTTCTATCAAATTCAATAACCAATTGGAATGACATAAAGAAAGTATTCATTGCTAGATACTTTCCACCGAGTAAAACCGCTGTCCTACGAAACCAAATAACTAGATTCACTCAACAAGATTGTGAATCACTTTTCGATGCTTGGGAGAGATATAAAGAGCTATTAAGGGCTTGTCCAACCATGGTTTAGAACAATGGCTTATATTTCATACCTTTTATAACGGGCTTATCTATAACACAAAGATGACCACCGACGCTGCCGCCCGTTGGTGCACTGATGACCAAACCATGCCCGGAAGCTTGTGCTCTCATTGAAGATATGGTACAAAACCATTACCAATGGGGAATAAAACGAGCATTGGTAGAAAATAAAGAGACCAAGGAGGTATTTATGAAGTTAGTTGCCTAGACCATCTAAATGTCAAAATGGACGCCATAGCCCAAAAAGTCGAAAGTTTATCTATTAACCCTACAACTACCGTAGCTGCAGTTTAATTCGGATGTGAAATCTATGGAAACCAAGGACACATCATAGCCGAATGCAATCTTTTAGCTGAACCAAGCCCATATCAGGTCAATTATGCCCAAGGAAACCCTTATTCAAACACTTATAACCCTGGATGGAGGAATCACCTAAACTTTTCCTATAAGAATAACAAACCTACTCAGAACGTTACACCTCAAAGACCACCAGGATTCCAAGCCCAAAGACCGAACCAGCGTATGCAACCTACTCCTTAGAAATCAAATCTTGAGAAAATCATGGAGAGCTTCATTACAACCCAAACTCAGCAAAACAAAGAATTCATGAACCAGAACATTCATATAAATGGACTGATTAAACAATTAGGCACCAATGTCGATTATGTGATTACCAACAATAATATGCTTGAAACCAAAATCTCTCAAGTGTTACAATAATAAGCTGCTCAAGCTACACCATAAGGACAATTTCTTGGACAATCTCAACCCAACCCCAAGGGGCACGCTAACTCTATTTCCCTATGGAGTGGAACCACTTACGATGAACCTATAAACCCTAAGTTGAATAACCCAGAACCCCCAAAGAAAAATGTTGTAACTACACCCGAGAAACAAGTAGAGGAACCAGTAGAGCCTGAGAAACAAAAAGAAGAAGAAGCTAAAGATAAGGAAGGGGGGAAGGATAACGAAGTATATGTATCATCCCCTCCTTATAAACCACCAATTCCTTATCCACAAAGATTAAAATAAACCAAATTAGATAACCAACACAAAAAGTTTATAAAAGTGATTGAGAAACTCCACGTTAAGATCCCATTCAAGTGAAATATTCAAGTTTATCCTTTAAAGGGGAAGAAATGTGATATTGAACACTTTTCCATTTGAAGCTTGGATCATGATGAATTTTTAGGTGGAAGTTGGATAAATTAAACATAATTGAAAATTTTCTAAGTACCAAGTCAAATGACCACTTCTTCTACCTTGAATAACTTTTGCTATGAGCTCCAAATGAAAATGGTCTATTCATCAAAGTTGTAGATATTTCAATATTATTCAATTTGGTCACATTTTTGACATCATTTAGATTTGGCATGAGGTATTTATGCATTTTAGAAGTTGAGGAAAATTTCATGTTTAATGGTAATTACCCAAAATGACCTTTAATGTTTCCTCTTGGCACATGCCCTTGCAAGTTGAATTTGACATTTCTCAAAGAATACAATTTGGAGAGGACATCTTGAAATTGATCATGAAACTTGGATGGCCTTCATCGCATAAAAATTGAGCAAGTTATGGTCCGTGGAAGTTGACCTCCTAACTAGGGCACAAACAAAATGACCTATAATCTTTCACCATAAAAAATGACTTTACAAGAAAAACTAGCTCTTTATGTCAACATGAAAGTTTTTGGAATGTCATAGGAGTAACGTTTCTCTTGGAATCATTTTCATATGACTAAACGTGTAGGAGATAGGGTCTAGTGAACCCCAGTTTTGACTAGTTGACTTTCTCTGGTCCAACTCTTTGAACCAACTTGCAAACTGGAAGTTATCTCGATCCTTGGGACTCATGGAGGATCATATATGCATAAGATGACATGAAATGAAGTATACCTTGAAATATTGGAAGAATTGTTAAAGAAACTTGTTGAGGAAGTCACACAAGATACCCAGATAAATTAGGATTTCCAATGCAAACTAGCTTCAAATTCTTGATGAATTCTTGATCCAAATGATAAATGAAAAACATGGGGATCCATATATGATGTCTAGAACTATTATGAACCATATCTTGATTGATTTACTTGCACTGAGGGTCTCAAACCCTAGTTGTGAGCTTGATAGGGCATTGGTGGATGCACACGCTACCTATAAAAGAAACAAGGCTATACATAGACATAGTTTGGTATTTTGGTTAGTAAACAAAGTAAAATAAAGTATGATACAATCAAATGTGCTTGGTGATCTCTCCCAATGCGAACCAAATGAATTAGGGGTAAGGAGGATGCCAAGGTGTGATCCCAAAGCCAATGCAAATGATGAGATAACATGAGGGATCTTAGGGTTAAAATTAGGATCTTACACCATCCTGAGCGATGAATATGTGCAAGGTGATATTATATGTTATTATTTTAATACAAGTTTAGAGAAGGTATTACTTATGCGGTGATAGTATGGTATGTCAATTTAACACCGCATCTGAAAAATGGGTTGCGCCAGATAGGCGGCAGTCGGCAAAAGCAGGAACGCAGTTGCACGGCAGTGCCTTAAGCTTTGGATGAAAAACCAACTCACATCTAACACTAAATTAAGGGATATTGTATGGTCTCAAATTATGTTAAAGGGCTAGAACGTAGCTGGAATACAAGAATATGTTTCTTAGTGTGTATATAAGAGTTTGGCCTATATATTAGGGTTTCCCTAGGTCTCAACTAAGCTCTCTACGATTTTTTCTTCTAATTTTAATTTCATATTTGATTAGTGAATACATATTTAAAAGAATGTTTAATATTATATACCTAAAAAATTATGCACCAACCTCATATATAGTTCACTTAGCTCAACTTGATAAGTGACTTCTTGAAATAATACCCTTAATATGAGTCTTTATGGTATATATGTTGATACGGATATAGGAGAGCCAAGTTTGATCAATTTCATCCTCCACATAACCATTTATGAGAAGATTGATTGAGGCATTTCACTGAGCACCTTGTGAGCAAGAACGAAATCCATATTTTCTTCTCCTCGTCGCTTCAACAAGTAAGTTCCTTCTGACTTTGTCGTGATTTGTGTTGCTTGCTTTAATCTAGTATAAACCGTATTCGTATCGAATCATAATTACGTTATAATTACTCTTACCATGATTGATGTTAAAAACCTCATTGAACCGTGAAAACTAAGTTGCAAGTATCGCAAGGACTCTTTGTTAAATTAACCAACTGAATGAAAAGAAGGGGGTTTAAGTTTGTGATTAAGTTTATGATTAAAAGAAATGAATATGAGTAACGAATTAATCTACCGGTTCAGTTTCCTACTTATCATCGATTACTATTACCAATTCCTTAAGCGGATTCGATTCCTTTTTTATTTCAGTATCGATCAAACAAGCGCATTTAATACTATATGAATTACGTTCCTATTTTCTGAATTAAGAAGATAGTTACCGAAAGAGCGAATAAATGAAAAAAGTAAGTTTAATCGCGATTAAAGTTGGGAACATGCATCAATCTAAATTACTAAACTGTTCTATATTAATTACGAATTAAGCAAACGAAAATCACAGAACAGAATTGAAAGGAAAAGAAATTGAATTGAAAAATATATAACCTCAAAGTTTATAGAACTTTAAAACAGTAGATCAACCAGAGGTTTATGCTTCCATGGAATTTGCGCGTCTAATTGTTATTACGTGAGTATTAATCTATAAAAAGAGTAATGTCATTGATAAATGTGCCTGGTATCAGGTGATCTATTAAACTAGTGGAAATCGGCTAGAACTGGTAAAAACCAGTAAAAATTGGCAAATCGGCGGTTTTGGAAAATCAGCGGGTTAAATGCTTGCCTTTTTTCCTTAGACAAAACAACGCTATTATGATAATTAAAAAATATATAATATAAGTAGACTTTGTTCAAAAATTATTTGGAACAATTTCTCCTCCTTGGAATTAAATTTATTACACACTACGGTTATGTGATATCCCATATCCTCTTAACTGCTCTATTCTTTGTCAGTTGGGACATAGTGACCTCATATTTTCTCTATTTGTTGTAAAGTGAGACATATTGAACTCATATGTGCTCTATTTGTTGTCAGTTACAATAAATATTGTAATTATTTAACTTAGTTGAGCTTAATTCTTACTCAAAGAACGAAGATTTTGGTAACATTAATAATTGGTAAATTGGTACTTAAAGAAAAATATCATTTGAGATATTTTTCTCTCCTCTCTCTCTCTCTCTCTCTCTCTCTCTCTCTCTATATATATATATATATATATATATATATATATATATATATATATATATATATATATATATATATATATATATATATATATATATATATATATATATATATATATATATATATATATATATATATATATATATGTGTGTGTGTGTGTGTGTGTGTGTGGTGGTAAGATAAAGAGGAAGTGAATAGGAACAAGAGGAAATAAGAAGAAATTTTTAAACCTAACCTCTCAGCAAATTCAAGCGAAACAAACGAATGTGTTTCACCCGTGTCAATAATAGAAATCAACAAAATACTATTAATAAAACATGTACCTCGAATGAACCTGTTTGAGCTAGTAGTCTCTATCCCAGTCAAAGAAAAGATCTTCCCTCAAGACTATACCTTCTTGGGCTTCTGACAATTAGTAGTAATGTAACCCTATTTATCGTAGGTATAACAAGTCAGTCCAACACTCTTGCAATCTTCCACACGGTGACCTGTCTTCCCACACTTGAAGTACCTCAGAACATTATTCTTGCTCTTATTAGCACAGTGGCCTACTTCTCCACACTTGAAACACTTGACATAAGTGGGAGACTCTCCCCTACTTGGCTTTCTCTCACCTAAAGCTCTATGCTTCCCTCTATCGGCTAGAGCACTATATGGCTTCGCACAAAACTGATTCTTCCCCTTCCTCTCACTATGACTCTTATAGTGAGCAGAACAAGCCCTTCTATCCTCATCATTAATCCTACACTTATTCACAAGCATAGGAAATCGGTGAATCTCTTGATAATTCAAGCTTCTAAAGATAACCAGACTCTGAAGCTTCTTCAAAAGAATTCAACCAAACTTCTGAAGTAAATCTTATCAGAATGTTGATGTTAACAGACCAGTGCTCTGGACAATATCAAGCAATTTCTGAAGACAAACCAGATTTTGGAACACACAAAATATTATTCAAACCGTTTGTTTGATTCCTTAAGGAGACTAGGGTATAGTCGGATACTTGAGAAGAGAAATAAGGTTATTCTTTATGAGTCATTAAGGAGACTAGGATATAGTCAGATTCTTGAGAAGATAAAGAAGGTTATTCTTTGTGATTATTGTAATAAGTTGATTATAGTGGATTAAGTCCTTGTGTATAAGGCAAAATCACATTGGCGGGTGGACTTGAGTAACTTTGAGTTTCAAGCGAACCAGGATAGAAAGCTTTGTTATTAACATTTAAGTGGTGTTCTTAAGTTGGTAAAAAGCTTTTGTTTTCGTAAAACCCAATTCAAATCCCCCATTTCTTATGTTTTTCACACCTTCAGATAGAATGATGAAATATAACCCCAAAATCTCAATTTCATCTATTAAAACTTATTTTCATTCATTGATACGTTAACCTAGTTATTAAACAAAATATTCAAATACTTTGCTTAAAATTGTAAAAATGATTGAACGAATTTTGAATATCGCATCAGTCCATGTGAAAACAATAAAAACAAATACTTATACTTTTATTGCAAATACAACGATAACAAGCTCAAAGTGGATAATTGTCAAAAATTTAATTAAGTGGCATTGACCATCCTTTAGTCGTTTATTACTCTTTATTTGAAGTTGATTAATTAAAATATATTTTCCTTTTCAATTTTCATTTATTTAAAATAATTTTTTTAGGTAAATATCAACAACTAAATGATTTCGGGGTATAACGTGTAACATGCATCACATGACTATATGCACTAGTATAAATTTCAACCATATATATATATATATATATATATATATATATATATATATATATATATATATATATATATATATATATATATATATTAAAAAACTCTAAATCACAATAAAAGAAAGAAATAATATTACATACAATTACATTTGAAGTGAGATTCGTGTCTCACTTCTCCATTTATAATGTTCTACTTTCCTTCTATGATGATTTCAATCAAATGTATACTTTAGTGTCTCAAATCACGTGTAAGATATTCTTTGTACCATTTTGCTGCATTAGTCGGTATACGCTTGAGACTATCATTAAAGTCAATATGATAAAGACCCCAATTTCCAGAATAACCCGCTTGAAATTCAAATGTATCAAATTCCGCCCATAAAAAATAACCTTGAACGTTTACGCCATCACTATCAATTTAAACATAGAAAAATATTTAAGATGGGTCATACCGATATTTTTCAAGTTTCATTACTTTAAATTTAATTGAGTTTTTATATTAGATATATTTAGAACCAAAAACAATAAGTACTTACAGTCAATAATATACTTTTGAAAAAATTTAAAAACTTTAAGAAATTGCATAAAATTTATTCTCACACAATTTAAATGATTACATAGTGATTCAATTATATTTTAATACAATGTCAATTTATTTGATCATATTTTAAACTATCTCAACACAATATCCAAATATGAACATGACTGAGTAACTATGTAAAACCACTTTTTTCTATCAATTCAAAATCATTGACCTTTATTATAATTAAACATGTTAGAATTTTATTTCAAAATATTCTTAAATCAATTCATAGTAAAAACAATACAATATAGTTAAGAAATATTTTTGAATCTTTTATTACTCTCTTTACACAAGTAAGAATGTTAATAATGTATGTGATATATAAACACTATATAATAAATAAAAGGTCCTCACAAAAGTAAAATCAGATCATACATAAATAAAACATACGTGCATGATTAATAACTAAGAGGAATACATTCAATTCTAAGAATAATCAAATGTATCATGATACATTTATTTACTATCCATATAATTTTATGGATAAGTAAAAGTGACTTACTTTATTGCCGTCTTAGTAGCATTTAAATGTGCGGCAACATAAGCAATTCGGTGTTCGTCCTTTAATGGATTTGAGATTTTTGAAGAAGCAATACCTACATAAATATGATTTTATAAATTTTTTACTGATTAATCTTTTAGTACCATAAATTATAGATATTAGTCATAATATTATACATATATATGATAAATAAAAGTACCACCAACCATTTTCAATGATGTAGACTTTAGGATTTTTGTACTTTTCCTTAATATAGATTAAGAAATTATATAATCCTTCGGGATAAACATTGTTCCAACCATATTGATCCTACAAATTATTAACATTGAACAAAAATCAAAAATATCATAATTATGCTATTCTCCTAACATATGTCATTATTTTAAGTTCTTATCATTATTTTCTAACCTTGAAACCAAGGATTTTTCCTTCTGCATCAGAAGCTGCAATTATGAAGTAATGGCAAAAAAAAAAATAGTTCATAATTAATCAGTACAATTTGTTGTAAACTTACATGTAAAATAAGAATAATTTGATTGGTTCAGAATTTGTGATGTCACCTTAATTGACTTTTTTTTACAACGATGTATTTTGTGTACCATTTTTTCCTGCTTAAAAATAGAATTTAATTTAAGAAAAAACTTACCTTCTGAAACTGCTAAAGCATCATAGTTGTCCGCCATAATCTTGGTTATATTTGGTTTGTGTCTAGCAAAGTGAGAAGTATAATAATTTATCCCTATAAAATTTGTGCTTCCTTTTAACATATGTTTCTCCTTTTTAGTAAATTCTGGTAGCCTATTCCCCACCGACTCTTTCATTATTTTTGGATAATCTCCATGGAACACGGGATCTAAAACCCTACACATTGAAATATAATGTAGCTAAATATTTTTTTTATATGTATATGTAATTACCATTTAAAGAAAATATATAAAATTTAAATAAACATAACATTGAACTTGTGATAATGCACACATGGTGTGTTGTTAGTAAGGTAAGTAAAACAGACTAACCATCCCCAATAGAAATCCATTAGTCTTTGAGCAACAACCACATCTTCTGGGTTAGAACTGTAGGGAACATACCTTCCTGATGAAAGAGCAAGTCCAATTTCTCCCCCTTGTATTGTCTATATCAAATATTCAATGAAAAATAACAATAATTTATTTCTTATATATAATTCTCCTTATTTTATAGACCTTTAATTAATGTTACTAATTGCCAATGTATTTTTTTTAATTTAACTAAATCAAATGTAACTATTATTATTATTATTATTTTTATCAATGATTTGTATTTCATTCACTATGTTGTGAATCTCAATTGTTAATCTACATATATTTTAAGCTAACATTCATACTATATATATATATACATATATATATATATATATATATATATATATATATATATATATATATATATATATGTGTGTGTGTGTGTGTGTGTGTGTGTATGTGTGTGTGTGTGTGTAAAATAGAATACCTAAAATATGTCTTACTTGAAATTTTGTTGTGTATAACTTTGATGTTGTAGCATGGGCAAGAAGAAAGTTATGAAGTAGAGTATATACTTGTGTACATATTTTAGTACTTGTGCACGCTTGATCAGTAGATAAATTATCAATATTGAATATGTATTGAACTATAGCAGTGAATTCTGTCTCATTGATTGTAGTCCAATGTTTTACTCGATCTCCATATGTTTTGAATAAGAGCTTACTATAATTCTTGTAATATTTTCTGAAATTTATTTTTTACATAAATAATATTAGCATAAATGTTTAAATTCCATTATCTGGTGTACATTAACTTTAAGGTTAAATAAATTAACCGAAAATAAAATATCAAGAGGATATGATATTAAGAAAATTTACACAATGGAACGATTTAAGAAGCCACCATGTTTTTCTTTAAGAGCTAACGGGTAGTCAAAGTGCATGATACCCACAAAAGGTTCAATACCTACACATATAGTAAAAAAATGGATAATGTAAAAGCGGGAAAAAAGTGTATGTATTTTATGTTTAATAAAATACTCGTTAAATCTGATTATTACAATGAACTTTAGATACTTCAAACCATACCATTTTTGAGTAATTCATTAATCAAGTTGTTGTAGAAGTTGACACCTTCTTGGTTTGTACCTCCTTTCAAAGTTCCATCTGCATAATCGATCATTAAAAATAAACAAAAAGATAAATGAATTAGTATTGTTAAGTATTTCAGGAAAATAATATATTATATCCCTAATTGTTGTGCATTTGAAAATTATTATTTTTCTCATATCTTTAGTACCAATAACAACAAACATCAAACTTTAATTTCGGGAAGAAAGACACTATGGAGAGTCATTTACAAAATTAGCATAAAGGTAACATATATTACCTCTGTTCCATTATATAAAAGACAACTCATTTTATAGGTTTATAGAATAACCAATGTATTTGGTCGGTTTATAGACTAGATACATTGATTATTCAATGAATCTAAAAAATGAGTTATCTCTTATATACAAGAACAAAGGTACTATAACATATTATATTCATTTAAATCGAGTAACGAAGAAAAGGAGCTAAAATATCTAACATTTAAAATGAAAAAAAAATTAAAGAATAAATTTAAAATCTAAAAATAAGTCAGTGGAATAAAAGTATAATCTAGCCAACTTAAATATATGAAATTCTCTTTGTATTTATAGATTAAAGTATCTAAATTTTGTATCTTAAGAGGCAAAAAATAGAACACAAGCTTAAAAGACAAAAGTAAAACCTAAAAACAATTTTAATGAGCAAAATTATAATTTATAATTTTAAAAAATCATAAAAAAATGAGATTCCTTGCTTAATTTCCAAATTAAAAATTTGTTTAATATTCTCCGCTTCAGATATTAATTAATGATGTGATGCAAAATAAATATAAAGATCGAACTAAAGGAAAGACAATTACAAAAATATGTTAGGAGAATATAATTTATACTCAAACACAACTTATTTTAGACTAAAAGATATAAATAAAAGAAAGAACCAAAGCACAAAACATAACTCAAATGTTTCGTTACTTAATATTCTTCTTTTGAGAAATATGAGAGTGTATTAGATATTTTTTATTTTATTTTAGATGTTAAAATATATTATTTTAGTTTTAAAAATTACTTGGCAATATTCTACTCCATGAGATGGACATTCGATAAGAATTTACTCCAAGCTTCTTTAAATGTTGCACGTCCTCCTACAAGATCATAAAAATTAAAATAAAGAAAATAAGTTCGAAAAAATAATTATTCTAAGGTGTACACTTTTTTAAAAAATTATTTCTACATTGTCAATCTATTATGTCTAATTAACAATAAAATCGGTGTTGTTTCTAATCAATACGATATAGTAAATAGAACAATAATGTAAAGTTGGTGTTTGGAGACTTGGAGTCAAGAATTCCAACAAAAGATGGATGTATGCTTACTTTCATCAAAATAATAATTAACATATAATATTTGAAAATAAAAATCTAATGTCTATCCAAAGAGAAAAAAATTCAATTCAGATTTAGTGAACTCACCTTATATCGTTTATAATGTTCAATTTTTGATGAAAATTTATCAGCATCTAAATATCGACCTATTTGTTAAGAAGAAAGAAAAAATTATTATTGTTAATCATTATAACTAAGGATTATATTTCAAGATGAATAGAAATAACCAAATGACAATACTACATATTTCAAGAAAAATAGAAAAATAAAAGTTAACCACTGAAATGGGGAAGATGTAATAAATTATTATAAAGTTAAGTTGTTTGTCACAAGTCCATCGATAATTGGATCCAAGAACGAAGTTCAAATTTTATAAGAGATTGATGTAAAATGACCGTGTCACCTTTCATTATAGTAATTTCTATAATTTGTTAAAATTTGTTTTCCATTTCATCTATCAACTTTATTTGATAATTTGATTTTGAAAAAAATTTGGTCAATTGAAGTTTTGTTGAATACTAGTACTATGGAAAAGATAAAATAGCATTAAATTCTTGAACATCATATAACATACCTAGCAATATATTAAAGAACCAAAGTATTTACATTTGTATTCTTCCTATAAGTATATGTTTCAAACCTTTGTTTTGTTCAACTATAACATCCCAGATTCCAAGTCCTCTTCCTCCTTCATGAGACCCTCCTTCAATCTGATGTTACCAAAGTTTTTTTTTAGTAATACGATAGGTTTTATAATTTCAAGCTATTAAATATCTTTTTAATCAGAGTTGGTATTATATATCTAAGTGTATATGACTTTTTAGAATGCACCTGAAGGGCAGAAGATCCAGTACCAAACAAAAATTCATGCGGAAATGATTCTCGATTTGGAAATTTTGAAGAATTTAGAAATTTTAATATAGAGGCAACAACAAATCTCAACAACAACAACAAAAACAAAATATGTTAACACAAAAAAACTAAAATTAAGTAATTATGACTCAATCAATATTATTGTATATATGGATAAACTAATTAATTTAATCAGAAGCACCTGTGAAATAGATAAGTCATATTTGGTTGTCATATGCCTGTGAAATAGATCTGCAATCGTAAAATAATATAACCAATTATGACAATGTAAATAGTTAAATAATTCATATTAGAAAATGAAGAGCACAAATATCATTGCAATTTTAAAGAAATTATTTGTATCTCAAAAAGTAGTATTTTCTCTATATATGTATAATTATATAACATTTTGAATAATTATTATGTATAACATGTATATGACTATTACTAAATTATCATTTGTGTATATTATATTGACCTTAATTTAAATTTTTTATGATGAAATTATAATATTAATAAGTGATATTTCAAAATAAACAAATAAATTTATCTAACAATTTGAAAAGCATCTTATATTTAGGAACAAATAAATATTTAAAATTCTGAGAGATGAATAAGTAGATATAGAAGGAACAAATATTAACATGGTTTGATGAAGATAAAAGATTGAATTGAATTTTGTTTTACATATGTGTAATTTTAATTTTCCTAAAGTTTTAATGGTTTAAATTAAGAGAATTATTATCATAAAAATAAAAATACATACACCCATATACTTGAGAAGGATGTTGAAAATCAAAACAAGAGATAAGATTGTAATAATAGTTTTAGAAATTCTCAAAGCTGACAAAATCTCCATTTTGTGCAATGAAGAGAATGCCAAAATTTGATATAAAATTTAAATTTTTACTTTATTTATAGTTTGAGAAAATAAATAAATATAGCTTTCTACCCTATGACAACCTGTTAGACCACTTTCTAGATAAAAAAAGATCAGACTAGTCTTTTAAAATGTTTTAACAAAAATGTATTATTGCGCTGTCTAAAATTACTTTGACCTTTTTTTGACCACACATTTATTTGATCATGATGAATACCAATATTACTATATTTAGACTTTCCAACAAAATAACATTTTTAGTTTGTTATTTTATATAAACTATAGTTTGTGTGTTACAATTGTACAACATCACGTTAAAAATCCATTTGCATATATTACTTTATTTCTAAAATAAATATATAAAAAAATTGAGTAAATGATAAGTTTATTTAAAGTATGTCATAAGTAACTAGGATCTCCACTTTCCCATCATCATCAACATCATCATCATCATTTCTTTAATTATTTATAGTTAACTTCACTTATTATTTTTAAATTATATTACTTGGTTACACAAAGATTAATAATACTTACGTTATTAGTATATTACAGAAGTTATGTAACATTACAAGTATTCACCTTCGTAACTGAGGTATATATATTCGAATGAGAAATATTTTCTTCATGTTATTTAATTCTACTTCATCCCATCACTTAAAACTTCTCATGTGTTTTGTCAAACTCTAGAGGTCAATATTTTTATTAGAACTCGATACTTGTATTAAATTATCTATTAATAATAATAAGGTTTTTTTACCATGTTTATTTTTTCAAAGTAATAAAGTCCATAGAATAACTAGTCTGTTTGATCAAGCATTGAATGTGATCTAATCATGAAACCTCGTTAAACATAAAGAAATTATTCTAAAATATACGTAGTCAGGTAGTCAGGTTTTATTGTGAAGTGGAATAATGTAATACCCCAACCAGATAAGATCTAAAATATCGTAACTAAGATACTGTAATAGGTGGCACTGATACATCAAAGAGCATAGAATTGACATAAGTATATGGAATTACATATGTTACCACAAATGTGCATACATATAAACCATTTCTAAAATATAAAAATACTAATAACACCCTGCACAAATCAAAATATAAGGAAAGTCTTATTGCATCCATCAAATCATCTTGCCTTTCCCTTTATTAGTAACTTGTCTATCTGAAAAGATAATCAACAACATGGGGTGGGATAATACTATCTCAGTGGAGTTCTACCAACGCCACAAGTCCACTCAAGGTTGGGGTCATCTAGAACTACAAGAGATTCTACATGTTTTAACACTCATGTATCATAAAATACCACAAAATGGATCGAGGTATACTCATCCTCATACAATGTAAGAATGTCGATACACTCGCTCTAACATCCATGTATACTTCATGAGACCGTTAGCATCGTGGAACATCCACTTCCTACTATCATTTATCATATCAATCCTAGTTTGATAGAATCGGGGACTTTCTACTAGTCCGTTCCACTAAGGTTGGTCTTGTGGTGCGACCTACCACCTTTGCCTAGATTATCCTCCTGGTTATTAGTTGCACTCCGATATACGCAACATGTTTCAATATTCCTCTTATGTATCTCAATTGATTCCTTTTAGAACAGACGTCATTGTATACTCACTATCCCACGATACTTCTAAGTTTCCAAGATTCACTATTAGTTTACCTTGATTCATGTCCTAGGTTACCTAAAATCCCAAAAAAAATCTCAAAATCATTTATTAATCACAAACAGAAAACATATATATAAAATAATTATAACTCTTTACCGTAAGATAGATCCTTGAATTAACTTTCTAAGGCATCTGACTGTGTCTCAATTGGAGTTACCAAACTCAAATTATGTTATTCTCAATTCTACTTCAAAATTTGTAACACTGTTAGTCGAATATAAAATAGTGGTAATCGACTACCACTAATCCAGATGTCAGATTTTCAAATTTAACACTAGTAATCAAAGACTAATTAGTGATACTCGACTACCACTCGTACAAGAACTAAAAAGACAACTTTTTACTACATAAACTTGTATCCAAACAATCCCTAAGGTTCCTCTTTGCTACATACATTATTTTAAGGCATAATCCAAACTTTTAGGGGTAGGAAACAAGTATGAACTCATAATCAAGCTATCAAAACACAATCAAATCAGTTTTTCAAACATGCAAACAAGCAATTTCATAACCTAAGATACCCATTTTCCCACATGAAACCCTAGGTTGAACTATCCCAATCATCACCTAAAGGAGGATGAAGATGATTTATGAAGAGCCTTGATGATGTATTTTGATATTCTTCCTTCTACTTGGTTGGATGACTCATTCTTTGACACTAATTGCAAGAATTGACTCTTTCTTCTATATGCATGGATGGCTAAGATGAACTTGGAGTCCCATTGTCCTCCTTCTCCCATACCTACCCGCTCTCCTTATTCTCTTGAATCTCTCTCTCTCTCAAATTCCGATTTTAAGAAGTGAAAATGAGAAGAAAAGCGGAGCTTCTCACATGCAAGTTGATTGAGACTTTGAGATTTGATCAATAATTTCTCTTTATTCCCTCTATATTCCTCTCTCTCTCTCTCTCTCTCTCTCTCTCTCTCTCTCTCTCTCTCTCTCTATATATATATATATATATATATATATATATATATATATATATATATATATGAGAGAGAATTGGTCTTGGTCTTTTTATAAATACTCCCTTGGTGAAAAGACATATATATATATATATATATATATATATATATATATATATATATATATATATATATATATGAGAGAGAGAATTGGTCTTGGTCTTTTTATAAATACTCCCTTGGTGAAAAGACCTAATTTCCTTTATGTTTATCATTCATTCATATAAGTTGATAAATCTTGAGTCTAAATGATAAAGCCACATTTTCTTAAGTCAAGGTAAGGTATAAAGACATCATGGGTGTTACAGATAACATTAAAGCATTGAGACTATTATATGGATAAGCTAATGATTACATCTAAGAATCATGGATAGAGAGTTACCAAGTCTTCATATAGGTATAAATACTATGAGTAACATTGATATTGGATTCGTCCTCCATGAGAATACTAAATAAATTGTTATGCAAGTTTCATAAGTTATGCTCATGGTGATAGTGGTGTATTCTGCTCTTCGATTTGAAACCACTAAGGATCAGTGTAAGGTATAATGTACTTAAGTAAAATACGAAAAACTGTAAGGTACGATAGTGGAATTCACAACACCGTAATGTATGATGTACTTAAGTGAAATACAATACACTATAAGGTATAATATTCTTATTGGGCTTGTTCAACTTGTAGCCCATACAAGCAGTTATATAAATCGAACCCTTGTCCTAAAGTATTAGTTTCGTAACCAAAATTGGTTTGGGAAACCCTATTCGTACTTATCTCTCTCGAATTATTCATTAAATAACAAATATTATTGAGATTGGAGGCACTATGTTCGCGTGGATTGAGTATAGGTGTTTTATTTTGTTCAAAAATCGCAGCCATTCTCTGGTTCTCTATCAATGGTTAATTTCCCCAAGAGGTAACCATTATATCATTGATCATGTACATTCGTAAGGATTAAGTTAAGGGTCATTTTGATTTTCTTCTCCGCATTTTAGATACGGTTTCCCTTCAAGTAAAGATCTAAAGTGATCACAAACATTTCATTATTATTCATAATTCTCATTATATATAAGCATGTAACTCCTTGAAATCTTTAAGATTATGACCTTTTTTTCATCAATAAAAATATTTCTAATGGGTTTTATATCATTCTAGAATTTTGAAAATATCAAATCATCCAAACATTAAAATTATTTACATTTGTCTTTAAAATTGTGTATCATACTCTATTTTCATCTTCATTCAAAGAGGAAAATTTTAATTTCTTTAAGAGAATAACATCTTAGACGTAATCTCTTTGCCAGAGATTTTTGGAGTTTTTTTCTATCCTTTTGTTACTTATGATGTGGGAGCTAGATTGTGGTTTAAAGTTGTTAGGTGGTGGGGTTGTGTAATGAATGATCTCAAGAGAGAAATGTGTGGTGTTTGAGCTGATTAGGTCCTTATGGTTTAGGTATATGACTAAGTTGATTTGATTCTAATTTGACACTCTATGGTATGTTCTAATTGGAAATTCTAAAATGATTCTATTTCTTGAGGTACGACAATGACCTTGGAGGAAATTGCGGGTTTGATCATTTTATCTTTTGGAAAATTATTTTTAAGGAAGACCTTATTTTACTCTTGCACTTTTTAAAACTAGATGTCATAATCTATTCTCTTCCTAAATCAGTAGAGTCGAGATGGTAGGTCAATTTTTGCTTTAAGAGATGTTTTGTAAGTTTTTGTTGATTTATGCTTATGATATTCTTTTAGTATTTCCATATTACTTTTTCATATGCTTTTTCTTAGGGGTCGGGGTCTTTTCTCCAATAATGTTATCAATTGTTTAGGAGGTTCCTTTTGGTTGGTGGTTTTTTTAGGATTGTAGTGCGCCTCTAGTCCTTTTTACTTTCCTTTTGTTTTTTCATATTTTGGTGGATACATTTTGTAATTTGTTCCTTTATTTTTCTTCCTACTTATCTGTACTAGAATATAACCCGCGCGTTGCGCAGATGATCTATAATATATTAATGTCACTGTATATGAAATTTTAAACTTTATCAAAATTTTAAATTTTTTGTATTGAGTAATTTTTAAATAATTATATTTGAATAATTATTATATGTAGTTTTATAAACACATATTTGAAAAAAGGTTGAATTTTAAGAGTAATAGAGAAAATTAATTGATTATTTTGATAGAATATTTTTTGAGTAAATTTATTTGAATAACTATTATATGAGTTTATTAGGACATTTGAGAATAACTTAAATTTTAAGGAGTAATAAAAAAGATCGATGTAATTGTAAATAATATAAGAATTATACTAAAATTTATCAATTAGTTTGTATGTTAAAAATTTAATGATTGAATAATAGATAATATAATAATTTCATGGTTAAACTTATAATTTAGTTTAATTTATTTTTATTCAAAGAGAATAATTGATTTATTGGCAATTATAAAGCAATAATAATTGTACTAAAATATAATGAAAAAAACACTTTCAAAATTTTTAATATTACATTAATTGTTCAGTTAGAAATTGGAATTGTAGATAATTATCATCAATAATAAGTAAGAAATATAATTTCAAAATTTCTAATAGTCCTTAATTATAGATTGAAGATTTAGATTGATAGATAATTAGTAAATAGTAAGAAATTGAGATTCAATTTGATTTTTTTAAATATGATACTAACTACAAAATTAAAATTCTGATTGGTAGATAATGTCACTAATATTGTAAAATGGAGCTTCCGTTTTATTTAGAGTCGGAATTTGGATTGATAAATAATTAAAATAGTGAGAAATAAATTTTAATTTTTTAATAAGTCATTAATTCTTAAATATGAATGTAGAATCATATATTATTATTGGCCATAATATGAAAGAAATAAAAAAATAAAACTTCATAACAATTGAAATAAAAATTAAATATTATCTATATACACTAATTATAGTATTGTTAGAAATAAAAATTAAATATTATCTATATGCACTAATTATAGTATTGTTAGAAATAGTTTGTCTAAAGGAATAAAATATTTTTTATAAATAATAAAAACATCAACTATTCAATATAGCTAAACCACAAAAACGTTTTAAAATAGAAGGAAGGAAATTAAACCAAAGAATAATTCGTAACAATTAAATGGAAATTAAATATTGTTGGTATGGTTATATTCAAAAGAGATCGTAAGAGAAAAAAGGAAACTAAACAAAAAAATAATAATCTAATTGGTATGGTTATATCCGGATGAAAACATGTGTATTATAGTTCAAAAAATTTGATGATCTAAATGATTATTATTCATAGAGACTATAAACTTTCAAATTGAAGACCCGTAAATTTATATGAACTTTGAAATTGAAGACCCGTAAATTTATATGAACTTTGAAATTGAAGACCCTTAAATTTATGTGCATCTTTATTAAAAAGACAGTAAACAACCTATATTAAACTAAATCTGAGTATAAATTATAATTAAGATAATAATTAGAATTTATACTAAGGAAATAAATAAGAATTTATATTCGAAAGAAAACATAAATACTATAATTCTAGAATTATGAAGAAAGAGGAAGGAAATTAAACCAAAAAAATAAAATAAAAATCAATACAAAAAATAAAAATATCTGAACGAAAGCTTATGCATTGCATTTTCTAGAATTGTGTTTCTTCAAATGATTGTAAGAGACGTGTATTTCAATTTTCGTTCTAAGATTCTTGTTTGTAGGAGTTGGAGCCGATTGAGCTCTCACTCAAATTACAAAACCTGCAAAATAATAATTAAAAATTATGTTAGACTATATAAATATGAATATGAAATAAATTTAAACATAATAAAAATAATATTTATGAAATGAATTTAAATATGACCATAACAAAAAAATTAAAATTTATACGAAAAAATATGGATAAAAAATTGATTTGAATAGATGTAAAACAAAAGGATGAAACCTTCCAAGAGCTTTTGGATTAGATAAAGATAGAATTATTATTTTTTGAATCGGTGTTGAATAGTTCATCCATTCATCTCATTTTTTATCTGGTTATGCCTCAAGTTCTAAAATATACGTGTGAGGGAGAAAGTGAGAGGAATTTATCTATTTACCTTCCAAGAGCTTTTGGATTAGATAAAGATAGAAAAATCAATTTTTTTAATCGGTATTAAATAGTTCACCCATTCATCTCATTTTTTGTCTGGTTATGCATTAAGTTCTAAAAGATACATGTGAGAGAGACAATTAGAGGAATTTATCTATTTAAAGAAAAAAATGAAACAAATTGACTATTTAAGAATAATAAAATAATATTATTGGAGAAAATCAAACATCACATATATCTTGATTGAGTTTATAACTACAACAAAATCACATATTATAATTAATTAATTAGATCAAAATCTCTCTTTTAAACATTCTCTTTTATTTTATAAATAATATTATTTCTAATAGTGGTATCTAGATATTATATAATATTATTATTATTAGCCAAATATTATATTATTATTTATTATTTGTATTAATATTATTATTAATAGTAGTGACTATTTTGGTACTTTCTTAGTCAAAATATGGATGTGGATAAATAATGGTGTTTTGATTGGTGGTTTAATAGAAGATGTCCACATAAGCTAATAGGATGATGTGGATTGTTTTGGAAGAAGAATGTGTTAAGTGTCGTAATAT
The DNA here is from genome assembly GCF_024323335.1 of Lathyrus oleraceus. Classification (NCBI taxonomy): domain Eukaryota; kingdom Viridiplantae; phylum Streptophyta; class Magnoliopsida; order Fabales; family Fabaceae; genus Lathyrus; species Lathyrus oleraceus. The sequence continues at coordinate 283,079,335 of NC_066581.1, forward strand.
AATTTGAAGCATTGGATTTAATATATATATATATATATATATATATATATATATATATATATATAAATAGATTATATTTGTTTTTAAAAAAACATTTGTGCAAATAGTTTATAATATAGTCATAAGTTGTTTTTAAAATTTTACACATAAAATTCACCTACTATAAGCGTGAAATTCAAACAATCATCCCCATATCCATCATCTTATACACAACACACACAAACAATGCATAACACAATTGAGAAAAAAAGGGAAAAATGTTGAGTCTTTTTTTTATGTCTAAATAGTCTTTTCGTCCCTACAAGTTAGCGTGTTTTTGATTTTTGACCCTAAACTGTTTTTTATTGAAAATAATCCCTGAATATTAAAATATTTTTGATTTTAGTCCCTAAAGTAAAAATCCGCAAGAATCCTGCAAATTTTCCTGCGGACTTTAATTTTAAGGTCTAAAAACAAAAAGATTTAGCATAAAGGATTATTTCCCAAAAAAGTTTAGGGACTAAAACCAAAAACACCCAAACTTACAGAGATTAATAGATTATTTAAGCCATTTTTTTATCCTTCTATCCCTCACTCTTCTATATTTCTATCATCTTCCCAAATTTTTATTTAATTATGTGCATTAGGTAATAGTCAGGTCTTGCCATATATATTATGAGGCCAAAAGTAAACTTAAATTTGAAACCTTTTAATGAAAAAAAGAGACATTTTAAAAGTTCATAATAAAATTTTAGTAAAACTACTTGATTTTAGCCTAAATTTTATTCTCCTTATATTTTAGAATTCAATATCGCTTATTAAATAAATGTAATTGTAACACCCCATATACGATAGTATCTAAAATCATCAAATTCAGAATATTAAACATTGGTATTGATACTTCCATTAGTACATAACTAGCATAAGTACATGGAAACACATAGCCTACAACATTGTGAATGCAGATACAACATGTCGAAACATAAAATTCTAATAACAAAAAAATAGCACAAAAAAACATAAGAAAAGTTTTCACGTGATCCTCAAGCCATCTTGCCATTTCCTTTTCCAAAAACTTGCTCATATGAAAATATATTCAACAATGTGGGGTGAGATAATACCATCTCAGTGGAGTCCTTCTAAAATCACCATTCCTCAAGGATATTAGGTCATCTAGAACTACTCAAGTTTCTACTAGATTCCAACACTCATGCGACATAAAATTACACCAAGGGGTTCGAGGCATAATTAATCTCATACAATGTAGGAATGCTAACATACTCCCTCTCACGTCCATGTATGCCATCAAGAGACGGTCAACCTCGTAAAATGTCAACTACCTACTAACACTTCTAAAGCCTAGTTCTACTGTCTTTGTGATAGGATTTTTCATCCTTTCTATCATTTTACAGTGTGACCTACATTACTGATCAAATTACCCTCCTGGTTACATGAAACAATTCAGGAACGCGCATAAATTCTCGACATTCCTCACATGTATTTCAATATATCCCTTTTGGAACCAATGCCATCGTATGCGCACTATCTCAAGATACGCCTAAGTATCAAAAACTCACTATTAAATTATTTTGATTTATGACTTAGTTTACCTATGATCCTTAGGTTACCTCATAATTAGTTACTTTCACAAACAACAAACATAAATAGAAACACTATAATACTTTACTATAGGATATACTTTTGAATTAGCTTTCCAACATAAATGATTGTGTATCAATCAAAGTTATCGAACTCAAGATACGTCTATTACGAGTTGACTCTATTTTCCAAACAATGGGGATTACGGGTCAGCAATAGTTTGGCTTACGGGCATAAGTGACCCAATATTTTCACCATTTTGAGGCAGCCGGTTTTATAGTTGAGTCGTATGCTTTATTACAGCCATAAGGAATCTATAAGCATGGCTGATAACCATAAAAGGCTTAGACGCCCTTAAATATTTCAATTATACTTGTTTTAGTCATGTATTTCCAGCTACAACCCAATACAACACATATACAATCATGAAGAAACACATGGAACACATATATTAACAATAAATTCACATGTAACACAATAATAAAGTAAGAACAAGCATAAATTTCATTAAACCAACCCTAACATCACACGCAAGGAGCTTAGTTGGATATACCTAATTCAAAGCTTAAAGGAACCCCACCTTTGAGTGGTAGCTTTCTGAAATGAGGAGGATGAAAATGATGGTTCAATGATCCTTGATGAGATTATTTGAGTCAAGGAAAGTTTGAGAGTGAAATGGAAATGAGAATGGTTTTTTCTCTTCTTCTTCTCCTTTCCAATACTAGAGACATTAACTCCACATGCAAGCTTGAAAGGAGCCCATCAATAGGCTCTTTCGTACTCTCTCTCTCTCTCTCTCTCTCTCTCTCTCTCTCTCTCTAATTCAAAATCAGGCATTCTTTTGAAAGGAAATGAAAGAATTAATGATAAATGGTGAGTTTTTTACACCAAAGGCCCTTGCATATTATTCAAATTCAATAGCCATTCCATTCATTCAATTAGGTTCACAAAATCCTAATTGCTTTGCTATAATTTTTCTCTAATCTCTCTTAATTAAGGTTTGGGATGAGGGATATTACATCCCCACTAATTAAAATTTCACCCTCCCAATATGATAACACTGAAACACACTGCGTATTTGGCTCGGATTGCACATGATTATTATAGTTTTATTGCTACTTTCTTGCGTTATGCTTGTCTTTTGTCTTGTTTTTAGGTACATTACCTAAATAAAGCCTTTCGGTTAAAAAGGATGCGAAAATAGCAAGAATCAGAGATTTTTAGTGAAAATACACACATGGCATTCCACATGGCGTTGGCAATGTGGGTAGCCATGATGTGTAAGCTCCCACCCAGGTTTCAACGGTCACAAGACCACGTCTTTCACACTTTATACACATGGTAGACGCCATTCCTAGATGGCGGACGCCATCTTCCTATTTCGTGCCCAGTCAAGAGCGGTTGCTAGGAAGAGGCCATGGCTAGAGATTTTTTCTCAACACCAATTTTGAAAGTGTTATGTAACTTCCGAGGCATTGTTACACTATAAATATGACTTAGGTCTTTATTTGTAGGCATCCAAGTCTAGTTACATCATAGACCATAGAATCACACTGTTAAAGCAATAATTCTTCACATTAAAGGATTATTGTACCATTGTTGTAATCAGGTATGGAGCACCATAGAGTAGAAGTTAATCTTGCCATCATTTTACTTTTAAGTCAAATTTATTTCAAGTTTGTACTAGATTCAAGTCTCCGATTTGGAGAAGGTTTTTAATTCAGTTCGCATTACTATTATTTTATTTCTCGCTTCACCTTTAATTTTTTTATTTCTCGCTTCTTCTTTAATTTTTTTATTTCTTGCTTCGCCTTTAAATTGTTTATTTCTCGCACTGCCTTTAATTTGTTTATTTTCCTTGCACGTTTACTTGTCAGTTTTATTTTATTATCGTAAAATATTCGTTTTTAAACCATACGTTCAACGTATCATTACCGTGGTTCACTTTTAAAACCATTTGTACACTTAACACTTTATTTCCCTAAATGACGTATTCCATGAATAATTTATATGCTATGTTGTTTAACATAACCATGTCCAGCTAAATCCTTAGTGCTTGAATGTGAGGACCGTCGTCTCGACGGGTACTCCGCATGTTGTATCTGTAGGAATACTTTAGGGACTGTTTTGACTTTAATACTTGTTTTTGTAAGAACAAAAATTGTTCTACAACAGATTCCATGATTTTGATGATAACAAAGGATGAAACCAAAAATGGCACCCTAACGAAAAGTTTCTAAGTGTGCAGGGTTCTAAGGAAAGAAGGAAGAAATCATCAGATACATAATCATATCAGATACAAATTATCAGAAGACCAGAAGCATCTGAAGTAGAAACACGTTCAAGAAAGTCTAACTCTGAGCAAAACAGCAAAATATCAGAAGCATCTGAACAAGAAGTACGCTCTAGAAGTTCTGACTCTGAACAACGGTATGTCAAACTCCAGAACTCTCAGCGCTATCTGAAGAAACCATCAGAACTCAAAAGAGATCAACATCAGAAGTTAGATAGCAAGATTCCAAGATCTCCAGAAACACGAAGACTCTGATTATGGAATTGCTAAATAAGGAAGAGTAACGTTAACTTCAAATAAAGTTTTGGAAATGGATTTCCTAATACAGAAAGAGACGTTAAACTCCAAATTCAAATGAAAAGGAACTATATTTGGAAAGTAGTCATTCAAGGAGAGAAAGTCATTTTGGCAAGAAGCTATATAAGTTATGGCATTAATTCAAAGCATTGACCATCAGTTTCTACGACTACTTCAATCCTATATATAAAGGACTGCAAATCAACATTGCATCACAAGAAAAAGAACAACAAGATTTTACTGAAACATCAACACATAAAAACACATTTTATTCTCTCAATCTTCACGAAGCTTTTGCTTAGTACGTGAAACACTTTGTTCTTACTGTTGTAATATTTGCTTATCTTAGAAGCACTCTAGATTACATTATCTTTCATCTATTGTTTTTATTTTCCTCAAGTGACTCTGTGTAGTCTGTATACTTGAGAGGACTAAGAGATCTCTCTCTTAGACGTTGTTTGTAAACAATCTTTCAAGATTAGTGGATTAAGTCCTTGTTGAAGGCGAAATCACCTTGGCCGGGTGGACTGGAGTAGCTTTGTGTTATAAGCGAACCAGTATAAAATCCTTGTGTGATTTTCATTTTTAAAAAAGCGCTTATTTTTCCAAAACAATTCAAACCCCCCTTTCTTGTTTTTCTCACCTTCAATTGGTATCAGAGCTCCGACTCTGTTATTGATTTTCTAATCAAACACTTAACAGTGTATAGAGATCCAGAACGAGAAAAACTATGGCCCACACAAATGAAAAGGATAGTTACAATGCTAAGCCTCCTGTCTTTGATGGAGAGAAATTCGATTACTGGAAAGATAGAATCGAAAGTTTCTTTCTAGGCTATGATGCTGATCTCTGGGACATTGTCACAGATGGATACAAACCTCCTGTCACAGAGGATGGAGCTGAAGTTCCCAGAAGTAAGATGTCAGATGATCAGAAGCGAGTTTTCAAAAATCATCACAAGGCCAGAACCATACTCCTCAATGCTATATCTTACAACGAGTATGAAAAGATCACCAACAGAGAAATAGCCAAAGACATACTTGACTCTCTGAGGATGACTCATGAAGGAAACTCTCAGGTCAAAGAGACAAAGGCTCTGGCGCTTATCCAGAAATATGAAGCCTTCAAAATGGAAGATGATGAAGCTATAGAGGCAATGTTCTCTAGATTCCAAACTCTGATTGTAGGTCTCAAGGTTCTAGACAAAGGATACACAACTGCAGACCACGTCAAAAAGATAGTCAGAAGCTTGCCAAAGAAGTGGAGACCCATGGTCACTGCTCTGAAGCTGTCTAAGGATCTGAACAATATCAGTCTTGAAGAGCTTGTCAGTTCTCTCAGAAGCCATGAGATAGAACTAGAGGAAGATGAACCTCAGAAGAAGAACAAGTCTGTAGCATTAAAGTCCAGATCTGAAAGACGCAAATCTGACAGAACCAAAGCCTTCCAGGCAGAAACTGAAGATGCTGATGACTCTGAACCAGAAGATTCTGATGATGAAGAAGAATTGTCCCTCCTGACCAGAAGAGTTAAACAACTCTGGAAAAAGAGGAACAACAACTTCAGAAGACCAAGACCCAGAGGGGATCGATCAGAATCAACCTCAAAAGGTAAAACTAACAAAGATATTACTTGTTATGAATGTAAAGAAACAGGTCACTACAGGAATGAATGCCCCAAGCTAAAGAAAGACAATTCTAGAAAAGAAAGCTTCAAGAAAAATACCTTCAGGACAAAGAAAGGATTAATGGCTACCTGGGATGATAGTGAATCTGGCTCATCAGAATCTGACTCTGATGAACAGGCAAATGTGGCATTTATGGCTACCACATCCAGGAGCAGCTCAGATGAAGAATCTGAAGAGGTATTTTCTGAATTCTCTCGATCTGATCTAGAATCATGCTTGTCAGAAACTCTTAGCTCATATCAGAAATTAAAACAAAAGTTTAAAAATATAAAAGGTTGTCTTGAAGCAAAATTTGAAGAATGTGGCAAACTTGAGATAACAATTCTAAAACGAGAGGATGAAATCAGATCCTTAACATTACAAAGAGATGCAGCAAATAAAAAATGTTTAGAACTGGAAGAAGCGTTATCTCAAACTCCACAAACTTCAAATGCAATAATTTATAAATACGAAGAAGCCTTTCAAGAATTTCTGAAAAATGGGATAGGAAGAAGTGTCATGGCATCCATGATTTATGGAGTCAGTCAGAACAATAAAAAGGGAATTGGGTATGATCCAAGAGATTCTGGGTACCGAAAGATAAGATTGTTTATGTCACTATACACACACACAAGAACAAAAATTTGAAAATGCTAGAAAACCCAAAGTTATAAGAAACTCTAGGAAGACTAATTAGAAAGGACCCAAGAGATTCTGGGTACCGAAAGATAAGATTGTTTATGTTGCAGATATCCTATGCAGCAAAGTTCAAACACCAGTCATGGTACCTAGACTCTGGATGCTCGCGACACATGACGGGAAGAAAGTCTATGTTCCAAAGTCTGGAACTTAAAGACGCTGGATTTGTAGGCTTCGGAGGAGATCAGAAAGGAAGGATCAGAGGCTCCGGAACTATTGGTAATGGTACTCTTCCCTCTATATCTGATGTCCTTTACGTAGAAGGATTAATGCATAACTTGTTATCCATAAGTCAATTAAGTGATAACGGTTATGATGTAATCTTTAATCAAAAGACATGTAAAGCCATTAATCAGAACAATGGTTCAGTCCTATTCACAGGCAAGAGGAAAAACAACATTTATAAAATCAATCTTTCTGATTTAAAAGAACAAAATGTTAAATGTCTGATGACTGTTCACGAAGAGCAATGGGTATGGCATAGACGCTTGGGCCACATTAGCATGAGGAAACTTTCTCAGCTAAATAAACTCGAGTTAGTCAGAGGCCTACCTAAACTGAAGTTTTCTTCAGATGCTCTGTGTGAAGCATGTCAGAAAGGAAAATTTTCAAAAACATCCTTTAAAAAGAAAAATGTTGTTTCTACCTCTAAGCCTCTGGAACTTCTCCACATTGACTTATTTGGTCCTGTGAAAACAGCATCAGTCAACGGAAAGAAGTATGGACTAGTCATTGTTGATGATTACAGTCGCTGGACATGGGTGAAATTCCTAAAGCACAAGAGTGAGTCTCACTCTGTATTCACTAGTTTCTGCTCCAAAGTGCAAAAAGAATTTGACTCTAGAATTATTAGAGTCAGAAGTGATCATGGTGGTGAATTTAAAAACAAAGATTTTGAGGAATTATTTGACTCTAATGGAATATCCCATGATTTCTCCTGCCCTAGAACTCCACAACAAAATGGAGTTGTAGAGAGGAAGAATAGGACACTCCAAGAGATGGCCAGAACCATGATCAATGAAACTAATATGGCAAAGCATTTTTGGGCAGAAGCTGTAAATACAGCGTGTTACATTCAGAATAGAATCTCTATAAGACCTATTCTGGAAAAGACTCCCTATGAACTGTGTAAAGGAAGAAAACCAAACATTTCATATTTTCATCCTTTTGGATGTTCTTGCTTTATCTTAAACACTAAAGAACATCTAAACAAGTTTGATTCCAAAGCACAGAAAGGTATTATGTTAGGATACTCAGAACGTTCTAAAGGCTACAGAGTATACAACACAGAAACCAAAATTGTGGAAGAATCAATTCATGTCAGATTTGATGATAAGATTGACCCTGAAAAGTCAAAGCTAGTTGAAAAATTTACAGATTTAGAAATCACTCTTGCAGGATCTGATAAAGCTCCAGAAACAACTGTTACTCAGAACTCTGAAGAAATTAAATCCCCAGAAATCCCAAAGAAAGTTAAAAGTCGTATCAATGTATCCGAAGATTTGATTCTGGGAAACAAAGACGAACCTGTCAGAACCAGATCTACTTTCAGGACCTCTGAAGATACTCCTCTGGGACTAGTGTCTCTAATTGAGCATACGTCCTGTGATGAAGCACTTCAAGATAACGAATGGGTTTCAGCCATGCAAGAAGAATTAGATCAATTCACAAAGAATGATGTCTGGGATCTTGTTCCAAAGCCCAGAGGCACTCACGTTATTGGAACCAGATGGGTATTCAGAAACAAGCTGAATGAGAAAGGAGAAGTCGTCAGAAATAAAGCTCGACTGGTAGCTCAAGGTTATAGTCAACAAGAAGGTATTGACTATAATGAAACCTTTGCTCCAGTCGCAAGGTTAGAATCTATTCGTCTTCTTGTATCTTTTGCTATAAATCACTCTATCAAATTATATCAAATGGATGTCAAGAGTGCATTCCTTAATGGTTATATTTCAGAAGAAGTGTATGTCAACCAACCTCCAGGTTTTGAAAATCCAAATTTTCCAGAACATGTTTTTAAACTTAAAAAATCTTTATATGGACTTAAACAAGCTCCCAGAGCTTGGTATGAACGTTTAAGCAATTTTCTTCTGGAACACAATTTTATCAGAGGGAAAGTTGACTCCACACTCTTCTGTAAGAACCTTAACAATGATCTCATGATATGCCAGATTTACGTTGATGATATTATTTTTGGTTCAGTTAACGCCTCTGTTTGTCAAGAATTCTCTGAGGTAATGCAGGCAGAATTTGAAATGAGCTTAATGCAAGAACTAAAGTTCTTTCTGGGAATTCAAATTAACCAAACTTCAGAAGTCACATACGTTCATCAAAGCAAATACATTAAAGATGTTCTGAAGAAATTTGACATGGCAGACTGCAACTCTGCAAAAACTCCCATGCATCCAACATGCATTCTTGAAAAGGAAGAAGTAAGCAAAAAGGTTTGTCAGAAGCTCTATCGAGGTATGATAGGCTTTCTTCTCTATCTGACTGCTACTCGTCCTGATATTCTCTTTAGTGTCTGTCTCTGTGCCAGATTCCAATCAGATCCTAGAGAATCTCATTTAACAGCAGTTAAGAGAATTCTCAAGTATCTGAAAGGAACTCCTAACTTGGGCCTGATGTATGAGAAAACATCAGAGTATAGACTTTCGGGTTACTGTGATGCAGATTATGCAGGAGATAGACTAGAACGAAAAAGCACATCTGGAAATTGCCAGCTTCTGGGAAACAATCTGATATCCTGGGCTAGCAAGAGACAGTCAACTATTGCTCTATGTCGCATTACGCGAAAAACCGGCGGGAAAGAAGAACAACAGAGCCGCCACCGTGCGTTATTTATCCCAAAGGAGGGAAAGGAAACGCTCAGAGTAAACCTGGGAAAGACGTGGTCTCGCGACCAAAGAGGATGGGATCGGGAGTCGGTTATGCGAAGGGAAGGTATTAGCACCCCTACGCATCCGTCGTACTCGACGGGATCCACGCACAATAGGAAGGAAAATGGTTGCTAAACACTGCTCAAAATAATCATCCACACAGGCTGAAAGAGACACAAGGAAACAGACAAGGCTGACTCGGCAGGACATCGTATCCTGGGCCTACTTAGTCTATCAAGCATAGACATCAGAGTCAAAGTAGTTCGGACCGGGGAAACAACACATGCTCGCTAGGATGTCGCATCCTATGCATACGTATCTCCTTTGGACGAAGGAGAATCAGAGCATTCGTAGCTCGGCCAACACGCACACAAACTAACACAGGCAAAGGCAAACGTGGAGCCTGAATGCCAATCACTGGGCTTACATCAGCATCCAAACCAAAACACACACAAGAAGGCAAACATGGAGCCTGAATGCCAATCACTGGGCTTACATCAGCATCCGAGCCAAAAACACGCACTAACACTGGAACCCGAATGCCACTCGATGGACTTACATCAGCTTCCACGCACACAACAACACAAAACAAAGACACAGGCGCCCGGAGAGATCTGCTCATCTCCTGCCTACGTACCTCATCTGGTATGAGGATCAGGGCGACGTAGTTCGGCTACGAAGGGATACAGGACTAGCCTAACCAGATAACAAAGGGAGACACAACTAGGGAGACTACGACTCGAGCCTAGATATTATCATGCAAAATCGTCCCTAAGTCAAGGTTTCTAGCTAACTGGCACAGGGAGCCAGCCTATCCTAAAGCACAAGTAATATCAAACAATCAATCACAAACAGCACACACTATATGCACACAAGTGAGGCTCAAACAAAGGGTAAGGCTGCAGAGGCAAGCCAACTGTACAGGTGAGGTTTTGCTCTTAACCTTGCCATTGAGGGGCTAAGGTGAAGCAGATGAAAAGAGAGTGAAGATAAGACTTCACAGCTCTGATCCCTAGTCAGGGAGAGCTTCAGACAAAGGAGCGTGGGTCCAGAATGGAGGGACCCTTCTACGCTCAAAGACTCTGACTCGATTGTGCAACAGCACGAGATATTGGGTTTGTGTCCCAATGCATCAACACACAGCCGTGTGAGCAGAGGGACGACTCAACAGAATAGTGGGGGATAGATTGCATATCCCTTTGATCCACCAATTGCCTCATAGAGGTCTTTACCTGCTTGGCACAAATGTAAACAATCGCAAACATCGCCTCTTAAGGAGGACTTCAGACAGTTGCCTGGCCAAGTAACAGGCCAGGTCTTCCAGACTACATGGAGACAAGAATGTTATACCTCAGTGCAAATTGCTTATCAAGCAAAGCAAAGCAATATTAGCAACTAATGTACCTGAAATCAATCAAATACAATCAGTATACCAATCACAGAATTAAACAGCAAATGGTTCACAATTAGCTATACACAGACAAACACAAGCCAATGCACAAAGGTGCAAGCCATTAAGGCTCAAACTCAAATATCAAACCCTGCAAAACAAAGTCAAAATTATCTATGCACAAGTCACAAGTCAACTCCAAGAGAGGCACATCATCAAGCATAGGCCATTTGTGCTATTAACCTGAAACACAACTCAAAAGTGAGATCACAAACCACTAGTCCAAGACTAGGGCCAAAAGGAGATGAAAAATCCAAAACAGCAAGTGAGAAATGACCAAAACCAAGATAACTCAATCAAGAAGAGAATCCAATTGGTCTCATGTTCATATCATTCATCATTATCATTTCATGCACAAAATAGCACAAGACATGCAAATTGGAAACTCAAAGGACCAAACAGAATGATCGTCATCAAATCCATATCAAAACAGCTCAATAAATTCCACAAAAATTCTAGTCTAAACAGAACACATTCAATGAATATCATATCAAATTTCAGCTCATTTGGACAAAATGAAGTAGGTCAATGAAAATCATAAAGTCAACAGAAATCCAAGCAAGCTCATACATGGTAGCAAAATAAGCATCAACTTCAAGCAAATGTAAAACAGTTCCAAAGCATGAGAAATGAATGGGACCAAAACCAAAATGACATGGAACATGTTAGGAATCACTCCATCAAATTTCATCTTCATATGATAAGGTATGAGCATTTCACAGAGCATGGAAGTTAATCACTCAAACAAGGTTCACAAAATGGTAAACAGCAAACAAAAATCCCAATCAAATAGGAAATGGCTCAAAAAATCCTACAAAACATCATGGCAAAACTAGACATATACAATATATCACATGCAAAATTTGAGAGCAATTGGCAAAGCATAGGCATGGAAACAAAATTCATGAACACAGCATAACATAGTGTGACACACATTGTCACACTCAATTTGAACACATCATATCTTTCAAACCATAAATCCAAAATTAACAAACTATACATCGAAATCACCAGAAAAGAGTCAAGAACAAGCCTATAAAATTTCATGCATTTTGGCTAAGGCATCATCATTTCATGATCAATATGGTAAAACATACACATAATGCATACATGAACAAAATCACTAGGCCAATCCAACAAATCACCAGGCACAACTTTGATTATCATGCTGATAAAAAACTAGAGGAAAATAGAAAACCATAGCAAAAATCCCCATGTCATTTGGATCATTTTTTGATTTGATATGAATTTTTGAAGTTTGGAAAACAATGCATATGGAAATTGGAGGGAAAGATTAAATGGATTTAAGTTTGAAAATATGCTGCAGGTGATACGCGTATGGCGCACAGTGATACGCGTATGGCCAGTGGTGGCTCAGTGATACGCGTATGGCGCATAGTGATACGCGTATGGCGCATAGTGATACGCGTATGGCCAGCGGTGGTTTCCACCATCTTCTTCGCGAAGACGGCGGAGCTGTGTTCAGAAAAGTTTCCAGAATTTTGAGATGCATACATCAACAGAAAGCTCTTTCCATGTAGATTACAGATCAATCAATATCTAAACCTAACAATCCATGGATTAAAAGATCCGAGCAAAAACATTTTGACATGTCAAACTTTAAGCAAGCATAACTCATTCATTTTTTATCCATTTCACACGAATTTTATATCAGATTAATCAGCATGAAAAACTCTATCTAAACATGTTAATGGAATTAAGAATTGAGAGATTCGAAAACTGAACCTCTTGAAGAGCAGTCCCTAAATGTGCACGATCCAAGACTTTAAATGATCCAAATCAACTCCTGAGATGATAACTTGAAGCTTTATGTGTGAATTGAAGCTCGAAACGAACTAGATCTTGATTAATTTTCCACTTCCATCTTCATGAGTTTGCTTGAAATGTACACAAATTTTGCTCGAATTTGATGATCCAATGCTTGATTCTTCATCCACTACACTCAATAAACCAGAATATGGAAGAAAAATGCTATGCTATGTGGAGAATTTTCAAGTTTGGATTGAGAGAAAATTTTGGAGGGAAAAAGTTTCAAGATCCAAAAATGGTGAAAAAGTGATTAACCTCTAAAGTTCTGTTATGATTAGAGTATATATATGCTCTACTAATCACTCTCTAATCACACTTAAGCCAAATGTTAATGAAATGAATGAATTAGGGAGTGTTTTGGCAAATTGAGTTTTCACCCTATGCATGAAAATGCATGGTGAATAGTGCATGAATTTCCCTTCAAATTCACTCAAAAATCTGTTTTGGAGCAAGTTTTAAAACATGTTTGTGAGCTGATGCAAGTGAAATTATGTGTATGCCCTGCTTATTTTGCAAAATCACTTTTTCCCTCCACTTTTTAAAATTAATTCACTTGAAAAATGGACTTTTTATGTGATGAATTTTGATGAAATGTGATGATGCATTATGAAAGTACATGTCAAATGTGGTTTGCTCAAAAAAGAACCACGTGAATTGGCCTTGTGAATCAAGAGTTATGCCACTTTGATTTCGGGCATTTTTGAAAAATGACTGGATCATATCTTGCTAACCACACATGGGAATTTCAAGTTCTTGGACTTTTTGGAATGGTGAGAACAAGATCTTCAACTTTCATGTTGGACAAAATTCCATTTGAAGCTTGTATGATGAAGTTATTTTAGGGAGAAAAAGTTTCCATTTTGGGCAGCTGAAATTATAAGTCACCTGCTATTTTTGGAAACTTCTTGTCTGACCTCCAAATCTTCAACCTTGGTCTTTGATATGTCAAATGAGACTTATATGGACACGAATGAGTCCTTTCAAACCATCTCACACCTTCCAATCCATAAAATCAGGCATAGTTGACCATAGTTGACTTTCTATGGTTCCAGCTGAAATTCAGCTTGACTGATGACTTCTGAGCATCCAATCTTTGGCCAAATCACTTCAAAATGATCCTTAGACCATATGAACTTGATAAATCAACCATAGGACTTTGTTCCAATGAAAATGGCACTTGCTTGCTTGTTTGACTGATTCTCCTGACCAGTTTGACCTAATTTGTCAACTGAGCTTGCACTTGGGCAAATGGCTATGCAATGCTATGCAATGGACCATGTTATGTTAATGACCTAATATGAAATGAATGTACAAAAGGTAGGGTGCAAATTTGAGGTGCTACAGCTGCCCCTATTCAATCAACTGGGAACCCGAATAGATGAGAGCAACGGCTGTCAGACTTTCAGGGTAAACAGGGATTGAATACCAAGAACCGTAGAATTTGCACACTGCTGGGTATTTTCTTGTTTTTGTTGTCTTCTTTTTTCAAAAGCACAACCACATCCAGACATCGACACACGATGAATGGGATCAGAAATCTCAACCAGATGCCAACGGACAACTAGGAAAAACTCAACGTTTACCGAGACCAACGGAGAGGTAAATCAACTCTACTGGGGATGACCAGGAAAGGATACAACCATACGTCAGCGGACGTAATGGGAAAAACTCAACGTTTACCAAAACCAACGGGGAGGTGAATCAGCTGGGACGACCAGGAAAAACTCGACGTTTACCAAGACCAACGGAGAGGTAGCCAGACATCATCGGATGAATGGGAAGACTCGACCAGACGTCATCGGACGAAAGGGAGCAGCTCGACGTTTATCGACACCAACGGAGAAGGAGAAAACTCAACCAGACGCCAACAGACGAAAGGGAGAAGCTCGACGTTTATCGACACCAACGGAGAAGGAGGATCAACTGGGACGACCAGGAAAACTCGACCAGACGTCAACGGACGAAAGGGAGACTCAACGTTTATCGACACCAACGGAGAAGGAGAAAGCCACTTCACGAGTGAAAGGCACCACAATCAGAAACCGAATAGGACGTCTATTGGGGATTCTGGCTGGGAAATCAACCAGACATTAATGAATGACTGGGAAGGGGGGTGTACAATCAAGCGTCATCGGACGAATGAGAAAAACTCAACGTTTATCGAAACCAACGGAGAGGTAAATCCGCATGGGGAAAGGTACAACTAGACGTCATAGGACGAATAGGAAACACTCGACGTTTATCGACACCAATGGAGAGGAGGAAACTCTAAGGGGAATCCTGTGGGGAAAGATATCAACTATACGCCAACGGACGCATAGGAAAAACTCGGCGTTTATCGACACCAACGGAGAGGAGTAAACTTCACTAGGGAAGGGAGGACAATGTTACGAACATCGAAAGATGATGTTTACTGACATCACAAGCAGACCAGACACTACGCATGACTGGGAAAGCACCGAAAGATGGTGTTTACCGACACCAAAGAAACTATACACGCGGGTGCTGACAGGACAATGACATCTACAAGAGTCAGGGCAAGGCCACATACTTGCAGGGGGTCTCACTTGGGAGAAACATGCTTTCCTTTCACCAACGGATGAGGAAATAAACCTCTGTGGGGGTATCAATCCTGAACGCCATCAGGAGCAACTGTAGCAAATGTGCCGTACAGGTTGAACAAAAATCCGCCTCTGCCGGGGATACGGTCTGATAGGTTTCGAACACATGAATGCATATGTTTGAATTTTTCTATGGCGTAATGTTCCATATTGAATGGAAATGCTACGCAATTTTGAGGATGCAATGAATACTACATGCAAAATGCAACACTAGCTAAGGAGCCAAACTGATCAGATACTCCAACTCTGCGGGGAGACTCTGCTTGAAGTATACTCTGCGGGGAGAGCCTATTGGGGAAATGCTTCGCGGAGAAAGCACCGACTTCTCACTCATGCTGGAGAAAACAACACCGTTTCCAGGAACTCCGCTGGGGAACATCCTTCACAATCCAAATCCACTCGGGGACTCTGCTCGGGAAGCAAACAATACTCCGCTGGGGAAGTAGATCAGGCAACTCTTCGGGGATAGTACTCGCCAGGGAGTAACAAGACACCTTTACCAGGGAATGATAAAGCGACTTCACTGGGGAAGATCCCACCAAGCCTCAGGTAGAACAAACTCTGCTTCGGGGAATAACTGCTACTCCATCGGGGACGACCCACACACTCCACAGGTGGGAATAAACTTAGCTGGGGATGCAACTCTGCTACGGGAACTCGCCCAATCCACTAGTGGGATAGCTCTGCTGGAGAAATATTTCATTAACACCCGCTCCACTCGGGGAACTTGCTGAGGAAAGACCCACACCCTTCTGCTGAGGAGAACCACTCTGGTGGGGAGGATAACAACTCTGTTGGGGATGATAACACATCCAATCACACTGGAGATAAACTTCCACAACCCTGCTGGGGAGAAGCACTTACGGCCATGCTGGGGATAACAACATCATAGTCCCGACTGCTGGGAAACAACATCCTCATGACAAACTCCGTTGGGGAAACCCTCTTGGGGAAAACATCTACCAGTCACTCAGCGGGGATCTTAGCTGGGGAAATCCGCAAACACAGGCCTGCTGGGGATATGCAATCCTTAGATCTGCTGAGGAAACACAGCTCTGACGGCTCCCAAACTTGCTCTGAGAAGGACCTGCTGGGGAAAAGCTCACAGATGACGACCTGTAAAACAACAAAACACAATGCCCCAGGGGTATATGGACAAGATACGCTCCAGTGTCCTCAACATTCAAAATGATTTTCAAATGTTTCATCCTTCTGCAAGTTATTGTTTAGCCTTCATGTTTTATTACATGCAATGTTTATCAAAAATTCGGACGTTTTTGCAAACAAAACAGTAAAAATAAAAACAAGAGAGCTATTTATCTGAATAACGACTTTTATTGATTGAAAATGTGCCTGAAAAGGCAAATACAATGGGAAGCAATTCCTAGAAAGAGGTAATTGCGCACAAAAGGAAAATAAACTATCCTAATGGCAATGTGAATACGGCATCCACTATTTCCCAATTCTGTTATAACTCACAGATCATCAGTTTTCCTCCCAACTCCTTGCTTTCTGAGAAGAATGACTGGACCGATCACATCTTTCGAGATGGCAGCTGACGAAGCGAGATGATGTATAGATAACTCAGCCTGTAGCCTTCGCTTTAATCCCTCTTTTGGCTGGATCGCCCTTTCGGGTTTTCAATCCACCGGGATACCCATTTTTGCCTAAGCCGCCCTTGCGGGTTTTCGACTTACCGGGTGTACCAATTCTTTTCATTTTGTATCCCTAACTTTTGCCCGAACCTTTTCTTTCTGTTTTTTGGTTCGCCGGGATGCCCTTTTTTGCCTGGACTCTTTTATTCTTTTCGTCCAGCGGGTCAATTTATGCGAAGTATTTTTTGACTACATCTGAGTTAACAGGGGACGGAAAATCTTCACCATCCATTGTTGTAAGCATCAAGGCTCCACCGGAGAAGACCTTCTTAACAACATATGGACCTTCGTAATTAGGAGTCCACTTGCCCCTGTTATCTGTACCGGGAGGAAGGATCCTCTTCAAAACTAGATCACCAGTTTGAAATGTCCGAGGACGCACTTTCTGATCAAAGGCTCGCTTCATCCTTCTCTGATACAACTGCCCATGGCACACGGCTGCTAGCAGTCTTTCTTCGATAAGGCTTAACTCATTAAACCTTGTACGAATCCACTCGGCTTCGTCCAGCTTGACATCCAATAATACCCTCAGAGAAGGAATCTCCACTTCAACAGGCAGGACTGCTTCCATACCATACACAAGGGAGTACGGGGTTGCCCCGGTCGACGTACGCACTGAAGTACGGTACCCATGCAAAGCGAAAGGCAACATCTCATGCCAATCCTTGTACGTAACGACCATCTTCTGCACAATCTTCTTGATATTCTTGTTAGCCGCCTCTACAGCACCATTCATCTTTGGTCTGTAAGGAGAAGAATTGTGATGTTCAATCTTGAAATCTCTGCAAAGCTCCTTCATCATCTTGTTATTGAGATTCGAACCATTGTCAGTGATGATTCTCTCAGGGACTCCATAACGACAGATGATTTCCTTCTTGATGAACCGGGCAACCACTTGTTTGGTAACATTAGCATAGGAAGCCGCTTCCACCCATTTGGTGAAGTAGTCAATCGCAACCAGGATGAAGCGATGTCCATTCGAAGCAGTAGGCTCAATCTTCCCAATCATATCAATGCCCCACATGGCGAACGGCCAAGGCGAGTTCATGACATTCAACGGACTTGGTGGTACATGCACCTTATCAGCATAGATCTGGCACTTATGGCACTTCCGAGCATACTTGAAGCAATCGGATTCCATAGTCATCCAGTAATATCCAGCTCTCAACAGTTTCTTCGACATTGCATGACCACCAGCATGGGTACCAAACGAACCCTCGTGCACTTCTTGCATCAACATGTCTGCTTCGTGTCTATCCACGCATCTGAGCAAGACCATGTCAAAACTCCTCTTGTACAACACATCATCCTGATTCAAATAAAAGCTTCCAGCTAGCCTTCTCAGGGTTTTCTTGTCGTTCTTTGATGCACCTTCGGGATACTCCTGAGTCTTGAGGAAGTTCTTGATGTCATAGTACCACGGCTTCTCATCAATCGCAACAACAGACTCGGCTGCAAACACATACGCTGGCCTCTCGAGTCGATTCACCGCAACATGTGGCACATGATTCCACCAATGAACCTTTATCATGGAAGATAAAGTAGCCAAGGCATCCGCCATCTGATTCTCATCCCGGGGGACATGATACAACTTCACCTTCTTGAAGAACGTCAGTATTCTTCTGGTGTAATCTCTATACGGAATCAAATGCGGTTGGTTTGTATTCCAATCTCCATTGACCTGATTGATCACTATAGCGGAATCTCCAAATATGTCGAGTGTTTTAATTCTCAAATCAATGGCTTCTTCTATCCCCATGATACAAGCCTCATACTCAGCTTCGTTGTTGGTGACGTCAAACGTCAATCTGGCAGAAAAAGGTATATGAGCACCTTTGGGATTGATCAACACTGCACCAACACCATTACCATTCACATTCACAGCCCCATCGAACATCAGTGTCCACTTGTCATCAGGATCCGGTCCTTCTTCGACAAGAGGCTCTTCACAATCTTTCATCTTAATATACATGATGTCCTCATCAGGGAATTCAAACATCATAGGCTGATAGTCATCAATTGGTTGTTCAGCGAGATAGTCTGACAAAACACTACCTTTGATAGCCTTCTGAGACGTGTACTGGATATCATACTCAGTTAAGATCATCTGCCAACGGGAAACACGTCCGGTGAGAGCCGGCTTCTCAAAGATGTATTTTACTGGATCCATCTTAGAAATCAACAAAGTGGTATGGTTCAGCATATACTGCCTCAGTCGGCGAGCAGCCCAGGCCAAAGCACAGCAAGTTTTCTCAAGCAGTGAATATCTGGTTTCACAGTCGGTAAACTTTTTGCTAAGGTAGTATATGGCATGCTCTTTTCGACCAGACTCGTCATGCTGTCCCAATACACACCCCATCGAGTTCTCGGTGACTGATAGGTACATTATCAATGGTCTCCCAGGAACTGGAGGAATTAGGATTGGAGGTTTCTGCAAATACTCTTTAATTTTGTCAAAAGCTTTCTGACAGTCATCATTCCACTTGATTGCCTGATTCTTTCTAAGCAATTTGAAAATTGGTTCACACGTGGCAGTTAGGTGAGATACAAATCTTGCAATGTAATTCAATCTCCCTAAAAACCCACGAACCTGCTTTTCTATTTTCGGTTCAGGCATCTCCTGAATAGCTTTGACTTTAGCTGGGTCAACCTCAATCCCTTTCTCACTGACAATGAAGCCTAACAGCTTCCCTGATCTCACCCCAAACGTACACTTGTTTGGATTCAGCCTCAGTTTGAACTTGACCAACCTGTCAAACAACTTCTGCAAATTTACCAGGTGCTCCTCTTCTGTCTGCGACTTCGCAATCATATCATCCACGTACACTTCAATCTCTTTGTGCATCATGTCATGAAAGAGAGTCGTCATTGCCCTCTGATAGGTAGCACCGGCATTCTTCAGCCCAAATGGCATCACTTTGTAGCAGAATGTGCCCCAAGGTGTAATGAATGTCGTCTTTTCCATGTCCTCTGGCGCCATCTTGATCTGATTATATCCCGAGAAACCATCCATGAAAGAGAATACCGAGGATTGAGCCGTATTATCAACCAATACATCAATGTGAGGTAATGGGAAATCATCTTTCGGGCTCGCTCTATTCAAATCCCGGTAGTCGACACACATTCTGACTTTGCCATCCTTCTTCGGCACAGGAACGATGTTGGCTACCCACGGTGGGTAAGTTGTTACTGACAAGAAACCGGCATCGAACTGCTTCTGAACCTCTTCGTTGATTTTCACTGCCATATCAGGACTCGTTCTACGAAGCTTCTGCTTAACCGAAGGACAATCATCTTTGAGAGGCAGTCTATGAACCACAATGTCGGTATTCAGCCCAGGCATATCTTGATAAGACCAGGCGAATATCTCCACATACTCCCTCAGCATTTCAATCAACCTGCTCTTGACCTCGGGTCTCAAAGCAGCCCCAATCTTGATGTCCCTTCTGACGTCCTCAGTACCAAGATTAACAATCTCCAATTCCTCCTGATGAGGTTGGATGACCCTTTCCTCTTGCTTCAACAATCTAGCCAATTCTTTCGGGAGTTCACTGTCTTCATCACTCTCCTCTTCAGCTTGGTAGATGGGATTGTCGAAATCATATTGAGCCATAACAGACTTGTTCATAGTGGATGTCATAAGATCAATTCTGCATGTTTAATGCTTTATTTTAGAAAAAGAGTTCAAGAAAGTCACAAAAAACAAAAACATTGCCATTTTTATTTTTTTTGAAAAGTGAAAAAACAAAAATAGAAAGACAGGGATCACAAAATTGTTTGCAAAACGTCCTTTATTAATGATAAAAATTGAAACATGAGGCCCTACAATGAACCACTGCGCCTTGGGCAGAACGTAGGGTTTTGTGCAGAATGAAAAAAACAAAAGAAAATTACTCTGTCTGAAGAGTGACTTGGACTATATCCTCCGCAGTCCAGTTGTTGATCACCTCCCCTGGCGCACTCGGGCGGACCCAGCAGTCAAGATCACAATCACTGTCAACATCTTCACCCTCAGTAGCAAAGACATCCCCATGATTCATCAGCCCAGCGCTGGTGAAGGTACTTGGACCTGCTGCACCCTGCTCTGCTCGGAGAGGCTCATAACCGATGCCAAATTTGTCCTCTTTGACAGGCAAATCCACCATCTTGCCCCAGCCTTCAGCTCTACCAGAGTCAACAACCTCCTTAGCTTGCTTATAAGAAGTAATTGAAGCACCTGGCTTCCTCTGCTCAGCA